>NC_045981.1:30513994-30831756 GCF_010909765.2 Amblyraja radiata
TAGCTACCATTATCACCTGAGGCGTTTGGGCTCAAACCCCATTTTCAGATTTTGCACATCAGTATTGAACGGAAGGAGCACAACAACAATCCCTTCATCCACAATGTCTGTGCCAAACATAATATCAAGGTAAACTAAGCTCTTTTGCCCGCACATGATCCATATCCCTCCATTCCCTACATATCCATGCACCTATCTAAAAGCCTCCTAAATGTCACCATCCCCGGCAGCACATTCCAGGCACCCACCACTCGCTGTGCAAAAATCTTACCATCGATTGCTTTTGCCCACACACAGACATAGGCATCGTTCTGGTCAAACTCCCTGGTTTGATCCTGACCTCGGCTGCTGTCTGTGTGGACTTTGCACGTTGCCCTACTGACCAGGTGAGTTTCCTCCAGGTGCTCCAGTTACCACCAACATCCCTAAGATGTGCGGGTTTGTGGGTTAATTGTCCTCTGTAAATTGCTCCGAGTGCGTTGGGAGTGGAGGCGAAAGAGGGATAACATAGAACGAGTGCAAACAGGTGATGGATGGTCGGCGTGGACTCAGTCTGTCTCCGTGCTGTTTCTTTCAATCATTCTGAGTGAGATTAGTCCTTGGTTACGCTGGCGGCCTTGCCGAGGCAGCGTGCAGAGTAGATGGAGTCCATGGAATGAGATTGGTTTGCATGTGGCCTAGGCTATGTCCACAACTCTGCAGATTCTTGAGGTCTTGGATGGAGCTGTTCGCAAACTAGGCTGTTATGCAACCGGATAAAATGCTTTCGGTAGAATTTGGTGAGGTTGTTCGGAACATGCCAAACTTCCTAAGACTTCTAAGGAAGGAGAGGAGTTGGGTGCTTTCCTAACCATTGCTTCAATATGGCCAGTCCAGGACAAATTGCTGGTGATGGTTATTCCTAAGAACTTGAAGCTTTCAGCCAGCATCTCTACGTTGCTACCTGATGCTACCGGGGTGTACGTGTATCATTTTGCTTCCTGAAGTTGATCACAATCATTCACCTCACATCCATCTGCCTATCTAAAAGATGATGCTGTGGGAATCTTCTAGAACTATTTAGCCGATGAGCTGCATCGTGAGTCCCATCATGAGTCCCGTCTGAGATGTGAACACAAATCATACTGATGGAGGAGCTTGCTGGGAACATCATCCGAGTTCCAAAAAAGCAAACTGCTGGGGGAACTGGCAGAAACTTCCCAGTGAGATCCTCCAGCAGTTTGATTTTTTTGGCCAAAACTCTCGCATCTGCCTTCTCGTTTTTGAGAAGGTCATAGGTCCTAAGTGATAGTAGCAGAATTAGGCCATTCGGCCCACCAAGTCTGCTCCGCCATTCAATCATTGCTGATCTATCTCTCCCTCCTAACCCTATTCTCCTGTTTTCTCCTCATAATTCCTGACACTCATACTAATCAAGAATCTCTGTATGTGTAAGAAGGAACTGCAATTGCTGGTTTAAACTGAAGATAGACACAAAAAGCCAGAGTAACTCAGTGGGACCAGCAGCATCTCTGAAGAGAAGGAATGGGTGACGTTTTGGGTCAAGACCCTTCTACAGATTCTATCTCTGACTTACAAATATCCATTAACGGCCTCCACAGCCTTCTGTGGCAAAGAATTCCACAGATTTACCACCATCTGACTAAAGAAATTATTCCTCATCCCCTCCTAAAGGAACATCCTTTAATTCCGAGGCTATGATCTCTAGTCCCAGACTCTGCCACTAGTGGAAACATCCACTCCACATCCACTCTATCCAAGCCTTTCACTATTTGCTAAATTTCAATGAGGTTCCCCTATCGTCTTACTAATCTCCAGCGAGTACAGGCCCAGTGCCAACAAACGCTCATCATATGCTAACCTACTCATTCCTGAGATCAATTTGTAAACCTCCTCTAAACCCTCTCCAGAGCCAGCTCATCCTTCCATCTGATATGGTGCCCAAAATTGCTCACAATACTCCAAATGTGGTCTGACCAGCTCCTTATAGAGGCTCAGCATTGCATTCCTGCTTTTGTATTCTCTCCTTCTTGAAATAACTGCTAGCATTGTGTTTGCTTTCCTTACCACCGATTCGATTTGCAAATTAACTTATTCTGGATCCTGCACCAGCACTCCCAAGTCCTTTTGCACTAATTTCTAGATTCTCTCCCCATTTAGAAAGTAGTCTACACCTTCATAGGTACTACCAAAATGCACGACTCCACACTTTGCTACACTATATTCCATTGCTACTTCTCTGTCCACTCTCCCAACCTGCCTAAGTGCACTGAAGCTGTTTTGGAGAACCCTGGGCAAATTAGCTTGGATGGACCAATCTAAAGGATGACCTTTCTTCAACCATTTGGGATGGGTAACGGACAGCAAAAAGTAAAGCTAAACTATTATTTTCCAACAAAGTTTGGAAATTTGACGAGTGAATGCACTGGAGCAGTAAACTATTGGATTTAACAGACTTTTGTGAAAGAGGCTTCTTGGAAAAATCCCATTAGGTTCAGGATGATTAAGCCTAATGGGTATAATCTTATTAGGCCCTATTCGGCTCCTGAACCTAATAGATGTCTTGTAATTAAACAGCACTTGGATACTAATGTACTAGTTTACCTGATGCATGAATGGATCAGCCAGGATCTGTTAACGTTGTGAGCAATTTTATCCTCAAATGATAAAAGCCAATGTGATGTTCCATCACTGACTGTGTGATTGTGCTCCCTTGTGTCCCACCACCCACCCACCCCTGCACTGCAAAGATCCACAAACAATACTAGCAATGAAGAATGTCTTTCGAAAGCTCTAGCTCCAAATCACCAGCCCAATAAAGCATGATAATCCAATCAACAATCTACAGCCAGGGGCCCAAGGAAGAGAAGCTGAGGCAGAATAACATCTCCAATAATGCAGCGAGTTATTGATTCCATGAAAATTCCTTGGATCTACCATGGTGATTATGTAGTCAGGGTTACATGTGTGCAGAGTGGACACCTTCACCACACACTTTAGTCATTAGTCATATATAAGGTGCGGAAATAGGCCCTTCAGCAAACCAAGTCCGCGCTGACCAGCGATCACCCCGTACACTAACACTATCCAACATACTAGGGCCGATTTACAATTTTTACCAAAGCCAATTAAACTACAAACCCATAACTCTTTGGAGTGTGGGAGGAAACCGGAGCACCCAAAGATAACCCATCCTGTCACAGGGGGAACGTACAAACTCCGTACCGACAGCATCCAGAGATAGGATTGAACTCTTGTAAGGCAGCAACTCTACTGCTGCGCAACTGTACCGCCTGAAAATCAAATCTATCCCTGCAGAATTGTGGGCATGAGATCCACACTGTGGATCACGTCATCAGCTATTGGCCAAGACGTAGGATGTTTCTGCATTTTTCTGCTTGTATCTTGGTCACAACATGCCTACAAAACCTGGACAAGCGACATTAACATTACTGATCTAATTGCCATTAAATCTAACCAATGCTAATTCAAATCTATTGGAACATTAATGCATTGTGTTGCTGCTTAAAACAGCCTGACACTGATTATCTTCTAATATATTACCTTGTTAGATATAATTATTGAGATCATATTTCTCTATTCTCCCCTGACCAAGATGGTAGGTTTAAAGATTATTCTACATTTGATGAGATGTTACCTATTCAAAATAAACAATCTGTTACTGTAAGCATTTGGAAGCTGAAATTTAGACCAGAGGCTAAATAGAATCGGTATCTAGAATTCCCAGGTAAACTTCTGTTATTATCTGGTAATACTGCGGTGATAACATTACCAATTGTATTCATATTTTCCCGTGCACATCACAGCATGGTACAATGAGGCAATTAAACGTACCCAACTTCCAAACAGAGTTGAAAGAATACCTAACTTTAAATGGGCTGATTTGCTACCAAAAACAGGTTGGAACGTGTAACTTTATTTGTTCCATACATGCTTCAATGTGAGTGCTGAGATGCTACTGTACATCCGAAGAGTCAAGAGCATCCCATCGCACCCCGCCCAATGGAATCTCTGGCAGATTACATCCCACAACCTTGTTAGAATAGACCCACCATCATGCACTTATTAAGAAAAAGCCACAGTGAAGAAAGAGATGCAGATCTGATTGGAAACAAACTGAAGCTAGAGTTGGAATGGTGGCCAAAGATTACGTTCCTTCAGTGGAGGCCAAGAGCTTACAAATGCTCTTCATTGAATGGTCTTTATTGATCTTTTTCAGTTCCTTTGAGAATATAACATTGCCAGCCAATATAAGCAGTTTAAGTTAAAGTAAAACACAAGAGTAATGATGGCATTTGTAAAGATCGCCCAAGCCCTGCGGTGTATGGTATTTGATTAGCTGTGATCAATTCTATCCATTTCTGAAAGTCATTGGTGTTGAAATATACAGGTAATAAACAAAAACTAAAACAAAGTGCTAAAGAGATGAACACAAGCAAACAAGAGCTGGAAGAAAGTTCAGCACATTTCTGTGTGTTGCCAGAGTGTTGAGCTTCTCTGTACCTATATTTCATAAATTGGCCATGAGACAACGCCACTAGAATCAGTTAGACTTCTTTTTGGCTTTGTACCCTTGGGATGTGTAGGTACAGTAGATAAGCATATCAATATAGTCGAGTACCAAATGCATCCCAAGTTAGGCAATCAAATCTAAGCAATTTAAAAAGAGAATTTACATTGTATTCAACATGACCAAAATTATTTTTCCGACTATTTCTGCTAAGAAAGGATCTTTAAACCCTTATCGTTTAATAATTTGTAATTCAGCATAAGTGACTGATGAAACGCAAACATTGCCATTCTTGGCACACCTGAATATATTATCATCTTCTTCCTCTTATTTCTAACTCGGGGAAATCCATTTATTCCAATCCTATTCCATCAGGACTTATCGCTACCTTCTTATCTGTAATCGATTTGAATTCATTTCCACCTCAATTTCTGGCCAAAGCCCTCTCCATCTGAGCCTTTTAAATATCAAATCCATTGGATGAGAAATAACACTGAAGAAATAAATTCATCTGGATTTAGAAAGAAAAGAGTAGAACTCACGGTGCCACAGATTCAAACAGAATTTCAATAAGCGGAAAGAAGATTCAGACAAAGTAATAAATATCTGAATGAGAGCAAAGGTTAACCTCATGAACCTGGTCAAGTATTGTCCTGTCTTTGATATATTCATTCCATTATCAGTCAACTCTCCTGTAAGAACAATCTACTTAATTCTCAGTCAGAATGACAATGTCAAGCAGGAGCAGAAAATACTGTAAATAAAATATTGTTACCATAGAAACAGGTAAAAATAGATTAAGTGGCTCATCTCTGACAAAGGAGTATATTAACAAATTAACACTACTTCTCCAAAACATTTAGTCTATTATTCTTTTATAACCATGTCATAAGCAATGAACGAAATAATAAATCAAAAATAAATGCTCTTTTACAAAGACTATCAATGATTTTTCTAAATGTAAATTAACCAGAACATGCTGTTTTAAACACAGCAACATTGCCATTCAGGATAGAACATACATTTTCTCTTTAAAAAATAAAGAACTATACTGTTAAATCGCCACATTATTAACCATGGCTGGCAGGTTCCCAATAACATTCCAACACACTGCCCAGAAAACTCCACATTCACACTGCGAGAGACAGATTTCCCATGTAAATATTTAGTATTAACATACTCACAGCAGGATTGTCTTTGTCCACACTCTAGTTCCACTCTGTCTTATAGTCCTACAAACGAGAAACACATCATTGAGATGGCTAACTACGCACAAAACATCCTCATAAGATAAAAAAACCTTTGCTTATAGCAGTGCGAAAAAGAACACTTCTGTATGCTGAAATGTAATTACAGTCCATTATAGAGGGTACAATTACACATCTATCTAATTTGCTACAATTATAACAACGTTTGCAAGACAAATACATTTTCCAACCACAGTTAAACGATAATAATGATTAGTTTGCGAGATGTCAAGATATCTCATTGCAGACCCCGATCCAAATGAAAACAAATGCCCTAAATCTCACCATCGCTAAATTAGAAGCCAACATCCCAGCCACAGTAAAAATGATTGCGACATTTTCACTTTCCTCTCTGTGTTTTGTATCTATTCCAGGCAAGTGTTGTCATTAATGGTCTGCTGTTGATTCATCGTTACTGAACACCACTGTCATATAAAACCAATTTTGTGACAATTCTCAGGTGAACTATGGGGTTTTTTGGACTGAGGGGAATAGATAGGACGAAGGCACAGACTCTTTTACCCAGAGTAGGGCATTTAAGAACCATAGGACATGTTTAAAGGGAGAGGGGAAAGTGTTTTATTTAGAACCTGAGGGGCAACTTCACTGAGAAGGTGGTGGGTATATGGAACAAGCTGCCAGAGATTATAGTTGAGACAGGTACTATCACAACATTTAGTAGACACCTGGATAGGAACAGTTCAGAGGGATATGGGCCAAAAGCGAGCAGGTGGGATAGTATAGCTGGGGCATCTTGGTCGGTTGGGCCGAAAGGCCTGTTTCCACTACGTCAAGAATTTTTTAATGCATTTCCCTTTTTATCAGGGATGACTTCAAATATACAAGTCTCCAAGGCAGCTTTCATTTCAAAACAGAAATCATCATTAATGCAATGTGTCCCTTAAGGAAAAGTATGCAAATTATTTTTGATGTTATATCCCAATAAATCAAATGTGCTACAATCTGGAATTGAATTAATCTGGCATTTACTTTGACTTCGAGCCGTTTTTGTTTTAAAAAAAGTGGGCGGCACAGTGGCGCAGCGGTAGAGTTGCTGCCTTACAGCGCCAGAGACCCGGGTTCAATCCCGACTGTCTGTATGGAGTTTACACGTTCTCACAGTGACCGCATGGGTTTTCTCCGGGTGCTCTGGTTTCCTCCCACACTTCAAAGACGTAAATGTTTGTAAGTTAATTGGCTTCTGAAAATTGTAAATTCACCCTAATGTGTAGGATAGTGCTAGTGTACAGGGTGTTTGCTGGTCGGCATTGACTCCGTGGGCCAAAGGTCCTATTTCCAAGCTGTATCTCTAAATATAAATAGAAACATAGAAACATAGAAAATAGGTGCAGGAGTAGGCCATTTGGCCCTTCGAGCCTGCACTGCCATTCAATATGATCATGGCTGATCATCCAACTCAGTATCCTGTACCTGCTTTCTCTCCATACCCCCTGATCCCTTTAGCCACAAGGGCCACATCTAACTTCCTCTTAAATATAGCCAATGAACTGGCCTCAACTACATTCTGTGGCAGAGAATTCCAGAGATTCACCACTCTCTGTGTAAAAAATGTTTTTCTCATCTCAGTCCTAAAAGATTTCCCCTTTATCCTTAAACTGTGACCCCTTGTTCTGGACTTCCCCAACATCGGGAACAATCTTCCTGCATCTAGCCTGTCCAACCCCTTAAGAATTTTGTAAGTTTCTATAAGATCCCCCCTCAATCTTCTAAATTCTAGCGAGTACAAGCCGAGTCTATCCAGTCTTTCTTCATATGAAAGTCCTGACATCCCAGGAATCAGTCTGGTGAACCTTCTCTGTACTCCCTCTATGGCAAGAATGGGAGTGGTTCAGCTACCTAACTAAGTAAGTAAGTTTATTGGCCAAGTATTCACATACAAGGAATTTGCCTTGGTGCTCCGCCCACAAGTAACAACATGACATACAGTGACAGTTACAAATGACTCAGAAAACACTAAACATTAATAATAATAAGACATTAATGATAAAACCCCACAAGTGCAAGGCAAGTGGACTTGGACTCAAGGTGCAGAATAAGTTTTGCATGTAATTGTCACTATTTCCTCTCTGTAGATCAAACTTTGCATTTAGGACCTGCTTTGGAAGCATAATAACATAATGGTAAACAGTTTCTAATTATTTCAACTGAATGAATTACTCAACTTGAGAAAACTTGCATATTCCCCTTAAGGGGACACATTGCAAGAATGATGATGGTTGTTGAAAAGAAAGCTGCCTTGGAGATTTGTACATTCATTACAGGTTTAATGTCACATGTAGGAAGGAACTGCAGATGCTAGTTTACACAGAAGATAAGACAGAAAATGCTGGAGTAACTCAGCAGGTCAGGCAGCACCTATTGGAGAAAATGGACAGGTGACGTTTCGGGCCACAGCCCTACTTTCAGTCTGAAAAAGGGTTGCGACCCAAAACGTAACCTATTCTTTTTCTCCAGAGATGCTGCCTGACCCGCTGAGTTACTCCAGTATTTTGAAAAAGTGTTGTATCTCAACACAAAAGGTGTTTAACTGAACTCACTGAGTGAAACAAAATAAGTGCAAGATACTGTTATCAGACAACTGAACCATCCCATCCCCAACCAGAGAGTGGTCCCGAGCTACCATCCACCTCATTTGAAACCTTTGGTTTGTCTTTAATTGGGCTTTACCCGGCACCAAACATTATTCCCTTTATCCTCTATCTGTACACTGTGGACGGGTTGGTTGTAACCAATCCACTGACTGAATAGCACGCAACAAAAAAGCTTCTCACTGCACCTTGGTACCCGTGACAATAATAAACTAAACTAGACTATTAGGTGCAACGTTGTTTCCCTTGCAAGTCCAAATGTGCTTCCAACATCAGGAAGGGACCGTGTTGACAGTCAGAGTACTTCTGTCCACAGTCCAGCAGAGAGCAGTGTCTTTCCTTTCTAAGTTATTCGAGCCAATTCTTCTGAGAACCAAAAACAACAGCTACGTGGCAATCAAATTACAGCTAGTGCGCTGTGCAGGGAAGTCAGTTTAACATCTGTCAGCTAAGACCTACGGAAGAGCACAATAAAACATTAAGCACCAGTACTGCTGAGGAAATAGGGACTGTGTGCCATTTCCATTGAAATAGCCTCTCTACAATTGCCTTCTCCTCAAAATATCTCTGATATGAGCCAGTACCACGATCACGGGTAAAAAGTGCCACGTGTAAGCAAAATCAAATTTCCAGAAAAAGATAGCACAGTGATTTAACATGTCATTGTTGCTGACGCGGCAAGAACTATTCTGACGACATGAAAGGTGCTGTTGACAGGCACAAAATGCTGGAGTAACTCAGCGGGCCAGGCAGCAGCTGGAGAAAAGGAATAGGTGATGTTTCGGGTCGAGACCCTTCTTCAGACTGAGAGTCAGGGCCAAAGGTACTGTTATTGGGACAAGAAATTTAAAATATTATTTTGTAATTTTGTTCAATGCCCTTTTTTTCAGTTACTTTGTGTTTTACCTTGTTATTCTTGTGCAGATATATTAAGCTTCATCAGCAGTTTAACTCAGGTGAATAGGGATTAGAAAGTTGTGGTTTGTTTGTTGCTGTGGATAACAATGGCAGGGTGAAAACCACAGGTGGGGACATGGCATTACATAGACAATATTAGGCTTGAAACAGGCCATTCAGCCCATCCCATCATGCCAGCATCATTGCTCCATTTGAACTCCCCTTTTCCTCCATGAGATTTATCAGTGCGATCCTCGATAACCACCCCATCATATACGCTTGTCCAGCCTTCTGTTCAGGTTCACTACTGTCACATGTACCCAGCTACAATGAAAAGCTTTGTTTTGCGGACTGTCCAAACAGATGAGGTAATACTGTGCATGAATACAATCAACTACAATTGCTAGAGCAGGGAAAGATACAGAATGCAGAACATTATAGGTTCATAAGTCATAGGGGCAGAAGTAGGCCATTCGGCCCAGAGCTGACTCTGCCATTCAATCATGGCTGATCTATCTTTCCCTCCCAACATTGTTGAGCATCAGTTGTATAAACAAAATCTAATGGGGTAAAGATGAATTGGACAATGCCCTAGGGCGGCACTGTGGTGCAGCTGGTAGAGTTGCTGGCTCATGGGCCCAGAGACCCGCGATCGATCCTAATCTCGGGTGCTGTCTGTGTGGAGTTTACACGTTCTCCCTGCAACCGCGTTGGTTTCTTTTGGGTGCTTCTGTTTCCCCCCACATTTCAAAGACACGCAGGGTTTGTAGGTTAATTGGCCTCTGCAAAATTTCCTCCAGTGTGTAAGGAGTGGATATGAAAGTGGAACAACATTGAACTAGTGTTAACGGTTGATCGATGGGCGGCATGGACTCAGTGGGCTGAAGGGCTTGTTTCTGTGCTGTATTCTTTGTGTATCATCTCGCTCATTCAGCATTGATGGTGCCTCATTTACAATGTAAGGGCTACAGGTTGCATTAAGGTAGACATGACAAGAAAAGATGAACTTGAATGCAGCGCAATGAATGTAAAATGGCAGGAAACTGGCAAGCGATCTAGCTAATCGACCAGACAAAAGAACGCTACGCTCACAATAAATAGCAGCTGCTGCCAGAGAGAAATCAAATCCTACAGATCAATAAACAGATGTGTGGAATATGTGGATGAGGATGTAAAATGTGACAGCAATCCCCATTTGCACACATCAGCTTCTCAGGTCAAAATCTCGTTAGCATGTCTGAATGATTAGCAGTACATATGTTTGAAATGAGGCAAATGAAATCAGGGTAGCAGTGTGGGAAAGATGCCAGCTTTTGATTGCTGGGATCTGTAAACAAATCGGATTAATGTGATAAAAGTTGATACTGTCAGCTGTGTCAAGGAAAGTCTCAATCTCTGAGTGCGAAGAAGGGTCTCAACCCAACACACCGCTTATCCATGCACTCCTAACACGCTGAGTTACTCCAGCACAGTGTGTCTTTTTTTCTCGTAGGCCAGCATCTGCATTTTCTTGTTTTTCTAAAAATCTCAACCCAGTTCCTTGTGTGCAGACACCATCAATGCAGCTTGTTTACCATTAATTGGCCTTTGGCCATCAGTCAGAGTATTGGGTATAGAAGGAGGGAGGTCATGTTATATAAGACGTTGGTGAGTCCGCATTTAGAATATTGTGTTCAGTTCTGCGCACTATGTGATAGGAAAGATGTTGTCAAGCGGGAAAGGGTGCAGAGACGATTTACGAGGCTGTTGCCAGGACCCGAGAGACTGGGCATTAGAGAGAGGTTGAATAGAGAGACTCAGAACCGGTAGGCGGCGCGACTCTCGTCTGCAGCGGCCTCTGCAGTCTGTCTGCGTTTTTATTATTTTATGTCTATGTTTTTATGTAGTTTTTGTTATTTTTTGTTGGGGTATGTGTGTGGGGGGGTGGGGGTGGTGTGGGGGGGTTGGGGGTAACTTTTAAATCTCTCCCTGCACGGGAGACCCGACCTTTTCTTTGTCGGGTCTCCGTTGTCGTTGGGGCTGCAACGAGGAGCGGCCTCCAACAGGAAGACCGGGGACTCTGGTGCCAACTACTCACCTCACCGTCGCGGAGCTGGCCGAGTCCAGTGCGGGTGGAGCTGTGGTGGACGCTGCTGCGGCCCGACCCCCGGAGATTCGGTGGCTGCAACTGCGGGTTTGGCGGGCGGCACCGGGAGCCCGCGGGTCCCTGGAGGGAGACCGCTTTTCAGGGCTCCCGCAACGGCGACTTCTCCCGCCCGAGTTGCGGGGTTGAAGAGCTCCTGGAGCGGGGCCTACATCACCGCCCCGCGCGGCTTGGAATGGCGACGGGAGTTTGCGAGCGCGCGCCGGGGGCTCTAACATCAAGACCCGGTGTGCGGCCTTGCATCACCCGGCGTGGCTTAAATGACCACGGGACAATCGCCATCGCCCGCCGGGGGCTTTGACTTTGACTCTGACATCGGGGGGGAGAGTGCAGTGGAGAGAAAAGTTTTTTTGGCCTTCCATCACAGCGATGTGATGGATGTTTATGTAAAATATGTTGTGTCTTGGGTCTATTTGTTTGTAATGTATGGCTGCAGAAACGACATTTTGTTTGGACCTCAAGGGGTCCAAATGACAATAAATTGAATTGAATTAAATTGAATTGAGTAAGCTGGGACTCTATTCCCTGGAGCGCAGGAGGATGAGGGGTGATCTTATAGAGGCGTACAAAATCATGAGATGAGTATATTGGGTAAATGAAGCCCAGTCTCTAGCCCAGAAGAAGGGAATTGAGAACCAGAGGACATAGGTTTAAGGTGAGAGGGAGAAAGATTTAATAGGAACCTGAGGGGTAACTGTTTTAATGCAAAGGGTGGTGGGTATATGGAACAAGCTGCTGGAGGAGGCAGTTAAGGCAGGTACTAACGCAACGTTTAAGAAACATTTAGAAATGTGCATGGATAGGATAGATTTAGAGGGATATGGGCCAAACGCAGGCAAGTGGAACTAGTGTAGACGGGCATGTTGGTCACTGTGGGCAAGTTGGGCTGAAGGGCCTGTTTCCACATTGTACAACCATATACTAAAGATTTATGGGTTGGTAGGTTAATTGGCCATTGTAAATTTCCCCTAGTGTGTACATGAGTGGTAGACTTGTGGTATTACCATGTATTAGTAGTATTACATGCAATTGATGCAAGGTAATGCAATTACTAATGCATTAATACCAATGGTAGTAGACTCTATGATTCCAATTGCTGATCTCAGGCAAAGACCTGAGGATATCAGGTTCAGGAAATGATCGTGCTGGGGTGATTGACTGATGGTGGCAACACAACAGGTTGTTGGTATTAAAACCAGAGTCATTGAATTATGCAGAACAGAAATATTCCCTTCGGCTCAACTTGTGCATTGCCGACCAAGATACCTCATCAAAGCTACTCCTATTAACCTGCATGTGGCCCATCCCTCTCTAAACCTTCACTATTCATGTACTTGTTTGAATGTATTTTAAAGCTTCTTATTACACCTGCCCCAAATACCTCCTCTGACAACTCATTCCATCTACCGATCACCCGCAGTGTAAGAACATTGCCCCCCCCCACACCACCTCCCCTGATTCCTATTGTCTTTCCTCTCACCTGAAACATATGCCCTCCGGTTCTTGACTCCACTACCCTGGGAAAGGTCTCTGTGCATTCACCCTATCTATTTTCCTCATGATTGTATACAACTCTGTAAGATCACATCCCAACCGCCTGCACTCCAAGGAATAATGTCCTAGCCTGCCCAACCTTACCCTGTGACTCAGGGCCTCGAGTCCTGGTGACATGCTTGTAAATATTCCCTACACCATTTCCAACAATGATATCTTTCTTGAACGAGGGTGACCAAAACTGAGCAAAGTTCCAGTTCCTCCTACATCCCAGACGTGTGGGTTTGCAGGTTATTTGGCATCAGTAAATTGCCCCCGGTGTGTTAGGAGTAGATCTGAAAGTGGGATAACATAGAACTAGTGTTAACCGGTGATTGGTGATTTGCATGGACTTGTTGGGCCAAAGGGCCTGTTTCAATGCGGAGACCGGCGCACCTGAAGGAAACCCATGTGGTCACAGGGTGAACATCCAAACACCAAACACAGACAGCACCCGAGGTCGGGTTCCAACCCGGGTCTCTGGTGCTGTGAGGCAGCTGCTCTATCAGCTTTGTCACAGTGCCGCCATGTGCCGGCATTTTAACCCATGCACCAAATTATCTTCGCTTCCAAAAAGAAGAACCACACTGAACGCCAGGACATGAATGTGGCTTCAGCAATTAGGGGTGGCACAATGGCACAGCGGCATAGTTGCTGCCTTACAGTGCCAGAGACACAGGTTCCATCATGATTGCAGGTACTGTCAGTAGGGAGTTTGTGCGTTCTCCCTGTGACTGCGTGGATTTTTCCCAGGTGCTCTGGTTTCCTCCTCCAGATGTATAAATTTGTATAAGGCTTCAGTGAAATTGTAAGTTGTCCCCAATGTGTGGGATAGTGCTGGTGTGACGGGGATTGTCGGTCGGCACGGACTCAGTGGGCCGAAGGGCCTGTGTACATGCTGTATCTCTAAACTAAACGGAACTCAATTGTTTTGGTGTTGTACCAGACTCTTCAAACTCAAGTCTGCAGAAAAGATGAGATGAGATGTGTGTGCTTTGCTTCAAGGGAAATAATAAACTCAACAGGTCTGATCCAATCCCGAAGAGAAAACAAATTGTGAGCTAGACTCCCCAACTTCAAATTTTAAAAGTCAATGAACTCAAAAACTGTATTGCAGTTTATGAATCTCACTTTTTTGAGCAATAGACAAAATATAGACAGGAACAGGAGTGAATTTTGAAGTTATTTTTTCCCCCTCACAAGAGAAATAGACTAAATATTCCACTCTTCTTCAATGTCTCTCATCTGTCACCGTGCTGTCATACTCCATTCTTAGAGCTATTTTTCTCTAAAATAATATTCCAGTAAAGAGTACTGCAGCATCACTCCCTGCCTGTGTTAATAAGCAGAGTGCCATGTGATTGTAATGTCTGAACTTCTGAAGTAAAGATTTCCCATCTGACAGCACATTCCAATAGCCCCCAGATTAGTCCATCAGATGCAGGCAATGATCAGTATATGCAATACGTGCCAAACAAGCAGAAAATGTTTGCTTGGGTCATTACCTTATTAAACTGCGAGTATCTCAACAAATAAGAATTGTTCATTTAAAATATAGAAACAAGGAACTGCAGATGCTGGTTAATACACAAAAGGACACAGTGTTGGAGTAACTCGGCAGGTCAGGCAGCATCTCTGGGAGAACATGGATAGGTGATGTTCTGGGTCTTGACCTTTCATGTTCTCCAGAGATGCTGCCTGACCCACTGAGTTAGGATTAGAGTGTAGGTTTAGATCTACTGCATGGAAACAGGCCCTTCGGCCCACCAACAATCACCCGAACACTAGCACTATCCTCCACACTAGGAATACATTTACCAAAACCAATCAACCTACAAACCTGCACGTCTTTTGAATGTGGGAGGAAACTGGAGTGCCCGGAGAAATCCCATGCGGTCACAGGGAGAACTCCATACAGACAGCACCCTCAGTCAGGATTGAACCTGGGTCTCTGGCACTGTAAAGGGCCTGTCCCACGAGCATGCGACCTGCATGCGGCAAGCACGACCTAAAGGGCCTGTCCCACGAGCATGCGACTGCATGCGGCAAGCGCGACCAAACCAGAAGCGGGGGCCGCGCGGAGGTCGAGTGAGTGACATGAAGTTCGAGCGAAGTCCGCGGGAAGTTCGCGCGTGACGTACGGCTTCGAGGCGGTGCGTACGGCGTTGAGATGGCTGCGGGCCGACAGGCCGTTGCCGCGCGGAATTTTTGAACACGGTCAGTTTTTCAGAGCCCCGCGCGAAGTTGGGACCTGCTCCGCAAACTCCATACGGCTCCGGCGATCGAAGTGGGACCGGCCCCGCGAGGACATACGGCTCAAGCGACCACGTTAGGTCGCGCTTGCTGCATGGAGTTGCATGCTCGTGGGACAGGCCCTTTAGGTCGCGCTTGCTGCATGGAGTTGCATGCTCGTGGGACAGGCCCTTAAGGCAGCAACTCTGCCACTGTGCCACTATGCCACCCCAAATTATTGTTCAATTCAATTCAATTCAACTTTATTGTCATTGCACAAATACAAGTACAGGTACAACGAAATGCAGTTTAGCGTCTGGTCATAGTGCAAGATAGTAGAAATAAAAATACAAATACAAAATACAAATACAAATAAAAATAAAAATATGGTTAACAATGTGTGGACTGTGGATGAATTAAACTGGTACATAGGCAAATAAATGTATACAAATGGGAGAGTCTAAAGATAGCTAGCGACGGGACTGTGAGTTCAGCAGTGTAATGGTGTTATTGAAAAAACTGTTCCTCAGCCTGCTTGTGCGAGACCTGAGGCTCCTGTACCGCCTCCCTGATGGGAGGAGGGCAAACAGTCCATGGTTAGGGTGAGAGGGGTCCTTGATGATTTTCCCGGCCCGTCTTAGACACCGTTTGCGGTGGAGGGCATCCATGGCAGGGAGCGGGGCACCGATGATGTGCTGAGCAGTTTTCACCACCCGTTGTAGTGCCTTCCTGTCAGCTGTGGTGCAGCTGCTGTATCATACCGTGAAGCAGGTGGTCAGGATGCTTTCGATGGTACAGCGGTAGAAGTTGGACAGGATCTGGGGGGACAGGTGAACTTTCTTAAGCCTCGTCAGAAAGTAAAGGCGCTGCTGCGCCTTTTTGATCAGTTTGGTGGTATTGAGGGACCAGGACAGATCCTCTGAGATGTGTACCCCGAGGAATTTGTAGTTGGAGACGCGCTCCACCTCAGTCCCGTTTATGTGGATGGGGGTATGTCTGCCACCTCTGGTCTTCCTGAAGTCAACGATGATTTCCTTCGTCTTCTTAGAGTTGAGGACGAGGTTATTGTTGGCACACCAGGCTGCCAGGTTCTGGACCTCCTCCCTATGGGCTGATTCATTGTTGTCCCTGATCAGTCCTACCACCGTGGTGTCATCGGCAAATTTTATGATGGCGTTGGAGCCATACTTAGGGACGCAGTCATGGGTGAAGAGGGAGTAGAGAGGGCTGAGCACACAGCCCTGTGGCACGCCGGTGTTCAGTGTTAGAGTGGAGGAGGTGAGGTTGTTGATCCTAACAGACTGTGGTCTGTTGGTGAGGAAATCCAGTGTCCAATTGCAGAGGGAGGTGGTGATGCCAAATTATTGGAGTTCAATTATTGGACTCCAAATTAATGGAGTAGTTCCAGCTCTTTGTGTCCTTTTGTTACTTAAAATATTATTTCCCCTTTTACATGATAATAACCAGCTTTCCATATGAAGAATCTTTGCCCTTTCTGGGTTTTTTTTGACAAAATATTTCTGATGACAATTTTTATTTCCCCAGTGTTTATATATAAAAACAACATTATTGCAGCCATTGGAAATATTTGGATCCCAGGCATCATAATAGCAGGATGCAGCAAATTGACAAATTCTGAACTCATATCAGTCTGAAGAAGTGTTTCGGCCCGAAACGTTGCCTATTTCCTTCGCTCCATAGATGCTGCTGCACCTGCTGAGTTTCTCCAGCACTTTTGTCTACCTTCATATATTTGATATTTCACTTGGACCATCTCCGACATCTCCCTACCGTTTCTGGATCTCACCGTCTCCATCACAGGAAACAGACTATTGACCGAGATCTACTACAAACCTACTGACTCCAATAGCAATCCTGTAGATCACACTTCTTTCCACCCTGGTTCCTCTAATGACTCTATCCCCTACTCCCAATTCCTCCATCTACGCCGCATATGCGCCCAGGATGAGGTTTTCCATACTAGATCATTGGAGATGTCATTATTCTTGAGGAATCGGGGGGTTCCCCATCTCCATTATAGATGAGTCTTTCACTAGGGTCTCCTCGATATCCCGCAGCTCCGCTCTTATTCCCGCTGCCTCCGTTCGCAGCAAGGACAGAGTCCATCTTGTCCTCACCTTTCACCCCATCAGCCATCACATACAGCATATAATCCTCCAACACTTTTGCCACCTCCAACGGGATCCCACTACTGGCCACATCTTCCCATCTCCACTCCTTTCTGCTTTCCGTTCCCTCCACATCTCCCTGGTCAACTCATCCCTTCCCACCCTAACCACCCTCTACCCAGGTACTTTCCCCAGCAACCGCAGGAGATGCAACACCTGTCCCTTTACCTCCCCCCTCAACTCCATCCAAGGACCCAATCAGTCTTTTCAGGCTCGGCGATCGTTTCGCTGAACACCTCCGCTCAGTCCGCCTTAACCGACCTGATCCGGTTGCTCAGCACTTTAACTCCCACTCCCAATCTTACCTTTCCATCCTGGGCCTCCTCCATTGTCAGTGAAGTCCAGTGCAAATTGGAGGAACAGCACCTCATATTTCGCTTGGGTAGCTTACACCCCAGCGGTATGAACATTGACTTCTCTAACTTCACTTAGCCCTTGCTTTCCCTCTCCCTTCCCTGTTCTCCCACCATTCTTACTGTCTCCGACTACATTCCACCTCTGTCCCGCCCACTCCCCTGACATCAGTCTGAAGAAGGGTCTCGACCCAAAACATCACCCATTCATTCTCTCCAGAGTTGCCGCCTGTCCCGCTGAGTTACTCCAGCATTTTGTGCCTACCTTCATATCTTTGATAACTATCGTCTTTGTCTTACAGCTGTGATTCGACCATATTGAAGTCACATTTTAAATGGGTTTAAACAATCTGTGAACCTTAACCTGTTCAGTGCCACTCCCCGAGTATACTCGTGTCGTGGCCAATAGTAAAAAAACCTTGGCAGTGAACAGTTGAATGCATCGGAATATCTGCCCTGATAAAGAGCCATTGAACCATTGAAATCATTTCTCCTACATAAGAGCGCAGTAGTTGCAGTGCCAAGGTTCGATACCAACCATGGGCGCTGTCTGTACTGAGTTTGTACGTTCTCCCCGTGACCGCGTGTGTTTGCTCCGAGAGCTTTGGTTTCCTCCCACACTCCAAAGACGTGCAGGTATGTAGGTAAATAGTTTTGGTATACGTGTAAATTGTCCCTAGTGTGCGCAGGATAGTGTTAATGTGCTCGGATCGCTGGTTAGCACCGACTCGGTGGGCCGAAGGGCTTGTTTCCTCGCTGTATCTCTAAACTAAACTAAACTAAACTAAGCTAAACATTTCTCCTAAGGGAAAAGCAAGTGGTGTTCCCCACAATGTACTCTCAAAATGGAAGAACAACGTTTTAAAATCAAATGCTGAAATTAAGAGGACATGACTTCAGAATTAAGGGACAGAAGTTTAGGTGTAACATGAGGGGGAACTTCTTTACTCAGAGAGTGGTAGCGGTGTGGAATGAGCTTCCAGTGGAAGTGGTGGAGGCAGGTTCGTTGGTATCATTTAAAAATAAATTGGATAGGCATATGGATGAGAAGGGAATGGAGGGTTATGGTATGAGTGCAGGCAGGTGGGACTAAGGGTAAAAAGTTGTTCGGCACGGACTTGTAGGGCCGAGATGGCCTATTTCCGTGCTGTAATTGTTATATGGTTATATGGTTAAGTATCGAACGCCATTTAGTTTAGTTCAGCCAAGCAGCTTGGAAATTGGCCCTTCAGCTGCCAAAGTCCATGACAACCATCAATCACCCATTCACTATGTTATCCCATCTTCACATCCACATTAGGGACAATTTCTACAGAGGCCATTAATCTACACACCCGCACAGCTTTGGGATGTGGGAGGAAATCGGTGCACCTGGAGGAAGCCCATACAGTGGTAATTAATTTAACAGATAAACATTGAGTCAGGTTATAAGCTTTTAAATCTAATACATAATATATCATAACCATTGATTTAATGTAAAGGAATAAATGGAACAGTGCCCGGGTATATCGCACTGTCAGACTGAGTGATCGTTTCAGGATTAAAATGCCCGTCCCACTTAGGAAACCTGAACGGAAACCTCTGGAGACTTTGCGCCCCACCCAAGGTTTCCGTGTGGTTCCCGGAGGTTGCAGGCGGTTGCCGGAGGTTGCAGGTAGTGGAAGCAGGTAGGGAGACTGATAAAAACCTCCGGGAACCGCACGGAAACTTTGGGTGGGGTGCAAAGTCGCCAGAGGTTTCCATTCAGGTTTCCTAAGTGGGATAGGGGCATAACTAAGCGGGGCAGGCAGCATCTCTGGAGAAAAGGAGTAGGTGACGTTTCAGGCCCAGGCCTTTCTTCAGACTGAGAATCAGGTGAGAAGGAAATGAGAGGTATGAAAGGAACATAGAACAAATGAATGAAAGGTATGCAAAAGGACAAATCAAAACCAGCAACGATGATCACGGAAAGATTCATTTCCGTCTCCCCTGACCCTCCAGCTTTTTGTGTCTATCTTCGGTGTAAACCAGTATCTGCAGTTCCTTCCTGCACATGGAATAGTACAGCACAGGAACAGGCCCTTCAGCCACAATCTCCCTGCCGAACATGATGCCAGGTTTAACTAATCTCCTTTGCCTGCACATGATCAATACCTCTCTAGTCCCTTCATATCCATCTGCCTATCTATAGAAATTCCACCATTGCATCTGCCTCCATTACCAGCCCTGTCAACGCATTCCAGACTCCCAACACTCTCTGTGTAAAATGTCCTCTGTGTAAACAATGCAACCAGACATTGAGATCACAGTCAATATGCACTGACCTTTGTGTGCGGGTGCGAACTGTTGTGAGATGTGTATTGAAGAAATAAATGGATCAGGAATCGAGGACGATGACTCCAAGATGGTGGGAGACATTGTTTGAATGAACTGGAGTTCAGAAGATGGGAGAGTGATCTAAGAGTATTACGTCATAAAGATTGCGATAAGGCAGAGACAGAGACACTATTTTCTCCATGAAAGAATCTAAAACAGATGGTACAATCTTAAAATGACAGTAGAGTCATTTAAGAGGGAAATCAGGAAGCAGTTTGTCATCTAAAGGATAATGAAAATCCAGAACAGTTCTCCTAAAAGCCTATAGAGGCTGCATGAGGTGAGATTTGATACTGAGGGTGATATGTTTTTGTTAGGTAATTGTATCAAGGAATATGGATCAAGGGGGAATAAAATGAAAATGAATAGTTTCAGCCATGAATTAGAGGTCTGCCACTTTTTTTTTCAAGTTTCCAATATAAAGATAGTCAAAATGCTCTTACTGATCAGAATAACAAGATGAGAAATGTTCATATTGTATGAACCTTCAGTATTTTATGATTTATTTCCCAGTTGGAATTGTATCATGAATGGCTGAGGAATTGTGTGGATGGAAATTAAATTATGTAACATTACAGTATTAAAATTGCAAAAAATATCATCCATCAGATAGTTTTAGAGAATAGAAAAACTAATGGCCACACAAATTGTAGGAACAGCAACTCATATTTCGCTTGGGCAGCCTACAGCCCAGCGGTATGAAAGTTGATTTCTCTAATTTCAAGTAACCCTTGCATTCCCTCTCACCCCGCTCCCCACCATAGTTTTCTGACAAGTTCCACTGTTTGCATCCCTTTATCCCTTTGTCACCACCTCTTCCCCAGCCAACAATGGACCATTGTGGGCTCCACCCTTCCTTGTTCATCTGTTGCCGGCCCTGCTTTTTTCTGGCCTATTTTTACCTGCAGTTCACTCCCCTTCAGTTTCAGTCTGAAGAAGGGTCCCGACCCAAAATGTGACCCATCCTGTGTCCCCAGAGATGCTGGCTGACCCGCTGAATTACTCCAGCACTTTGTGTCTACCTTCAGTATAAGCAAGGGACTGCAGATCCTTTCTACATAAATGAATCATAGGCTCAAAACAAAAATTGCAATATTTGACAAAATATTTGTGTTTATCTGTTTGCAGCTCATTGGAATTCCAAGAACAAGGTGGGGATAGTCATGATCAGTCACGGCATTCTATACTGGCATTCAGATACTTTCCATCGGAACGGCACGTTCTGCCAGGGATTAGCCAAACTCAGGAGATTTCTCCTTGCTAAATGGTTGTGGAACTGCTGGAGAATGATTAAAGAATTATTGCTGCTATGATTAATTGCTCTCTCCTGGATATGCAATGTTACAAACTTCACGGCTCTGCACATGATATTCCCTCAGATCAGGATCAGTGCTCATTCCCATTAGCAGATCCGATATTCCCCTGCGGCACAGTGGCGCAGCTGGTAGAGCCGCTGACTCAGAACGCCGGAGACACGGGTACCATCTCTATGTGGAATGTGTATGTTCTCCCTATGACCACGTGGGTTTCCTCCGGGTGCTCCGGTTTCCTCCCACATTGCAAAGATGTGCGGGTTTGTAGCTCAATTGGCCTCTGTAAAATTCCCTTTAGTATGTAGGGAGTGGATGAGGTGTGATAACATAGACCCAGTGTGAAGGGGTGATCGATTGTCGGTGTGGACTCTGTGGGCCAAAAGGCCTGTTTCCATGCTGTATCTCCAAACTAAACTAAGTAGCCAACATTTCTGATTCAAGGACAGGGCGACTCAGGAATTATACCATTCACAACCCTCTGTGTCGCATGGTCAGGATGATCTTGTAATCAAAGAGCATGGAAACAGGCTCTCGGCCCAACTCGTCCATGCCGACCCATATGCCACATCTCAACTAGACCCATTTCCCCGCATTTGGTGCATCTCCCTTTTACCTTTCCTAAAAATGCACCTGTACAAATGTCCCTTAAACACTGTTATTGTATCTGCCGCAACGACCTCCTCTGGCTGCTCGGCACATCTGGCAGATATGTTGTCCGAATTCTATGCAAGGTAAACAAAAAAAATACTGCGAAGGTATGAAACGTAGCTACAAAGATCTCTGCAACTATATGAAGGATCGGTCACTGGAATATTTAAAGAGTTTGGCTTGAGGAAATATCATTCCTATTGAAGGTAGACACAAAATGCTGGAGTAAATCAGCGGGACTGGCAGCATCTCTGGAGAGAAGGAATGGGTGACGTTTTGGGTCGAGGTCCTTCTTCAAACTGATGTCTCCATCATTCCTATTGAGATGTACTGTCGGCCAATACAATGTCATAAAGCCCATTCCAGCAGATCACCAATATCTGATTCAATGAAAAAGCAACTCGGGAAATATAACCCTGACCCCCACTCGCCCAGTTTAAATTTTAGGATGAGGTTTATTATTGACATGTGTACTGAGGTACAGTGAAACACTTTGTTTTCAATGATATCCAAACAGCTCAGATAATAGTAGACATAAATGCAATCACGTCAGACTCAAGTACAACAGGAAGAGCAGAAGGGGGGTGATACACAATGCAGAATATTGCAAACATTTCATACTTGCATAATTCTATAATTTATTCAAACATTGGTAAATTTCCACCAACTTTAGCCAAAATAGTGTCTCCTGAAAACCAGTTGCCCTATTTTGGTTTATTGTAATTTTAGTTTAGAGATGCAGCATTGAAATAGGCCCTTCAACCCACCGAGTCCACACTGACTATCAATCACCCGTGCACACGGGTTCTACTATATTCCACTTTCTCATCCACTCCCAACACATTAGGGGCAAACATGCACATTTTTGGGGCGTGGGGGGAAACCGGAGCGCCCGGTGGAAACTCGCAAGGTCACAGGGAGAGCATGCCAACTCCACATAGACCGCAGCCGAGGTTGGGATTGAACCTGGGTTTTTGCCGCTCTAAGGCAGCAACTCTACCGCTGCACAACTGTGCCTCCCCTGTCATAAAACAGGGAAGTGAACTTGGATCCAAATCAACCGAGCTTGTGGATAACACATGCCCAATAGATCACGCTTACATTTTAGTTCAGATTAGTGCAGCCTTTTTAAGATACAGCTTTTAATAGTCAAAGCTAAAGGCACAGCTGTTTAGTAAAACAGCTCAAATTTGTGCCTTTTATTTCCAATTCCCTCTGAACATATGTTACAATCCTTCAAAGCATTTCTGTTAGTTTATATGAATAAATACATTTATATTCAGAACTTGAAAACAAATAGATGTTCTGACCATTTAAACCATGTTAGAAAATATAAAATTTCCACTTTTAAATCATAAAATGTTTCATTTATTACCACATTACATGCAGCAAACAGCTTTGCAACATAATGTTCAAACATGCTCTTTGCAGGGAAAATTGCTTCAGATAATGTTAAGTATTTCATGCTTTATCGTATACAGAATCAAAGAGAACAATTTGTGTTTAGTCCTAGAAAATAAGTATATGTTTCTCCTACTGATCGCAACTACTTTCAAGAAATAAACAAAGTGATCATGACAAAGAGGCAAACAAGGAAATATGTTTAAAGAAAATGAGAAATGGGAAATGACCTTTGTGATCTCTGGATCATTCGTGGTTTGACATTGCATGCCATATTCAAAAGCCCCATCCAAGACCTCAAGACATTGCAGAGGATTGCGGACGCAGCCCAGACCATCACACAAACCAAACGTCCTTTCCATTAACCCCACTTATACCTCACGCTACCTCGGCAAAGCCACCAGCATAATCAAGGGATCTGTCCCGCATCTCCCTTCTCCCATCAGTCAAGAGGTACGGAAGGGTGAAAACAAACACCTGGAGGGCAGTCCTGAGCTACTATCTAACTCATTGGAATACGTGAAACTATCTTTAATCAGACTTTACTGGACTTCACCTTGCACTAAATGTTATTCCCTTTATTATGTATCTGTACACTTTTGATGGCTTGATTGCAATCATGTATAGTCTTTCCACTGACTGGTTAGTACGCAACAAAAGACTTAGATACACGTGGCAATAAACTAAACAAAATAATATTTTACAATGAGTTATTTTGCAAAATGTTAATGAAATGTAAATATGTAATCGTATTCTAAAAATAATTCAAACGTGTGACACGATGGGATGGGAAAAAGTATGGAAATAAAATATGGTTCCCTTAACCAAGTAAAATAGTCAGGAAATAAAGTGCTGGAGCAACTCAGCGGGCCAGACACGTTGTTATTTCCCTTGGAATTCCAGGATCTGCAGTTTTTATGTCGACAAACTAGTCAAGGGAGTGAAGGAATATGTTTAGTTTAGTTTAGTTTATTATTGTCACGTGCACCGGGGTACAGTGAAAAGCTTCACTGTTACGTGCTATCCAGTCAGCCAGAAAAGGTTGTACATGAATATAACATATGAATGGGACGACAGATGGCACAATGGGCTAAGTGTTCGGCTGGCAACCGGAAGGTGGCCGGTTCGAATCCCGCTTGGAGTGCATACTGTCGTTGTGTTCTTGGGCAAGACACTTCACCCACTTTTGCCTGTGTGTGAATGTGTGTGAATGTGTGTGAGTGATTGGTGGTGGTCGGAGGGGCCGTAGGCGCAGAATGGCAGCCACGCTTCCGTCAGTCTGCCCCAGGGCAGCTGTGGCTACAGAAGTAGCTTACCACCACCGAGTGTGACTGAGGAGTGAATGAATAATGCGATGTAAAGCGCCTTGAGTATTAGAAAGGCGCTATATAAATCCCATCCATTATTATTATTATTATTATAATCAAGCTGCCTATGGTGTGCAGGTAGAAGATAATGGATTATGTGCAGGCAGATAAGAGTTGATTGCTAGTTGGCGTGGACCCGGTGGGCTAAAGGGCCTGTTTCCGATACGATACGATATGATAGAACTTTATTCAACCCCGGAGGGAAATTGGTTTGTGTGATGTATCTCGAAAGTCTGACATCTAAACAATGCGGCTGTGGGACAATGAGTTATTCTGCTGCGATGGACGTGGATGGGCTCGCTGTGAGTGGGCCGCGAGTGGGCAGCTGGTGCCTGGCAGATGGTACTGCCGACACCAGGGCCCAGGCGTTGTGAGAAGCTCATTTATACTTGATCAGTGATGTGGGATTGCTGAGCTGGTGTTCGGAGAAAGGATGCCAGCTCCCACTCCTCCTGCTCTTCCAAACGGAAACATCACAGGCTCGCTCTGCCCTGGAAAAGCCTGGAGCAGCTACTCCTAGGGGCCCTGCTCATTTGACCCAAAAAGAGTGTGTGTGTGTGTGTATATGGTAACAAACAATAGTCGGTACACGCAACAGTACAATGTCTTTTGTGTATTTTAAATGAGAGATTTTCAGTCTTTGTAATCTCCTGGGCTTGCACAGACTTTTCGGTTTCATGCCGACCCGACTATTTATTTG
Source organism: Amblyraja radiata (assembly GCF_010909765.2). NCBI lineage: Eukaryota > Metazoa > Chordata > Chondrichthyes > Rajiformes > Rajidae > Amblyraja > Amblyraja radiata. The sequence goes on from NC_045981.1 coordinate 30,539,513, forward strand.
GATCATACAGCTCGCAACAATAATAGGTGTTTGCAATTCAATGCAACCAATTTATCTACCTTTCCTTTATTAGTTAGGAACATGCAAAAGCTTTGGGGCAACATGTCAAAATGATTTATTGAATGATACTGCAATGAAAGAGCATTAAAAGTCCAATGCAATTTATTCCGCTGTGTAAATAAAGAAACACAACACAGAAATATATTCATATTGTAATCAGCATCTATTGTTATTCATATGATTAATCTTATCTAAATGACTCTTTATGTAGGGTCCACTGGGATTATTTTACTGGTGTACAATCCAGTGAAAAGATGATTACAATGCATTAAACAGAAATACAGGCAGCAGACAGCTGTAACTCCATTATAGTCTCAAACTCCTGATTACTCAATTGGGCTGAATCCAGATTTTCTCAGTTCTTTCACAACAAAAGTAACATTTCAGAGGCCACAACAACAACAACAAATAAATGCCACATTATTTATTGATATCCCGCCTCAAACTAAAACATGTTTTGTGGCTTTTGACATCTTCTTAATTCATCTTTACAATTTACATCCTAGGTTTACCATGCCAAAATTCATTTTGCATGTTATTCCGTGGCAGTTTGTAATGGGGAAATTGTTTCTGCTGACTGCGTGATTGGTGATCAGAGTAAGGAAACTGGCAAAACACGGTGGCGCCGCGGTAGAGTTGCTGCCCCCACGGCACCAGACACCCGGGTTCAATCCCCACTACGGTTGCTGTCTGTACGGAGTCTGTACGTTCTCCCCGTGACCGTGTGGGCTTTCCCCCGGGGGTGGGCCGGTTTCCTCCCACAGTTTTGTAGGTTAAATTGCCCCCTGTGTGTGGGATAGTGCTTGTGTACGAGGTGATCGCTGGTTGATGCGGACTCGGTAGGCCGAAGGACCTGTTTCCATGCTGCGTCTCTAACCTAAACTAAGCTAAACAAAACTAAAAGAAGTAAAAACCGAGAGGAGTCTCTTTGGAAATAAAACATCTTTGGAAACGTTATGATCTGGAACGCACTGCTGGAAAAAGGACTGAGTTTATGCACAAGTCCGGTTGCCTGTTAGTACCCTTTATATCTTGCACCGTCTCTGCCAAAGACTTGACTGGTGGTAATCACCATGGTGTTCATTCTGGATGGAACACGGAGCTCTCTCTGTCCTGCACTTGTCTCATCGTTACTCGCTGTTCGTTACTGTGACTGCATATTCCCGTTGTCACACCAGCAGCAAAAAGATGTTTCATGCAATCATGGAACCGTTCTGCAGAAGAACAGGCCCCTTCAACCCATCCTATCCATGACAAGCTTGATGCCATTCTGCATGACTCCAATTTGCCACATCAGGCCTGTAACATAGTCATAGATTCACATAGCAGGGAAACAGGCCCTTCGGCCAAACCATGCCAACCAAGTTGCCCCATCTATGCAGTCCCCCCTACAGAGCACTATGATTGCATATCTGTGGTGCTGCTGCAATTAAGGATTACATTTTTCCTTTTTGGGACATGTGACAATGAAACACTCTTGATTCTTGACACCTGGCTGTGTTTGGTGCATATATCTCTCTAAAAATGTCGAGGTGGGGGGGGGGGGGGGGGGGGGAGGGGGGGGAAACTTCCTTTCAGGGTCCCTACCTGGTCGGAGAGGCAGCTTTTCTCCGGGCTGCAGCTTCGACCCGTCCTCACGGCCTACCAGCGGGCCTGGAGCGGCGTTTCCTGTCGCGGACCGCCCAGAACCTCGGCTTCGGCGGCGGCACAGCGCTGGAGCGCTATTGTGGAGCGGGCGATGCCTTGCCTGGTCGCCGCGCTGGAGCTCCGGTGAGCTGAGACCGCCGGGAACAACATCGCGGAGCTGCGGGACTGTGGAGCGGCCAGCTGCGGGCGGCGACGCCGAACTTTACACCGGGAGCCTGGGATCTCGCGACGAGATCGCCAGTTGTGGAGCTCCATCCGGCGCGGCCTTGTCGGCTTCGGAAGCCGCGGCCTCCAGTACGGAGGCGGCCGTTCCAGGGTTCCCAAGCCGCTGTGAGGACTCTCCCAACGCCGGAGCACCACCACCCGGCGAGAACGGACAGGAACATCGGGCCTCCGTAGAGGCAACTGTGGAGGCCTCAATAGGCCCGACTATGGGTGAACTGGGGTTGGGGACTGGACTTTGTGCCTTCCCTCATGGTGGGAGCCATTGTGGGGGGATGTTCTTTGTGTTTAAGACTCTCATTGGTGTTATGTCTGTATTCTTTTGTGTACCGCAAAATGGCAAAAAGCATTTCACTTCATTACACCTCGGTGTATGTGAATGTGACTAATAAAAACCTTTGAACCTTTGAATACTTTGAATACTATCCATGCACCTGTCGAAATGTCTTTTAAATGTTATTTAATTACCTGCCTCAACTACTCCCTGTGACAGTGCATTCCATATACCCATCTCCCCCTTGTGAAATTCCTATAAAATCTTTCAACTTTCACCTTAAACAATGACCTGACTGATGAAGGCCAGTGTACTAAAAGCCTTCTTGACCACCCTTTCTACCTGTGATGCCACTTTCAAGAAACTATGTTGCTGCACTCCTAGATTCCTCTCCAGTGCCTTGTCATTCACTGTGAAGAATCTGCTCTGGTTTGACTTGCCAAAATGCAACATCTAGCACTTATCTACATTAAACTCCATTAACTATTCCTCAGCCCACTTGCCCAACTGATCAAGACCCTGCTGTAATTTGTGGTAACCATCCTCGCTATCTATGATAACATCCGCTTTAGTGTCACCGTGAATGGCTCACTTGTAATCATGTATTGTCTTTCCATTGACTGGTTAGCATGCAACAAAAGCTTCTCATTTTACCTCGGTACACGTGACAATAAACTAAACTAAACAAATCTAAATTGATCTGCAAACTTGCTAAACATGCCCTCTACATTCTCATCTCAAACAGCAATGTGCCCAGCATCAACCCCTGAGGCACACCACTGGTCACAGGCCTCCAGGTCCAGTCTGAAACACAGACATCCAATATCACCCTCTGCTTCCTCTAATATAGGACCCAAAACATCGCCTCTCCATATCCTCCAGAGATACTGAAGATAGGCACAAAAACCTGGACTAACTCAGCGGGACAGGCAGCATCTCTTTGTTGAAGGAATGGGTGACGTTCGGGTCGAGACCCTTCTTCAGACTCCTCCAGAGATACGGCCTGGCCTTCTGAGTTACTCCAACACGTTGTGTCTTGCATAAGATTCCAACGACTGCAGTTCCTGGTGTCTACCTTCATTAGTTAATACGAATATGGGGAAATCAAGGCTTGCAAAGGGGTGGGGGGAATTGCAGGCTGCAGTGACTTCGGAAGTGAACACGGAAAACGCTAGCCCATGCCAAGAAAGGTAGATTCTGGATTTCTTCCACACAAAGCTAAATTGCTTTTCTTCAAAGCTGAATGCCATATTCGAAAGGTGGCTTTGTTATGAACCTACATATGTGAAAGTGTAGTGTACAACTATGTTAACACAACAGCAACAAGACCAAAGCAACTGAGGCAATTGCTATTCTGTCAGCGATATCATATTATTAAGAGCAGGTTCCAGAGATGTAACAACTTGCAGTTCAAAGACTGCAATGCACGCTTTCCGCAAACTCTGCTGGACTACTGAGAAATAAATTATAATACCTGGCAAGGACTGAAGTCATTTTAGATCATAGATTGATTAGAATTGCTTGATTCTAAATGGTTGCGAAATTTCAGTGCAAATAACTTCCCAGATACCAGGAATGGGGACGATAATTCTCAAGACTTGTTATCACAACTGGTTGACAGATTGGAAAGTTAATGACATCCACATCCTAAGTAAACTTTCAAGACTTGGTTAGTAGAAATATATATTATATAAATACAGTGATAAAAGTAAAATTGTTGTGAGCTGAATATAACTATACATAGAGACAAAGCTCAATCCAATGATATGAACAATGAATTCTCCAATTATAGGGAACCTCCCTGCTTATTCCCCCGCCCACTCATCCCTGTGCCTCATCCGGATGCACGACTGTTTCTCCCGCTATCCCTTCCCCCTTTCTCACCTCCCCTCTCCCCTTCCACTCATATCCCTCCATGTGTCACCCCTCCTCTTCTTATCTGACACCCCTTTATCTCCTTTCCCTCTCTCGCCTTTGTCCACCCATCATCGCCTGACTTTTTCCAACCCCCACCTCTCTTTTCCAGCTTTCTCCCCCCTACTGCAATCAGTCTGAAGAGGGGTCACAACAAGAAATGTCACACCACATGGCCAAGAAAGCAGACTAACACCCCTACTAGAAGGCTTAGGAGGTTTTGCATGTCCCCAACAACTCTCACCAACTACAGATGCACCGTAGAAAGCATTTTATTAGGTTGCATCGCAGCATGGTTTGGGAACAGCTCAATCCAAGGCCGAGAGAAATTGCATAGGGTTGTGGACGTAGCCCAGATCATCAGGCACCAACCGGCATCAGCAAGGACCAGTCTCACTCTGGTCACTTCCTCTTCTGCCGTTTCCCATCAGGCAAGTGGAACAAAAGTGTGAAAACGCATGCCTCCAGATCCAGGAGCAGTTTCTTCACAACTGTACAGGGTCTTGGTGAGACCACACCTGGAGTATTGCGTACAGTTTTGGTCTCCTAATCTGAAGAAAGCCATTCTTGCCATAGAGGGAGTACAGAGAAGGTTCACAAGACCGATTCCTGGGATGTCAGGACTTTCATATGAAGAAAGACTGGATAAACTCGGCTTGTACTCGCTAGAATTTAGAAGATTGAGGGGGAATCTTATAGGAACTTACAAAATTCTTAGGGGGTTGGACAGGCTAGATGCAGGAAGATTGTTCCCGATGTTCGGGAAGTCCAGAACAAGGGGTCACAGTTTAAGGATAAGAGGGAAGTCTTTTAGGACCGAGATGAGAAAAACATTTTTCACACAGAGAGTGGTGAATCTCTGGAATTCCCTGCCACAGAAGGTAGTTGAGGCCAGTTCACTGGCTATATTTAAGAGGGAGTTAGGTGTGCCCTTGTGGCTAAAGGGATCAGGGGTATGGAGAGAAGTCAGGTGCAGGATACTGAGTTAGATGATCAGCCATGATCATATTGAATGGCGGTGCAGGCTCGAAGGTCCGAATGACCTATTCCTGCATCTACTTTCTATGTTTCTTTGTTTCTATGTTTCTTCACAGCTGTTCTCAGGCATCGAAACCATCCTCTCAGCAGCTAAAGTGCAATCCTGAATTCCCATCTCCATCATTGGAGACCTTTGAACTATATTTAATTGGACTACCTTGCACAAAATGTTGTACCCTTTATCCTTTGTCTGTACATTGTGGACGGCTTGATTATAATCATGTATAGTTTTTTCTTCGACTAGATCGCACAGAACAAAAAGCTTTTCACTGTACCTTGGTGCACATGACAAAAATAATAAACAAAATGAAAATAACCGAGCAAAGATAGACAGAAAATGCCGGAATAACCGCGGGTCAGGATGCATCTCTGGTGAAAAGGAATAGATGAAGAAGGGTTCTTCTTCTGAAGAAGGGAAGAAAATAAACTATGTGTAGGAAGGAACTGCAGATGCTGGTTTAAAATGAAGATACTGTGGACACAAAAATCTGGAGTAACTCAGCCGGACAGGCAGCATCTCTGGAGAGAAGGAATAGATCTGAAGAAGGGTCTTGACCCAAAACATCACCCATTTCTTTTAACTAAAGATGCTGCCTGTCCCGCTGAGTTACTCCAGCTTTTTGTGTGTATCTTAAGAAAATAAACTATCCGTGTTCTCCAAAGATGCGGTCTGACCCACCAAGTTATGGCAGTATTTTGTGTTTATATCTATATTATTAAAAGTCTGATCTTGACCACTTCCTGTTGTTCTGTGTATTGATTTTAGAAAAAACACTGCCACTTACGGCTGTGATTTTTGGCCATCTTACTCATAGTCCCCCTCCACTGCGCAGGACAAGAGGATTTTTCCCATCGATGAAAGATAAAAGAGTTATTAGTGTTTGAAAAATGTTGAGATTCTCTCTCCTGAAGGCCAAGCCTCTTCCGGAGGGACTATACAACCCGGAAGTGTTGAGTGCCTCGGTCAATCTCTGCAAGATGGGGGAGCGCGAGGGTCACGTCTCTCAGTCTGAGCTGTGACTAACAATGAAAACGTGTCTACTAAACTGTGAGTGGCTTTACTGACCTATCAGTGCCCTTAATGTGGTTTGAAAATATAGTTTGGAAATGCTAAAGCTGTGTTGCCTTTGGTTTGGAAATGCTAAAGCTGTGTTGCCTTTGGTTTGGAAATTCTAAAGCTGTGTTGCCTAATTAAGGTTGTCTTGCCTAATTAAGGTTGTCTTGCCTAATTAAAGTTGCCTTGCCTAATAAAAATTGCCTCGCCTAATTAAAGTTGCCTTGCCCAATTAAAGATGCCTTGCCTAATTAAAGTTGCCTTGCCTAATTAAAGTTGACTTGCCTTCTATGTAATAAAAAATCTAATCTTGACCACTTCCTGTTTGCGCTTTATATTGATTTTTATTAAAAAAACGCTACCACGTACAGCTGTGATTTTTGGCCATCTTACTCAGAGTCCTCCTCCGCTCATCAGGTGGCGAGTATTTTTCCCATCGATGAAAAATAAAAGAGTTATTAGTGTTTAAAAAATGTTGAGATTCTCTCTCCTGACAATTACGCCATGAAGGCCACGCCCCTTCAGGTGCGGGGGGGGGGGGGGAGTGGTGAGGGACTATAAAACCCAGAAGTGTGGGCGTGGCTCAGTCTCTGCAAGATGGAGGAGGGAGAGGTCACCACTCGCTGTCTTTAGTGGCCTTGCACCCTGCATGAAATGGTATGAAACCGCACGAATTTGGTGGCCCTGCACCCTGCTTGAAGTGGTAGGAAACTGCACTTGAATTTGCTGGCCTTGCACTCTGCATGAAATGGAATTTCAAGGAATAGCTGTAAGTCAACTGCCAGCCCACCAGCCGTGAGTGAGCTGTCAGCACAACAGGCTTGAGTGACTGAGCCGCCAGCCCAAGAATCCATTTGGCCCACAATGCCCATGCTAGCCCTCTGGAAACCAGTCTCTTCGGCGCACAACACCCGTATTTGCGCTCCAGAAACACCCCCCCCCCCCCCCCCACTGGCCACCAATATTGGAATTGGTGGAGAGGTGGAATATTGCGCATTCGTGTGATGCTGGGACCCAAAGGGTCCCACTTAGTCTAGTTTTAACATAAAGACAAAGGTGAGCTCACTGTTCGTGTTTTCATCAGAAAGAGTATTGGAGTGCAAACTTGATCAATGAGTGGACACAGACTGTGAGAGAGGGAGCAGTGGAGCGCACCTCAGCAAGGAGGTGTGGGAGTTCTGAAGACGGGTCTTGACCGTCACCCATTCCTTCTCTCCAGAGATGCTGCATGGCCCGTCCCACTGAGTTACTCTAGGATTTTGTGTCTCTCTTGGGAGATGATGAGTGTCAAACACTGCAACTTCTTCACTTGAGGAAATGTGAGCAGAGCAAGTTCCAGTCCGCCATTTCATTTGGAATATTCCAGTGGTCGTCAGGCTCGTAAAAAGTTCAGATGTCGTTGCACCCAGATTGGTTCGGTGCACCGGATTTGATTTGTTTTTTTCCACTTGGATGCATTAGCGCACTTCCACCCCTAATTTCGCTGAAACCAGGGCACCCAGCACCAAATGTGCTCGTGATAAATTTAGCCGCTGTTAATATGGGCATCCAGTCGCATTCAGTGCAGAACGATGCAAATTGAATCACCCCCTTGACCTTTCCAAAACTAGTCTTGCCTGGTCGTGGCTGGTGATAATAATGGAACATTGAAAACTGCTCGCTAAAGCACACTTCAGACATGCAGAGAGACCAGCTAAGGATCACAAATGAATGTGCAATCATTGGCAGGGGCAAAGAATACACTGAATTCCGTGTTTCCCTTATACCATTGTGGAATCATCAGCCATTACCATCAAGACAACATTTAGCAGTAAAATAGACATAATAACATCAACAATGAAAAGCCTATATTTTTATGTGTTTTCAAATAGTATATTCACTAACAGTTTGAAAGATATAATAAGCTCAAAGTTATTTCAGTCCATTGTTTTCATCACAATATGTGTTCAGAAAGACAAGCTACAAAATCCAAGCATTTCTCTCGCTTTCCACTTTCTCCCCAAAGTGATCTTCCCGGTCCAAAAAGCGACTGGTGTTTCTTCCACATTACACAGGAAGATCCAAGCATAGAAAATAAGAGGTGGAAACAAGGAACTGAAGATGCTGGCTAATACACAAAACGACACAAAATGCTGGAGTAACTAACTCATCAGGTCAGGCGGCATCTCTGGAGAACATGGATAGGTCTGGAGAACATGGTCGGGGCCCTTCTTCAGATATGGCAACCATACATGGACTGTGAAGAACGCTCATACCTGAATGGTTATGCCCAAGGCAGGCCATGTTGGAGATTAACCTCATGATCATTGACCCAAGCAGTTGCCAACACTGTTAGGAATCCAAGACATATTAACGGTAATATAATTCATATAGTCACTTCAATACAACATCTTCCAATAAATCAATCAAATGATGGGCTCATCATTTAATACTTAACCTCTTTGCTTTCACTGTCATCTTCACAACACCACTAATAACTGAAAAAGACACATAGTGCTGGAGGAACTCAACGGGTCAGCCAGGATCTCTGGTGAACATGGATAGATGATGTCTTGGGTCGATACCCTTCTCGAGACAAAATGTCACCTATCCATGTTCTCCAGAGATGCTGTCTGACTTGCTGAGTTGCTCCAGCACTTTCTGTCCTTTTGTGTATTACCTGCAGTCCTTTCTTTCTAACACTAATAACTGTTCCATCTCCCCTAACATGGGCTATTTTTTCTATTGTCAATTCCATTCAACACGAGAGAAAAATGTACATGATATCTCCAGAGACATCCAATGTTTCTCCGTTCTCCATCCAACACAGACACGAGGCTGAGTTACGAACATCACCTAACATAACACAAACACAATTCAATGCCTTATGCCCCTGTCCCACTTAGGAAACCTGAACGGAAACCTCTGGAGACTTTGCGCCCCACCCAAGGTTTCCGTGCGGTTCCCGGAGGTTGCAGGTGGTTGCTGGAGGTTGCAGGTAGAGACTGACAAAAACCTCCGGGGACCTCCGGGAACTGCATGGAAACCTTGGGTGGGGCGCAAAGTCTCCAGAGGTTTCCGTTCAGGTTTCCTAAGTGGGACAGGGGCATAAGGCACCAACTTTACTTTTCAACCTTGGTCTTATCAACTTGTCCAAACATGACCAGTAGAAGAGTCAATTAGAAAATAAGTGACCCATAGTCAGTTCTGACAATGACTGAACACCATCAGATTTGATGTACTTATTTATATTGCAAGAGCTGGGTGTTTAATTGGGTTGTGTACCAGCAACAGAACAATGAAACTCTTGCCTGCTGCAGCTTAACAGGCTCAATAATACAATAACATAAATAAATATACTTTAGACTGTAGACATATAGCATGGAAACAGGCCCTTCGGCCCACCGAGACCGTGCCGACCAGCAATCACCCCTATAAACTAGCACTATACTACCCACTAGGGACAATTTACTATTTTACTAAAGCCAATTAACCTACAAACCTGAGGTAGAAACAAAATGCTCGAGCATCTCTGGAGAGACGGAAAGGGCGACGTCTCTGAGATGCTGCCTGTCCCGCTGAGTTCCTCCAGCATTTTGTGTCTACCTTCGATTTAAACCCGCATCTGCAGTTCTTTCCTACACAACCTACAAACCTGTACATCTTTGGAGTGTAGGAGGAAACCAGGGGCAGCAACTCTACCGCTGCACCAGATCTGTTGAACTACAAAACTCCAGCAATGTGTGCGTTTTTTGGTGAACGAGCATCTGACATGCTTGTGTCTAGAATGGAAGCCTGTGCTTTGCATTTTCAGCCACTGAGGGGGGCACACGATTCATTTTTTGTTACATAGAGACGCCCACCACCAACAACGATTTGCAACAGTCAAAGCATGCACCATATATAGAAGCATCCAAGAACTCTGCATCTGCACACCTGCCAACCAAACTGGCCGGAGTCGGGCCGCGGTGGGTGTGCCGCAAAGCTGAGATCAACGCGGGAGGGGAGCAATGAAGAAGGGTTGAGTACTTTTTATAACTTTGCCTTCGTAGCTATTTTGTGTACTTTATAGGCAGAGCCAAAGGATTTCACTTCAAATGACAACAGAGTATCATCACCATCATCAGACTTCGGGAGCACAGATGGGGTAAAGATGAAGCATCATACATGAAGAGGTCAGGTCAGGTCAGCCAACCTTGCTCAGGATCCTTTCAATCTGCAGGGAGAACTCTTACAATGACAGCAAGCATGTGCAACATCATATTCAAGGTATGTTGCAGGCCAGAATCATCTGACATTTAGAGCTCTCTCCAGATTGGTGCAACATACAATTAGGACCAGCCTCGCCAAGATGAGAAGTTAACTACTGACAATATAGGCAGCTCTGACAGCCAGGTTAGCCTAATGATCAGGCAGGATGGTCAGTTCACTCGTCACCCAACTGACAGAAGACGCACAAACTCGGAACCTCCTTTCTCTGACGCCTGTCACTTGCTCGAGCTGTCAGACAGCTCAGTGGAAGACAATGTGAAACAACTCAAGTGGAGTACAGCTGCAGTGGTCTAAACAGCTGAGGATAACAGTGCCGGTTACTAAATCCCCAGCACCAGTGACAATAGATGTAGGAGGCAGCAAGGAGACGGAGAGAGAGAGAGTGAGACGGGGGGGGAGGAGGGAGAGACACAGAGAGAGAGATAGACGAGAGGGAGAGAGGGACAGAGAGACAGACAGAGAGTGACAGGCAGAGTGTGACAGACAGAGAGTGACGGAGAGAGTGACAGAAAGAAAATACATACACTAAAAAATAACGTTTTGTGACCTTATATTTTACACAAGATCAAAATATCTTCAGAAAGTCAAATTATTTCTTGTGCACTAAAAAGTTCTACCAGCAGCTTGTAGAGCCAGCAGCTCATAGATCCAGAGACCCGAGTTCGATCCTGATCTCAGCTGCTATCTGTGTGGAGTTTGCATGTTCCTGTATCTTTCAACCGAAAGTTATGAAATACGCTGCATATGCAACCCGCCTTGTTTACTGTGCAGTTCTGATGTTGGATGTTGAAAGATGATTTTTCCATAATGATGGGGCAAGTGTTGCAAGGATAGTCTTGCCATGCTTGGTAACTCACACAAACAGTTATTTTGCAGAGATTTTAGACTTTTGAGATACAGCATGAAAACAGGCCCTTCACTGAGTCTGTGGCAACCCCCGATCACCCTGTACACTAATGTTTAAGAAAGAACTGCAGATGCTGGAAAATCGAAGTACCCTGTGTGTACCCTGTACACTCGCACTAGACTATCCTATACACGAGGGACCATTGACAATTTAACCAAAGCCAATAAGCCTATAAACCTATATGTCTTTGGGATGTGGAGGGAAACCGGAGCACCCAAAGAAAACCCACGTGGTCACAGGAAACATAAAAACTCCGTGCAAACAGCACCTGTGGTCTGGATCAAACCTAGGTCTCTGGCACTGCAGCAACTCAACTGCTGCACCACTGTGCTGCCTCAGATAAATTAAGAAAGCAATGGGCAGGATTTGGCCTGACATTTATATTGTTTTGAGCAAAGAATGATGGAATTTATATTTCCCTTAACCCTGCCAGAAGACAAAAAAGTTTATTGGTCTGCAAACCAATCCTGAGGATAAAGACACATTTACAAATGTGGTTATAGGCCTTCACATTGAGATTTTTAATGCATCAAAGATTGGCTTGCAAATGTCTATCATCAGCCATTGCAATAAAGTCAACTGGAAAATGAACTTTGGAATTAACTTAAAGGTCATTTATCATTGTCCCACTGATTCCCCTTCCATTTGGGGAATCGGGAACCAGAGGGCAGAGGTTTAATAAGAGAGGGCAATGATTTAGTAGGAAGTTGAGGGACAAACCTTTTCACACAGAGACATGGAACAAGCTGCCGGAGGAGGTAGTTGAAGCAGGTACTATCACAACATCTGAATGACATTTGGATAGGTGTGTGATGGCCCCTGGTGGTGGGCCACGCACTGTACATAACCTTTGGCTCGGGGGGGGGGGGGGTCACGTGTCCCGGTGACGAGAGGTAGGGGTCACGTAGGGGTCACGGGTGCCCCTGGGGAGTATTTAAGGTGATAATCACGTGCGCACAGTGTGGGAGTTAGGAGACTTGTAGTAGCAATAAAGAATCTCGTATTTGGACAAACCTCGTTGCGCCCTGCCTCGTTCTTTGACGGACAGCTCCGTGCCGCTACAGGTGAATGGATAGGAAAAGGTTTAGAGCCATAAGGGCCGAATACGGGCAAATGGAGTAGGTTAGATGGGACTTCTTGTTCGGAATGGACGAGTTGGGCCAAAGGGCCTGGTTCATGCTGTATGACTCTATGACATTCCCCACAGTACTACGTGAATGCTGTATCTACAATATCCAATAGACTGGTACAGATACATCAGCTGCCATGGGGACAAAAAGAAGGAACAAGAGAATATGACAAAAACAAGAGACACACCGAGTAATACAAAAACATTCAACATCTTGCATGGAAATGGTGCATTTAACAAAATGAAACATCCCTCGTTGCTCCACAGGAGTTTAATCAAACAAGATTTGACACGACAATACTCTTAAATGTTACCAAAGGCTTGGCCAAAAAAGCAATTTTTTAAAGTTGTCTATAAAGCAGGAACGAGAGGCAGAGAGCTTTATGGATTCCAGAACTGAGCACCCATCCTCAGTTGGTTTACAATGGGCAGGCAATCTTCTTCCCATCTGTTATCAGGCTTCTGAGCGGTCCTTCCATAAACTAGGCTATTGTCTGATGCACCTCTACCCCTTTGTGAACATTGGCCTTTATCTCTGGAACTGATGCCCTTCAATGCTGAGAACTATATTCTGCACTCAGTATCTTCCCATTTGCTCTATCTATTGTACTTGAGTCTGACTTGATTATATTTATGTTTAGTGTTACCCGCCATGATTACATAACATGGCAAACAAAGCTTTTGACACATTAAAATAATAAATATAAACCTAAAATCAAAGAGGCGCAAGAGGGTGATCGCTGGATATCAGATGGGTACAACATATATGCACAACATACGTACATATATATATATATATACATTGTACCCTTTATCCTGTATCTGCACACTGTGGACAGCTTGATTGTAATCAAGTATAGTCTTTTTGTTTCCAACCCACCGAGTCCGCAGACCAGCGATCACCCCGTACACTAGCACTATCCTACACACTAGGGACAATTTACTATTTTACCAAAGTCAATTAACCTACAAACCTGTATGTCTTTGGAGTGTGGGAAGAAACGGGAGCACCCGGGGATACAGGGAGAACATATAAACTCCGTACAGACAGCACCCGTAGTCAGGATCGAACCCAGATGCCTGGCTCTGTAAGGCAGCAACTCTACAGGCTGCGCCACCATATGACCCCTAAATATACCACCACTTAATATGTGGATATTAAATACATACATTCTCCCTATCTCTGACGTTGGTCATGTTTGAATTTAAGTTCATCTGTAATCCCTGTGAGAGTTCTATATCCCGCCCACCATGTGATTTATCACCAGTGACCCAGTGGTGGGGGTCTATTTTGAGTTTCCGTTGGCTAATTTTAGTGCAAAGGCAGGGCAGCTTGCCAGCTCTGGAATTATCAGGTAAAGTAATAAGATTCTCTGGTCAGAGGGTGATGAATCTGTTGAATTCAATGTCACAGACGGCTGTGGAGGCCAAGTCATCGGGTGGTTCTAAGGCGGAGATTGACAGATTCTTGATTAGTACGGGTGTCAGGGGTTATGGGGAGAAGGCAGGAGAATGGGGTTGAGAGGGTAAAATATAAATGAGCCATGATTGAATGGTGGAGTAGACTCGATGGGCCGAATTGCCTAATTCAGCTCCTATGACATATGAACTTATAACATTCCTGTAGATGCCAACTCCTTTTAACATTGCACAAGCCTGTTAATCATATTTTGAAAGCCGCAGGCATACTTCTCCTGCAAATGCCCATCACATCCTCTGCGCATGACTGTAACAATCCGGACCCATAAAAGTTTCCCATCGTTGGAGAATCTGTCGGCCATGCAATAACTCTGCCAGCAATTCATCCAGGTCGGTAATTGTCCCCACCAGACTGCCAGCTCTCTCAGACACTGCAACAACTCATGCAAGTACTGGCTGTGTAGAAGTCTCTTCCTGACAGATGCTTCTTGGAGTCCTACGCGCACACATCCTCACCTCAACTCCATTGCATTCTTCCTCAGAGGAAGAGGACCAATCCCCCAGCACAGACACCATTTACAAGTGACAAGTACACCAGTCCCTCGCCTGTGCAGAAACGGAGATGCAGCCTGCTTTAAATAGATTAATTCCCTTAACTCATTATTTTATTATAGTGATACATACAAGCATAACAACAACTAATTAAGCAATATGACACGCCATATCCAATCTGCAAGGGATTTGCACCATTGCTAAATTCATCAGGACCTTCAATTTGCCAGTTCAGAACATTTTCCTCATGATGACAGGTTTAATTTTAAGACAATAAAGAAATCTGCATTTCTTTCATGACCCCATTGGTAAGAGTTTAGATTACACGGGGCACATGTGGTAAAAGCATCTGGCACTAAGTACTGAAATGACAATTGGACATGTACTTCAACTGGAAAGGTTTGGAGGGAAATAGACTAAACACAGGCAATTCGGACATGTACAGATGGGGCATCTTGGTCAGCACAGACAAGTGGGCCAAAGGGTCTGTTTCTGTGCTGTATGACTCTTTGACTCAATGACTCTAAGCCTTAATAGGACTGCAGCTTCCTGATTAAGAAACTTCAAGATTTCCATTCTTGAACTGAATTTGAAGACTGGGGAACAAAGCTTCTCGCGTTTAGTTTAGTTTAGCTCAGTTTAGAGATCCCGACCCTTCGGCCCACCAAGTCCATGCCAACCATTGATCACCCGTTCATGCTAGTTCTATGTTATCCCATTTTTCATCCACTCCCTGCACATCAGGGGGCAATTTACAGAGGCCAATTAACCTGCAACCCGCACGTCTTTAAGATGTGAGAGGAAACCCACGTGGTCACAGGGAGACCATACAAACTCCACAAAGACAGCACCCGTAGTTAAGGATCGAACCTGTGTCACTGGCACTGTGAAGCAGTAACTCTACCACAGCGCCACTGTGCCACTCTCCAAAGAGTCCATATCTCCTGACACACACCCTTCTCATTCACAGCCACAGTTAGTTGAGGGCCACAATTAGCACTCAAGATACCCAACATTCTGCACACAGACCCCTCATCCGCAAGGCCAAACCTGCAATAAGGACGGTCAAAATATGGCCCGAGGACGCCACCCTACAACTCCAGGACTGCTTTGATCGCACCGACTGGGACCTGTTTGCACAACAGGCTACCAGTGGTACAGTAGACTTGGAGGAGTACACATCCACTGTGCTCTCCTACATCAACTGCTGTGTGGAGACTGTCACAGTGGACAAGCAAATAAAGATGTTCCCAAACCAGAAACCCTGGATGAACAAGGAGGTTCAGGATCTGCTAAGGGCACGCAACAATGCCTTTAAATCCAGGGACACTTCTGCCTACAGTGCGGCCAGGTCGAACCTGAACAGAGGCATAAAAAAGGCCAAAGACATCCACAGGCAAAGGGTAGAAGAACACTTCAATGCCGCGGACACCAGAAGCATGTGGCAGGGTGTCAGGGACATCACTGACTACAAGAGCAGCCCCGCCTGCCCCCACGGTGATATCACACTGGCCAACGAACTAAACACCTTCTTTGCCCGGTTCGATACTGGCAACACCACCAGGTGTGGAATAACCCCGGCCATAGCGGAGGGACAGGCCTTAACACTGAGCACTCAGGAGGTACAGTGCACTCTGCGTAGGATCAATCCACGCAAGGCTGCAGGCCCGGATGGAGTCCAGGGAAGAGTATTAAAGGACTGTGCTGGACAGCTGGCGGAGGTATTCACGAGAATCTTCAATCTATCTCTATCTCTGGCAACGGTCCCCAAGTGCCTGAAAACAGCCACCATAGTGCCGGTGCCGAAAAAGACCAAAATCACCAACCTCAACGACTACCGGCCGGTTGCCCTGACTCCAATCCCCATGAAGTGCTTCGAAAGGCTGGTCCTCTCCCATATTAAATCCAGCATCCCTGCCTCACTGGACTCCCATCAATTTGCATACAGGGCAAATAGATCGACAGAGGATGCCATCTCTCTGGCCCTTCACACTGTCCTGACTCACCTGGCCAGACAGGGCACGTATGTGAGGATGCTCTTCATTGACTATAGCTCTGCATTCAATATGGTCATCCCCACCAAGCTCACCACCAAACTCCACCAGCTAGGCCTCAGCTCACCGATATGCGCTTGGATCCTGAACTTTCTCACGGAGCGACCGCAGGCAGTGAGACTGGGCCCGCACCTGTCCTCCACCATCACCCTGAGCACCGGCACACCACAGGGTTGTGTACTAAGCCCCATGCTCTACTCCCTCTTCACTCACGACTGTGTCCCTGCATTCGACACCAACACCATCGTGAAGTTTGCAGACGACACAACAGTGATTGGGCTGATCACCAACGGTGATGAAACAAACTACAGAGCGGAGGTGCAGAACTTGGCGGACTGGTGCACACGTAACAACTTGGCACTAAACACCTCCAAGACCAAGGAGCTGATTATTGACTTCAGGAGGTCCCATTCTGGAGAATACGCCCCAATCTCCATTTACGGGGAAAGTGTGGAGAGAGTGTCCAGCTTTAAGTTTCTGGGCACTCACATTTCAGAAGACCTCACATGGTCCACAAACACCGCCGCGCTGGTCAAGAAGGCACAGCAACGACTGTTCTTCCTGAGGACATTAAAAAAGACTGGTCTGCCCCAACAGCTGCTGACAACGTTCTACCGCTGCACCACAGAGAGCATACTAACGTATGGCATCTCTGTGTGGTATCTCAACTGCACGGAGGCGGAGAGGAGAGCTCTTCAGCGCGTCGTCAACAGAGCGCAGCGGATCATCGGGACAGAGCTACCAGCCTTGGAGGGCATCTACCACACGCGGTGCCTCAGGAAGGCCCTCAGCATCCATAAGGACTCATCACACCCCTGCCACGGTCTGTTTCAACTACTTCCCTCCGGCAGACGTTACAAGGCCTTCTACGCCCGAACCTCTAGACTCAGGAACAGTTTTATCCCAAGAGCTATAGCGGCTCTGAACCGGCCCTAATGAGTGTCCCCCACCCACTCCCTTTGGACAGTCTCCCTCAGATGGTCACGTCAATCAATTCAGCTTGCTTATTTATGTATTGTATTTATTTACCTTTCTTGTACATCAGTGGAGCTGCACACTAAATCTCGTTGCACTGACGTGCAATGACAATAAAAGATATTATTATTATTATTATTATTATTATTATTATTCCTCCGAGTTTGACCATGAAATTCTGACTCAGGATGTTGATCATCACAAATGCTAACAAAGTCAAGAATTTAATCAGTCTGCAGAAGGTCCCCGGCCTGAAATGTCATCTGTCCATTCCCTCAAGAGATGCAGCCTGACCTGTTGAGTTACTCCAGCACTTTGCGTTTTGCTCAAAGCCATGGAGGAAATAGTTTATTAAGATGCTGAATTGAAACTGACCCGAAATGTCACCCAGAAAAACCCATGCGGTCACAGGGAGAACATGCAAACTCCATACAGATGGCATCTGTAGTCAGGATCGAACTCGAATGTCTGGTGTGGTAAGGCAGCAACTGTACTGCTGCATCACTGTGCTGTCCCCACCTAATCATGTTCTCCAGAGATGCTGAGTTACTCTAGCACCTTATGCCTTTTTCAGTGTCAAGCATAAATTCAGTTGCAACTTGCAATGGTTTGTGGCATTGAACCAGTAGCATGCACAAATATGGAATGTTTCTAATTAAGAGCTCTTCTTTTTACGGCAAGCTCAGCAAATAACTTGCATGTTTTACTTTCTGAATACAGTTCATCGTTTTTACAGCTTAAACATTAATTACGAAAAGCCTGCTTTCATTTCTTACATTAATAAACAGTCGATGATAACCAAGCAGGAGAATCCTTTCGCACTTCTCAGAGATGGCAATCAGAACTAATGGTTTAATGGGTCTCTATTGAGGCAATAATTGCCTGATCAATGCAGTCACTTCTTCTGCCCTCCTTATCGGAGAATGCAGGAGATACAGATCGCTTCTGTGTCATACACTTTAATCGTTTCATGAATTCAATTATCGAACAGCTACAACAGGACACCAGGGCACTCCGGGGTTAGTGAAGAACCTGTTCTTATCACTAATTACATTACTGTAGGAGCTTGTATAGCTGCAAGGGAAGCAGACAGGAAAACATGGCAGGAAAAGACACAGAGTGCTGGAGTAACTCAGCGGGTCAGCCAGCATCTGTGTAGAACACGAGCAGCAAATGTCTCAGGTCGGGACCCTTCTTCAGACTGCCTGTGGTCGGTGAGGTGGAGGGGAGGGGAGGGGATAGGATGACAGCTGGAAGAGGAGGTGGGGGGCGGACAAAGCCTGGCAAGTGAAAGGTGGATGCATCTCCTGGAAAGCAAGGCATATCATCGCTTGTTTCAAAGACTGGACAAAGACTATGGTCTGTTTTTGATATGCTCTGTAAAACACTTGATTACATAAAATTTCAACTTCTCAAGTTCAAGACCTATCCCAAATCCACAATTAGTATTTAATAAACAAACGATACACAAATACAATGTTTTTTTGAGATAGGAAGTGCCGGTACTGTATACTGCCTTCACGAAAATGTTAAACAGCATAATCTTGTTTCCACTTGACACACATGTTTGTTAGGTTAGTTTAGAGATACAGCGTGGGAACAGGCCCTTCGGCCCATCGAGTCCGCACTGTTCAGCAATCACCTTGTACACTAATTCCGTACAGACTGCAGCCATAGTCAGGATCGAACCCGGGTCTCTGGCGCTGTGAGGCAGCAACTCTACCGCTGCACCATTGTGTGCTGTCCCTTTAATCGTCGGTTCTGGTAAAATGATCAGCTAGATTTAAGGATATCATTCTAGACAAGGAATGTATTTTAGTTTAAAAAAGACACAAAATGCTGGAGTAACTCAGCAGATCAGCCAGCATTACTAGAGGGAAAGGATACGTGACGTTTCAGGTCAGGATCCTTCTTCAGAACATGTACTTTATTTTGTTCAATGTATTTCAACTTACAGCACTGAACTCTAAATGTGTGTACCACACTATCCATTTACTTCATATTTGGAAAACCAAATCCAGGTATTATCGTAACATTTAAAATAATTTATTCAGGGACATGGACCGGATAGGTTTAGGGATCAAACACAGGCGGGCATGACTAATGTAGACGAGGTATGTTGGTCGATGTGGGCAAGTTGGGCCGATGAGCCTGTATGACTCTATGACCCTAAGTGCAACTTAAACCCAAATGTTAATCAAAATGGCAAACTCTACCCCCATTACTTCTTCCTTATTATTCTGCATCTCTGTGGGACAGCCCTTCCATGAGGGTAGGGTGATGTGCAGTGCTTTATTGCGAATGACAAACTGTAAGCTGCACAAAGCATAAATCCTTGGCTTTATTTACAGTCTGGATCATTGGCCCACATTAAAGTGGACAGGAGGGCTTTCTGTAGTCTCAGAATCTGCTCCTTCAAGCAATTAATAGGAGTCACTTTCCTTTCTGGAGTAACTGGTTTGTCCATCAACATGTCCACTGCAAGCAGCATTTAATGTCATGCACAGCTCAGACATATAAAAAGGGAACAATGGTCAGGGTCTCGTTCATCTCATGTGTGAGTTGAGGCAATTGTGCTTGGGATCTTCCTAACCAGTAGTAAATACCTGAAGGAAAATATGAGAGAGATGGAGAGATAGATAGAGAGATATAGATAAAGAAAGATAGAGAGGGAGAGAGCAAAGGAAAGGGGGAGAGGGAGAGAGAGAGAGAGAGAGAGACACACACACACACAGACAAAAAGAGAGAGACAGACAGAAACAGACAGAGAGAGAAAGTATACAACAGGAGCAGGAGATTATCTTGATGCCGTGTCTGGTGAACACAACCAACATACCACTGACCTATTGATTGCAAGCTCCCACCTCTCACATATCTATTTAGAATCTTTTTTTTTAAATTACTGGCAGATGACTGTAGTCATGACCTGTTCCAGAAGCCAGCCAAACCTGAAGTGATGATAACTTCCACCGGCATGAATTCCCCGTGTATTCATCCCTGGACCCTCCCCTCTCCTCTCACTGGCAATCCATGTTTTGAATAGCTTATCTGGAATTTTTATATCCAAAATATGTAGAATTCTCAAAACCTCCATCAATGCCCACACTTCTCAAAAATAAGAAATAATGTTCATTTCTCAAAGTCTCTCCTCTGAACAATAACCTGAGTTTTGGGATTAATCAGCTGCCTCAAGTGTTTTTTTTTCTCTGAACCACTAACCCACTGGGCAAACGTCCACACTAAACTACCCAGCAATGCAACTGAACCTAATAAAAATGAGGCGTAGATCGGGGAGACAGTCAAAACCTTTTCCCCAGGGTGGAAATATCAAACACTAGAGGGCACAGCTTTAAGGCAAGTTTAAAGGAGATGTGTGGGTACGTTTTTATTTTACATAGAGAATGGTGGGTGCCTGGAATGGGCTGCCACAGGTGGTGGAAGCAGATATGATAGTGGCATTTAGGAGGCTTTTTAATGGGCACATGGGAATGCAGGGAATGGAGAGATATGGGTTATGTGCAGGCAGGCAAGAGTTGCTTTGGCTACATGGGTGGTTTTAAACTGAATAAGGGGGGTGGGGTGTCAAATGGGATAGTCGAGGATGGAGTTAAAGGGAAAGGGTTTCTTAAATGTGTGAGTGGAGAGACAGAGGGGTGTAAAATGAGGGTAGAAGCAATAGGTAGCAAGGTGAAAAGTAAAAGTGGCAGGCAGACAAATCCAGGGCAAAAATCAAAAAGGGCCAATTTTCAACATAATTGTATAAGGGGTAAGAGTGTTGTAAAAACAAGCCTGATGGCTTTGTGTCTCAATGCAAGGAGCATTCGTAATAAGGTGGATGAGTTGAATGTGCAGATAGCTATTAATGACTATGATATAGTTGGGATCATGGAGACATGGCTCCAGGGTGACCAAGGCTGGGAGCTGAACATCCAGGGATATTCAATATTCAGGAGGGATAGACAGAAAGGAAAAGGAGGTGGGGTAGCGTTGCTGGTTAGAGAGGAGATTAATGTAATAGAAAGGAAGGACATTAGCTTGGAGGATGTGGAATCGATATGGGTAGAGCTGCGAAACACTAAGGGGCAGAAAACGCTGGTGGGTGTTGTGTACAGGCCACCTAACAGTAGTAGTGAAGTTGGGGATGGTATCAAACAGGAAATTAGAAATGCGTGCAACAAAGGTAAAACAGTTATAATGGGTGACTTCAATCTACATATAGATTGGGTTAATCAAATTGGCAAGGGTGCTGAGGAAGAGGATTTCTTGGAATGTATGCGGGATAGTTTTCTAAACCAACATGTAGAGGAACCAACGAGAGAGCAGGCTATTTTAGATTGGGTATTGAGTAATGAGGAAGGGTTAGTTAGCAGTCTTGTTGTGCGTGGCCCCTTGGGCAAGAGTGACCATAATATGGTTGAGTTCTTCATTAGGATGGAGAGTGACATTGTTAATTCAGAAACAAGGGTCCTGAACTTAAAGAAAGGTAACTTTGAGGGTATGAGACGTGAATTGGCCAAGATAAACTGGCAATTGATTCTTAAAGGGTTGACGGTAGATATGCAATGGAAGGCATTTAAAGACTGCATGGATGAACTACAACAATTGTTCATCCCAGTTTAGCAAAATAATAAATCAGGGAAGGTAGTGCATCTGTGGATAACAAGGGAAATCAGGGATAGTATCAAAACAAAAGATGAAACATACAAATTAGCCAGAAAACGCTGCCTACCAGAGGACTGGGAGAAATTCAGAGTTCAGCAGAGGAGGACAAAGGGCTTAATTAGGAAAGGGAAAATAGATTATGAAAGAAAACTGGCAGGGAACATAAAAACTGACTGCAAAAGTTTTTATAGATATGTGAAGAGAAAAAGATTAGTTAAAACAAATGTAGGTCCCTTGCAGTCAGTAACAGGTGAATTGATCATGGGAAACAAAGACATGGCAGACCAATTGAATAACTACTTTGGTTCTATCTTCACTAAGGAAGACATAAATAATCTACCGGAAATAGCAGGGCACCGGGGGGTCAAATGAGATGGAGGAACTGAGTTAAATCCAGGTTAGCCGGGAAGTGGTGTTAGGTAAATTGAATGGATTAAAGGCAGATAAATCCCCAGGGCCAGATCCCAGAGTACTTAAGGAAGTAGCCGCAGAAATAGTGGATCCATTAGTGATAATTTTTCAAAACTCTTTAGATTCTGGAGTAGTTCCTGAGGATTGGAGGGTAGCTAATGTAACCCCACTTTTTATAAAGGGAGGGAGAGAGAAAACAGGGAATTACAGACCAGTTAGTCTAACATCGGTAGTGGGGAAACTGCTAGTCAGTTATTAAAGATGGGATAGCAGCACGCAGTGGTGAAATCATTGGGCAAAGTCAGCATGGATTTATGAAAGGTAAATCATGTCTGACAAATCTTATAGAATTTTTCGAGGATGTAACTAGTAGAGTGGATAAGGGAGAACCAGTGTATGTGTTATATCTGGACTTTCAGAAGGCTTTCGACAACGTCCCACATAAGAGATTGGTATACAAACTTAAAGCACACGGTATTGGGGGTTCAGTATTGATGTGGATAGAGAACTGGCTGGCAGACAGGAAGCAAAGAGTAGGAGTAAATGGGTCCTTTTCACAATGGCAGGCAGTGACTAGTGGGGTACCGCAAGGCTCAGTGCTGGGACCCCAGCTATTTACAGTATATATTAATGATTTGGACGAGGGAATTGAATGCAACATCTCCAAGTTTGCGGATGACACGAAGCTGGGGGGCAGCGTTAGCTGTGAGGAGGATGCTAGGAGGCTGCAAGGTGACTTGGATAGGCTGGGTGAGTGGGCAAATGCATGGCAGATGCAGTATAATGTGGATAAATGTGAGGTTATCCATTTTGGTGGCAAAAACAGGAAAGTAGACTATTATCTGAATGGTGGGCGATTAGGAAAAGGGGGATGCAACGAGACCTGGGTGTCATGGTACACCAGTCATTGAAAGTAGGCATGCAGGTGCAGCAGGCAGTGAAGAAAGCATTCATAGCAAAAGGATTTGAGTATAGGAGCAGGGAGGTTCTACTGCAGTTGTACAGGGTCTTGGTGAAACCACACCCTGGAATATTGCGTACAGTTTTGGTCTCCTAATCTGAGAAAAGACATTCTTGCCATAGAGGGAGTACAGAGAAGGTTCACCAGACTGATTCCTGGGATGTCTGGACTTTCGTATGAAGAAAGACTGGATAGACTCGCTTGTACTCGCTAGAATTTAGAAGATTGAGGGGGGATCTTATAGAAACTTACAAAATTCTTTAGGGGTTGGACAGGCTAGATGCAGGAAGATTGTTCCCGATGTTGGGGAAGTCCAGGACAATGGGTCACAGTTTAAGGATAAGGGGGAAATCTTTTAGGACCGAGATGAGAAAAGCATTTTTCACACAGAGAGTGGTGAATCTCTGGAATTCTCTGCCACAGAAGGTAGTTGAGGCCAGTTCATTGGCTATATTTAAGAGGGAGTTAGATATGGCCCTTGTGGCTAAAGGGATCAGGGGGTATGGAGAGAAGGCAGGTACGGGATACTGAGTTGGATGATCAGCCATGATCATATTGAATGGCGGTGCAGTCTCGAAGGGCCGAATGGCCTACTCCTACACCTCATTTCTATGTTTCTATGTTCGGCAAAGACATTGTGGGCAAAAGGGCCTGTTTCTGTGCTGTATTGTTCTATGCTCCTTATGTTTTACCTTCCCCATAACCCCTTGCCCATGAGGTACCTGTACAAGCTTGATCTCAGTCCACAAAGTTGATGAGTTGAGAAATATCGAGCGGAAACAGGCCCTTCGACCCACTAAATCCGCAACTAGTGATCCCCGCACATTAACACTACCCTATGCAAATTAAGGACAATTTACACTTATACCAAATCAATCAACCTGCAAACCTGTACGTCTTTGAAGTGGAAATTGAAGATCTTGGAGAAAACCCACGCGGTTTACGGAAAGAAGATGTAAACTCTGTACAGACAGCACCCGTGGTCGGGAACTCCGGTGCTGCAAGTGCTATAAGGCAGCAACTCTACCACTGGGCCGCCCTTATTCATCAATTGATTATTAATTTATTTATTGCCAAGATTTATTCCCTGGTCTCCATTTCAGTTGATACCATTAGAGGAATGAGAAATAGCATATATTCGAACCTTGAGCAAAACACAAAGTGCTGGAGAAACAGTGGATCAGGCAGCATCTGTGGAGGGAATGGACAAACGGCAGCATGTTGGCGCAGTGGGAGAGTGGCGCCCTTACAGCGCCTGAGACCAGAGTTCAATCCTGACCACAGATGCTGTCTGTATGGATTTGTACATTCTCCCCGTGACCCGTGTGGCGTTTCCCTGGGTGCTCTGGTTTCCTCCCACTCTCCAAAGCCGTACAGGTTTGTATGGTAATTGGTTTGGTAACGTTGTACATTGTCCCTAGTGTGTGTAGGATATTGTTAGTGTATGGGGATCGGTGATCAGTGCAGACTTGGTGTGCTGAAGGGCCTGTATCCGTGCTGTATCTTTAAACTACAATCTAAACAAAGTGCTGGAGGAACTCAATGGATCAGGCAACATCTGTGGAGGGACTGGACAAAGGACTCAAGCCAACATTTCCTCTGTCCATTCCCTCCACAGATGCTGCCTGACCTGCTGAGTTCCCCCAGCACTTGGTGTTTCATTACCCATAGGCCCTTCACGTTCAAATCCAACATCAATAACATTTTCATTGGGAATAAAAAAGTTTAACTCCAGCTTGTAGAAACAAGGAACTGCAGATGCTGGTTTACAAAAAAAAGAGACAAAGTACAGGAGTAACTCAGCGGGTCAGGCAGCATCTCTGGAGAACATGGAGTGGTGATGTTTCGTGCCCGGAGTCTGACACGTATAGTGTGAGATAAGGAGATAAGGATAGAAGAGGTGTATGATTCACCTGTCCCTTGCCAGGCTTTGTCCTACCCCAACTTTTCTCCTTTCTCTCCCCACTCCCACATTGTGCCCAGCATCTGCACAAGTTCCTTGTGACTACATTTGAAATTCTTCAAGTTGTTTCCAAATGTCTGAATAGCCACATTTCTCCCTCTTCTTGTAATCTCTTCAGGCCCGAAACCCTGGCAGATATCACCCCCACCCTTCACTCTCGGTTCCCACTCATTTTAAAATCGGTGTGGCATTGATCAGCCGAGGGTCTTAGTTACGACATGTCCTCGGTGAATATCTCTGCCTTGTTCTCTTTCACATCCCTCCTTGGAACCTGCCTTAGTGTTCTCTAACACTTTCTATTGCTGCTTCCTATGAACTTCTGCTCTTGCTCTATGATAGACTTCAAAGGTCTTTGCATTATTAAATGGTGTTAAAGCCACTAAATAAATCCAAGTTGTTATTTACAGCCTGTATTGAGGGGGGAAAAGAAAAAAATATCTAAAAGGATCAAATGATTGGCTTTTGTTAGCTAGGCTTGTAATTATACATGAAAAAAAATCACTGAGATTTTTGTATGTTGCTGGTGTAACATTTTGCTGTTGCCATGGTTATTGCAGAAGGTACTGAACAGAATGGATTTTTTTAAATCTAGGTGAAAACCTCCCACAAGTGTGTGCTTATCAGAAGCTCAGAGATTGACGCAGAGCGGCAGCTTCACTGCTTGTCAAGGCAAACTATAAAAGGCCTGCTTTGCTAATCCACAACAATATCCAGTGAAACCCACAAAGGTGGAAGATTTAATAACAAGCTACCTACTTACTGGTTAGTAGAAACAAGGACCTGAGGATGTTGGTTCACCCAAAAAAAAAGACACAAAGTGCTGGGGTAACTCAGCAGGTCGGGGGGCAGCACCTCTGGAGAATGTGGGTGATTGACATTTCGGGTCGGGACCTTTCTTTAGATTGATCTGGTGGTGGGGTGGAGGGAAAGCTGGAAGAGAGGTGAGGTGGGACAAAGCCTGGTAAGATATAGGTGGAGGTACAGATGAGGGTGGGGCATTTGTATAGGCAAATCGGTGGACCAAACATGAAAACTTTAGATATACGGCGTGGAAGCAGGCCCTTCGGCCCACCATGTCCACGCTGACTTGCGATAACATTAGTTCTATCCAACACACTAGGAACAATTTACAGTTTTTACCAGAGCCAATGAACCTACACACCTGTACATCTTTGGAGTGTAGGAGGAAACCGGAGTACCTGAAGAAATGGTGCAAGACCCTGGTTCGATCCTGACTGTGGTTGCTGACTGTACAGAGTTTGTACGTTCTCCTTGTGACCGCGGAGGTTTTCTCCGGATGCTGGTGCCCTCACATACCCCATAGACGTACAAGTTTGTTGGTTAATTGGCTTTGGTAAAATTGTAATTGTAATTGTCCCTAGTGTGTAGGTTAGTGCTGGTGCATGGGGTGACCGCTGATTGGTGCGGACTCGGTGGGCCGAAGGGATCTGTTTCCACTGTCTCCAAAGTCTAACAGATTCTTCATCATTAGAAGAGCATTTATTTTCCATGGATGTCGATCTCACGCACTGAAGAAGGGTGTTGCTGAGGTTTAGTATCACAGCTGTGGAGTATCATTTACTCCAGCCACACATCTGCGGTGACTCCAGAACACAGCTGCTTATGAGATCTTTTTTTTTCTAATTGAATTGAATTAACAACCTGTTCGTATTCTGGAGAGAAAAAAAACAATACATGCATCGACACTCAGCCCAAGATTTCCCTAAAAAAGAGCCTTCAGAGCCTGTCCCACCAGCATGCGACTGCATGCGGCAAGCGCGACCTAATGTGGTCGCTTGAGCCGTACGGCCTCGCGGGGCCAGTCGTACTTCGATCGCCGGAGCCGTATGGAGTTGTGCGGGGCTGGTCCCGACATCGCGCGGGGCTCCGAAAAACTGACACTGTCCAAAAATTCAGCGCGGCAACGGCCTGTCGGCCCGCAGCCGCATTGAGGCCGTACGCACCGCCTCGACGGGTGTACGCACCATCTTGACGCCTTACGCACCGTCTCGATGCCGTATGCAGCGTCTTGACAGCGTACGCCTTGCACATGGCGTTGCGCGATGACGTCACCGTCCGGCGTGCCGTTGCGTGATGACGTAACCGCCCGACGCCGTGCGACGTCCAAATTTAGTCGGCCCGCCTCCTGCCCAACTGATTGGTGAGTATGATGTCGGGACCAGCCCCACACAACTCCAGACGGCTCCGCGGTTGGAAGTGGCACCGGCCCCGGCCCCGCGAGGCCGTACAGCTCAAGCCACCACGTTTGGTCGCGCTAGACGCATGCAATTGCATACTGGTGGGACAGGCCCTTTCCTCTCTGTAACCCAAATAAACATAGAACTAGACAGAGAAGATAGAAAAATACAGCACAATCCATGTTGCGACCATGATGCCGCAGTGACGCAGCTGGTAGAGCTGCTGCCTCACAGCATCAGAGACCCCGGTTCGATCCTGCCCTCAGGTGCTGTCTAGGTAGAGTTTGCGTGTTCTCTGTGAATTTCCTTCGGATCCTTCAGATTTCTCGCAGACCCCATGACGTGCGGGTTTGTAGGTAAATTGACCCTCTATAAAATTGCCGCTAACGTGGAGGGAGTGGATGTGAAAGTGGGATAGTAGAATAACATAAAACCAGTGTTAATTTTTGGTCAGAGTGGACCTGGTGGGCTGAAGGAGAAAAGTTTATGAGACATCCGTCTATTTATCTATTTAATCTATTTCCTGTAATGGAGCCGGGCGATCAAGAAAGTGGTTAATGAGGCCCATGAGTGTTGCAGCTCCTAAATTGGTGCATGGATAAGGATGTCCACAGGGCTTGTGTCTGTGTTGTTCAGCATTATGATTCCAAGAGATAGAGTCACACAGCACAGAAGTGGGACCTTTGGCCCAACTCCTTCATGCTGACCAAGATGCCCCATCGAAGCTGCTCACATTGGCTCACATATGGGCCATATCCCTCCATACCTCTCCTATTGATGTACTTGTTCAAATGATTTTAAATGTTGTTATCGTACCTGCCTCAATCTGGCAGCTTGCTCCATACACCCACCACCCACTGTGTGAAAAAGTTGCCCCTCAGGTTTCTATTCAGTCATTCCCCCCTCACCTTAAACCTTTGTCCTCCGGTTCTTGATTCCCTTATCCTGGGTAAAAGATTGTGTATCCCCCCTATCTATTCCCCTCGTGATTATATACATCTCCATAAAATCACCCCTCATCCTCCTGCACCACAAGGGGCGTACGTCCGAGTCTGCCCAACCTCTCCCAAGTACTGGCAACATCTTCTCTGCACTCTGTCAGAGGTTATGGGGAGAAGGCAGGAGAATGGGAATAGAGGGAAAGATATATCAGCCATGATTGAATGGCTGAGTAGACTTGATGGGCCGAATAGCCTAATTCTGTTCCTGGAGCTCATGAACTTTCCAGCTTGATGACATCCTTCGAATAACAAGGTGACCAAAATTGAACAATTCTCTCAGTGTGGCCTCACCAAAGTCTTGTACAACTGTAATATGACATATGATTGACACTAAGTGCCTGAGTAACTCAACGGGTCTGGAGAAAAAGGATGGATGACCTGTCGGGTCAGGACCTTTCTTCATAACATCACAAGATTCTATACTCAGTATATTTTTTCAGGCTCTCTGCTTTGTTGGCTGTCAATGGGAAAAATCATGCAGATTAAAAAAAAAACATTGATAGGATGGAGCAGAGAGCTGCCCTGAACTGGCCATCCATCCGTGATCAATGATAGCATCACCAATGAGTCACTCCTTTCAAATCTGAAAAGTTGTACAGAATCCCAGGATTTAGAGCATTTGCAGATAGTTCACAAAGTTGGCATGGTAACCATATCTCTTCAAAAACACTTTAAAAAAAAAGTAAACATCTGCCTCTGCTCATCAATGCATGAAATAAACTACCGGGAGATATTTCTTGCCTCCCTGCAACGTTACACCAAATGACAGTATCAGGAATTTTCAGGGCAGGTGATATGTTGAGTGAGATAGACAAGGAACTGCAGATGCTGGAATCGTGAACCTCTGCCTCACCTGGAAAGACTGCTTGGGTCCTTGGATGGAGTCGAAGGGGGAGGTAAAGCGACAAGTGTAGCATTTCCTGCGATTGCAAGGGAAAGTACCAGGGGAGGGGGTGGTTTGGGTGGGAAGGGACAAATTCACCAGGGAGTTATGGAGGGAGCGGTCTCTGCGGAAAGCCTAAAGGGGAGGAGATAGGAAGATGTGGCCAGTGGTGGGATCCCGTTGGAGGTGGCGAAAATGTCAGAGGATTATCTGTTGTATATGATGGCTGGTAGGGTGGAAGGTGAGGACAAGGGGGACTCTGTCCTTATTACGAGTGGGAAATGGGGAGTGAAAGCAGAGCTACAGGATATAGAGGAGACCCTGGTGAGAGCCTCATCTATAGTCGAAGAGGGGAACCCCCATTCCCTAAAGAATGAGGACATCTTCGATGCCCTGGTTTGGAACACCTAATCCTGGGTATAGATGCGGCGTAGATGGAGGAATTGGGAAAAGGGGATAGAATCCTTACAGGAAGCAAGGTGGGAAGAAGTGTAGTTCAGATAGCCATGGGAGTCAGTGGGTTTGTAGTAGATGCCAGTCAGTAGTCTGTTACCTGCGATGGAGATAGTGAGGTCTAGAAACGATAGGGAGATGTCGGAAATGGTCCAGATGAATTTGATTGCCGAATGGAAGTTAGTGGTGAAATGGATGAAGACATGCCATGGAAAGCAGGCAACTGCAAGCAAGATATATATATATATCTATATAACTAAAAGTTTCAAATTGACCACTTCCTGTCTGCACTGTACATTGATTTTAGAAAAAATGCTACCCTATATCGCTATGATTTTTGGCCATCTTACTCACTGTCCTCCTCTGCTGAGGCAGGCCCGAGGATTTTTCCGCTCAATGAAAAGTAAAAAAGTTATGAGTGTTTAAAAATCTTTAGATCAGCTGATTGGTCCTCCCGCTTGTCAATCAACATGGTGAAGGTAACGCCCCTTCTGAGGGGGGGGGGGGGGGGCGGGGGGGGGGCCGGACGATAGATCCCCGGATGCCTGTACGCGAGTCAGTCACTCTGGAAGTTCACGAGGGAGAGGCCACAACTGTGATTCTAAGCTGTGAATTAACTGAACTGTGAGTCTGCAATGTAGGTTCAAAGGTTCAAAAGGTTCAAAGGTTATTTATTAGTCACATACACCTAGGTGTAGTGAAATGCTTCTTGCCAATGCAGCACATGAAGAAGGAATACAGACATAACATTAATACGAGTTTTAAACATAAAGAACATCCCCCCACAATGGCTCCCACCATGAGGGAAGGCATAATGTCCAGTCCCCAACCCCAGTTCACCCATAGTCGAGCCAATTGAGGCCTCCACAGTTGCCTCTACGGAGGCCCGATGTTCCTGGCCGTTCTCGCCGGGTGATGTTGCTCCGGCGTCGGGAGAATCCTCGCAGCGGCCTGGGACACCTGGAACGGCCGCTTCCATACTGGAGGCCGCGGCTTCCGAAGCCAACAAGGCCGCGCCGGTTGGAGCTCCACAACTGGCGATCTCATCTAGAGATCCCAGGCTCCCTTGCAATGTACTTGCAATAAATGATTTGTTAGCCCTTAATGACAATGCCAAGTTGTTTGGCCTGCCCTGCCTGTGCTTGAAACTGCAATGCAAAATTGGAAATGAAATGACAATGCCATGAGTTGTTTGGCCTACCCTGCCTGTGCTTGAAACTGCAATGCAAAATTGGAAATTAAATGACAATGCCATGAGTTGTTTGGCCTGCCCTGCCCGTGCTTGAAACTGCAATACAAAATTGGAAATTAAATGACAATGCCATGAGTTGTTTGGCCTGCCCTGCCCATGCTTGAAACTGCATCGCAAAATTGGAAATGAAATGATAATGCCATGAATTGTTTGGCCTGCCCTGCCCGTGCTTGAAACTGTAATGCAAAATTGGAAATGAAATGACAATGCCATGAGTTGTTTGGCCTGCCCTGCCCGTGCTTGAATCTGCAGTGTAAAATTGGAAATGAAATGACAATGCCATGAGTTGTTTGGCCTGCTCTGCCCGTGCTTGAAACTGCAATGCAAAATTGGAAATGAAATTACAATGCCGTGAGTTGTTTGGCCTGCCCTGCCCGTGCTCGAAACTGCAATGCAAAATTGGAAATAAAATGACAATGCCATGAGTTGTTTGGCCTGCCCTGCCCGTGCTTGAAACTGCAGTGCAAAATTGGAAATGAAATGACAATGCCATGAGTTGTTTGGCCTGCCCTGTGCTTGAAATGGATTGACTTGACTTGAAATGGATTGACTTGACTTGAAATGGATTGACTTGACTTGAAATGGATTGACTTGACTTGACTTGGATTGACTTGACTTGGATTGACTTGACTTGACTGGACTTGACTTGATGAATTGAAATGGATGAACTGTTGAGTTTTCTTTGCTGTTTTCCAGACTTTTGAGACTTGCTTTCTTATTTTTGCCTCAGCATTCCTCCCACCTCATCAGTTCTTCCTTTTCATCCTGGGTAGAAACCAAGGGTGGCACAGCGGCAGAGTTGCTGCCTTACAGCTCTTGCAGCGCCTGAGACCCAAGTTTGATCCCGACTATGGGTGCTGTCTGTATGGAGTTTGTAAGTTCTCCCTGTGACTGCGTGGATTTTCGCCAAGATCTTCAGTTTCCTCCCACACACCAAAGACTCCAAGATTTGTAGGTTAATTGGCTCGGTATAAGTGTAATTTGTCCCTATGAGTGTAGGATAGCGTTAGTGTGCAGGGATCGCTGGTCGGAGCAGATTGGGCGAGCCAAAGGGCCTTTTTCCATGCTGTATCTCTAAACTAAACTAAAATAAACACTGATGTATGGGGATAGTTTTGATTTTTTAAGTGGGCCAAACTTTCTTTTCAAAAAGACCCTACATCTGTTTGAACTGTACTTGAATCAAAAATATTTCTAGTCTTCTTTACACAAAGCCAAAGTCAATGCTATATTCCAGACCAAGAAATCCTGGCTCTTGCCATGAAAATGCAATTATATATATTTTCTGACACGTTTGTCACAGACACAAAATATGAAAACAATTAATTGTGTTCTGTATCATCAGGCTTAAGAGTGGCATGAATTCTGTCACCTCGCCAAGTAAATGAAAGGTTATTACTGAGTTAATGTTGGATATATTACCTGAATCAACAATGGTGGCAGCAATGAAAATGTGAAAAAATTGGCACATTTTTGAAAATTTTGGACACCTACACTCAGGCCTCACAGGTTGATAAATGATCGAAAATTAACACAATGCACAGTTTCAAAGAGGGCAAGACAAACAATTCCCGTTTACCCCCAAAAAAGATTACTATTTATGAATCTGTTGAAGTAGACACAAGGGACTGCAGATGCTGGTTTACAAAAAAACGGACACAAAGTTCAGGAATAACTCTGCGGGTCAGACAGCATCTCCAGAGATGACAGGATGGGCAGATTAGAGAAAGCTTACACATAATAAAAGAGATCAGGTAATGCTATTGCTCTGAAGAAGAGTCCTGATCCGTAAATTCAACTATTCCATGTTCTCCACATTGAATCTGTTGAAGTAACTATGTTTAGGTTTAGATATATTATTGTCATGTTGACCGAGATAGTACAATGAAAAGCTTTGTTTTGTATGCTATCCAATCAGATCAGATACATACATCGAAGGGCCGAATGGCCTACTCGTGCACATCTATTTTCTATAAACACAATCAAGTCAAACTCAAGTACAATCGGTAGAATGAAGGGGAAGACACAGCTGTGTCCTGCTCACTAATGATCGACAAATCAATCTCTCAGCGCCAGAAACAAGAGCCAGAGCTGCACCTCTACAATGCTGATGTGTCACTGGCAGTGGCAATGTAGACGCAATCACATCAGCAAAGCATTATTTATATCGAATTGGTGACGAGAGGAGAGAAAATGCAGTAGCTGAAACGTACTGAAGAAGATCTCATGGAGGTGCCCAAAATCATGCGAGGAGTACATTGGGTAGACACACACGTCTCTTGCCCAGAGTAGGGGAATCGAGAACTAGAGGACATAGGTTTAAGGCGAAGGGAGGAAGATTTAATAGGAATCTGATGGGTAACTCTTTCACACAAAGGGTGGTGGGTGTATGGAACGATCTGTTGGAGGAGGTAGTTGAGGCAGGCTCTATCGCAATGTTTAAGAAACATTTAGACAGGTACATGGATAGGACCGGTTTAGAGGGATATGGACCAAATGCAGGCAGATGGGACTAGTGTAGGTGGGCCAACAGGCCTGGTTCCTTTTCTCCAGAGATGCTGCCTGACCTGTTGAATTACTCCAGCATTTTGTGTCTTCAAGACATCATATAATTTTACTTCCAGTACCGGACACATGTACAAAACTAATATTAACCTCTCACACTGCCACAAACATGCGTCTGATCGTTCTATAATCCATCAGCGAATGCTGCCTGTCAGAGACACCTTCTGTTCTTAAAGCTTGTTCAGCATACACTGTCATTTGTAATCTTCATAGAGTCATGCAGTGTAGAAATGGGCCCTGAGGCAAAACCGTCAGGTTCCTATTAAATCTTTCCCTTTCACCTTAAACCTATGTCCTCTTGTTCTCGATTACCCAACTCTGGGTAAAAGACTGTGAATTTACCTGATCTGTTCCTCTCGTGATTTTGGACAACTATCATCTTCATCCTCGTGCTCGCCTAGGAATAAAGTCCCAGTCTGCTCAGCCTCTCCCTGTAGCTCAGTCCCTCGAGTCCTGGCAACATCCTCATAAATCTTCTCTACAGCCTTTCCAAGTTGACACCATCTTTCCTATTACATGGTGACCAAAACTGAACACAATACTCTAAATGGGGCCCCCACCTACGACTTATACAACTGTAACATGACCTCCCAACATCTGTACTCAATACTCTGACTGATGGTGGAGGATCTTGACCACCCTATCTACCTATGATGCCAATTTCTAGGAACTATGTACCTGCACCCCTAGCTTTTTTGTTTGGTGCTCCTCTTAAAAATGAGCGGAAGTTGAAACAGTTATGGTTTATTAACATTTTACAAAGAGAAAATTAGAATTAATTATGCAGGAACAAAGCTTAAAAGGTTATTACAAGTTTAAAAGCTTAAGCTGGCCAGAGGTAGCGGTTTCGGTTTCTCATTGTCACATATACCAAGATACTGTAAAAAGCTTTTGTTTATGTGCAATGGGAGATGGGGTGGAAGAAATCTGAATTAGAATTTAAAAATATATTTTTTATTCATATTTTTCATTTGGAATTTAGCTTATGATTTCTGTCACTATAATAATGTAACTAATAATAACATTTAAAAAAGACTTGGACAGATACATGGATAGAAAAGGTTTAGAGGGAAAGGACACAAAGCGCTGGAATAACTCAGTGGATCAGACAGCATCTCTGGAGAACGTGGATAGGAGTCTGAATAACTGTCCTGACCTGAAATGTCATCTCTCCATCTCTGAAGAAGGGTCCCGACCCGAAACATCACTCGTCCTTCTGCTCCAGGGATGCTGCCTGGCCCAGCTAAGTTACCCCGGCACTTTGTGTCTATCTTTGGTATTCTCCACAAACCCGCTGTGTTACTCCGGCATTTGTGCAAATCAGCATCTGCAGTTCCTTGTTTCTACAAAGAACTTCAAAGAATGTCCTAAAGAGCTTTTCATTCCAGCTAAGTATTTTCGAAGTGTAATCACAGCAGTGCTGAGGAAAACTGCAGCCAATTCACCAAACGCACACCCACAAATAGCAAGTGACAATGAGCAGATAATCCATTTTTAGTAATGTTGATATAGGGATAAATATTGGAACTTAGCAAATATTGCTGCAAAATATAGTGCATCCGACTCCCTTGTAAATCCAACCCAGTCGGCAGACGTGTGCTTACCCCAATGCCTCATCCAGGGCAACAAAGCTGTCAGTCAGTGGGGCTCAGTATTGCACTGAAGTTTAGCTTAAGGGGTTGTCCCACTGCGGTGAGCCAATTGGAGAGTTTAGAAGAGTTTGCCCTCGACTCATACTCGCAGCATGGTCGTCACATGGTCCTAGGAGGTCTTTGTAACTCTCCTTCATGCTCGAGAGTGTTCCCCGAGTACTCAAGGCCTCAGCTAGGTTGCGGTTACTTGTAGGCATGTTATTTGTAGGTAATCGAGGGTAGTCAAAGGTAATCGAAGGTAGTCGAAGGTAGACGTAGATAGTCTTCAACATAGTCGAAGGAGGTCGTCTTCACTCTCCACTATTCGGTGTCCAATTTTCCCGGAGCTAGTCGAAGCTAGTCTTCAACATAGTCGAAGGAGGCCAAAGGAGGTCTTCAACATGCCATTTTTTTCAAACTCTCCTAAACTCGCCAATTAGGTCGCCACAATGGGACAGGCCCTTTAGTTTATTATTGCCATGTGCACTGAGGTACAGAGAAAAGTTTAAATGTGCGTGCTATCCAGTCAAGGAAAAGACGACACATGAATGCAATCAAGCCATCCACAGTGCACAGATATAGGATATAGGGAGGTTGCACGGCAGTCGAGGTCACGACCCGTAACCCGTATTGTTGCCGTGCAACGCCGTCTGGAGTACACACGGTGAATGTCAGGTAAGCATTTACTATGGTTCCACCACAGGCGGCCCTTCTTCTGTCCCAGCATCCGGACTCCACACTCTGGTTCCACAAGCGCGGACCCCGGGCCGTCTGTCCCCGCGGTCGGGGGGGAGGGTCTGCTCGGTGTGTGACCCACAGCGTGTGACAGTGCGGCCGCACAGAGGGAGACGGGGTGGAGGTCGGCCGTAGCCGGACAGCGCTGAGCCCGGGGGGCTGTCCCGAGGGATGCGCTCCTTCGGCCGCTTACACCTTGCTTGGGTTCAGAGCAAAGATACTAGAGCATTCCGTTCAGAGCGCTCAGTCACCCTCCACAATTATTTACAGCACAAAAATTGATCATTTCGGCAGTTTTTAACAGGTAAGAAAGTACGCATTCTTACCTGTTAAAAAACACCGAAATGCTCACTTTTTTGCGCTGTAAATAATTGTGGTAATAGAGGTAACAGTGAGAGACATTTATCCTACTTCAGAATTCCAAACGTGAGGAGAAATTATGGTAGAGAGAAGCGGGAGCTGAAGGAACAACAACAGCTAAAGTGATTGGCAAACATTGGCCGTGCAGATATGAAAACTGAAAATATTGGGAATTATCTCATTTGCTCACTGCATTTCATCAACAGCAAGGCATTATTTGTGTTTTTTCTTGATTCCTTTGGTATCCAAAAAGTGTCAGAAGTGATAAATCCGGCTGTAAAATTTTAAAATAGCCCATGGTCCTCAAGTGGGTTTTTACATTTTTAGATACCAAAGGAATCAAGAAAAAACACAAATAATGCCTTAGTTGATGAAATGCAGTGAGCAAACGAGATAATTCCCAATATTTTCAATCTTGATATCTGCACGGACAATGTTCACCAACCATTTTAGCTGTTGATGTCCCTTCAGCTCTCGCTTCCCTCTACCATCATTTCTCCTCACTTCTGGAATTCTGAAGTAGGATAAATGTCTCTCACAGTTACCCAAGTTCCACAATTAATTACAGCGCAAAAATTGACCTTTTCGGCGTTTTTTAACAGGTAAGAATGTACTAGTTTTGTGTATTAACAGTGTATGCGGTAGGCTGCCATGTACTCCACATGGATTGAGCTGCTACGTGCCTTTGACCCGATGACCTTACGTGCAACTCCCCTATTAGGTACAACATTTTGTGCAAAGATATAACATTAGAGATAGCTCAAAGGACTCCAATAGATGGGAGTCAGGAATTTACTCTAACAGATGGTTCAGTTGAGTGATAACAGCTGGGAAGGAACTGTTCCTGAATCTGCAGGTACGTGTTTTCAAACTTCTGGACCTCTTGCTGATGGGAGAGGGTGAAGAGGTGGTGACTAGGGTGAGACGTGTCCTTGATTATGCTGGCACATAATCCACAAATGTGTTTGGCTCTGGTCCGACTACCAGGCTGTACATTGTTTCAGCACTATGGTGAATGACTAGCTAGTATTTCACTATTTAATGTAATAATCATTGGTATATGAGCCAAAAGAGATGGGGGAGATATTGAACAATTTATTTTCTTCGGTATTCACCAAGGAGAAGGATATTGAATTATGTGAGGTAAGGGAAACAAGTAGAGTAGCTATGGAAACTATGAGATTCAAAGGAGAGGAAGTACTGACAATTTTGAGAAATATAAAAGAGGATAAGTCTCCAGGTCCGGACAGGATATTCCCTAGGACATTGAGGGAAGTTAATGTAGAAATAGCAGGGGCTATGACATAAATATTTCAAATGTCATTAGAAACGGGAATAGTGCCGGAGGATTGGCGTACTGCGCATGTTGTTCCATTGTTTAAAAAGGGGTCTAAGAGTAAACCTAGCAATTATAGACCTGTTAGTTTGACGTCAGTGGTGGGCAAATTAATGGAAAGGATACTTAGAGATAATATATATAAGCATCTGGATAAACAGGGTCTGATTAGGAACAGTCAACATGGATTTGTGCCTGGAAGGTCATGTTTGACTAATCTTCTTCAATTTTTTGAAGAGGTTACTCGGGAAATTGATGAGGGTAAAGCAGTGGATGTTGTATATATGGACTTCAGTAAGGCCTTTGACAAGGTTCCTCACGGAAGGTTGGTTAAGAAGGTTCAATTGTTGGGTATTAATGGTGGAGTAGCAAGATGGATTCAACAGTGGCTGAATGGGAGATGCCAGAGAGTAATGGTGGATGGTTGTTTGTCAGGTGGGAGGCCAGTGACTAGTGGGGTGCCACAGGGATCTGTGTTGGGTCCACTGTTGTTTGTCATGTACATCAATGATCTGGATGATGGTGTGGTAAATTGGATTAGTAAGTATGCAGATGATACTAAGATAGGTGGGGTTGTGGATAATTAAGTAGATTTTCAAAGTCTACAGAGAGATTTATGCCAGTTGGAAGAGTGGGCTGAAAGATGGCAGATGGAGTTTAATGCTGATAAGTGTGAGGTGCTACATCTTGGCAGGACAAATCAAAATAGGACGTACATGGTAAATGGTAGGAAATTGAAGAATGCAGGTGAACAGAGGGATCTGGGAATAACTGTGCACAGTTCCCTGAAAGTGGAATCTCATGTAGATGGGGTGGTAAAGAAAGCTTTTGGTGTGCTGGCCTTTATAAATCAGAGCATTGAGTATAGAAGTTGGGATGTAATGTTAAAATTGTACAAGGCATTGGTGAGGCCAATTCTGGAGTATGGTGTACAATTTTGGTCGCCTAATTATAGGAAGGATGTCAACAAAATAGAGAGAGTACAGAGGAGATTTACTGGAATGTTGCCTGGGTTTCAGCAGCTAAGTTACAGAGAAAGGTTGAACAAGTTAGGGCTTTATTCTTTGGAGCGCAGAAGGTTAAGGGGGGACTTCATAGAGGTCTTTAAAATGATGAGAGGGATAGACAGAGTTGACGTGGATAAGCTTTTCCCACTGAGAGTAGGGAAGATTCAAACAAGGGGACATGACTTGAGAATTAAGGGACAGAAGTTTAGGGGTAACATGAGGGGGGACTTCTTTACTCAGAGAGTGGTGGCTGTGTGGAATGAGCTTCCAGTGAAGGTGGTGGGAGGCAGGTTCGTTTTTATCATTTAAAAATAAATTGGATAGTTATATGGACGGGAAAGGAATGGAGGGTTATGGTCTGAGCGCAGGTATTTGGGACTAGGGGAGAATACGTGTTCGGCACGGACTAGAAGGGTCGAGATGGCCTGTTTCCGTGCTGTAATTGTTATATGGTTATATGGTTATATGGTTATATGGTTATATGGTTATATGGCCACCTACATGACAAAGGCATAAGACCAATGTATTCTTTTACTAGGGCGGCACGGTGGCGCAGCGGTTGAGTTGCTGCCTTACAGCACCAGAGACCCGGGTTCGATCCTGACTACGGGTGCTGCTCGTATGGAGTTTGTACGTTCTCCCTTTGACTGCGTCGGTTTCCTCCCACATTTCAAAGACGTACAGGTTTGTAGGTTAACTTGGCTTTGGTAAAAATTGTAAATTGTTCCTATTGTGTAGGATAGTGCTGGTACAACGGGGATCGCTGGTCGGCATTGACTCGGTGGGCCGAAGGACCTATTTACGCGCTGTATCTCTAAACTAAACTACTGTCTCAGTTTCTTTTCAACCCTTCCCTTGTTCCATGAGCACAATATTACACGTTTAATAAGAAATGTTGAATCAAAGCAAGCTAAATCAGATTATGTTTTTTACATCTTATGGAGAACAATAACATTGCTGATATTCAGCTCAATGTATTCCGTTCATGCGTTCTTTCTTAATGCCATTCCCGAGGGGGATTCATGAACATTTGAAACAGTGCCACAAAAATGATACAGGCATCGGAATCACTCAATCGATTTCCTGGCTTATAACTCACTAGGTGCCATACATTATTCTCTGTCCAATCCATATACTAATAATGTGATTACTGCTATTTATCAATGCCAATTAAAGTCCAATACAAAAATAAATTAGGCAGCTGTTGATTCCTTACATCATACGAGTCTAATTTACAGAAATTATCAGATTCCACTTCAAACAAGACAAATAACTCAAGGATTAACTCTTAAAAACTCGCTTCCACTTTAAAATATGGAGGCAGCAGGGAAAAGTGGTCATGTATTTTTTTGATCACCTTCTGCAATTTTAGTGGCAAATGCACATAATGATGCAATTCTAGTCGCCCCATTACAGGGAATGTATGAAGGATGTAAAATCTGGTGCAGAGGAGGTTTACCAGAATGCTGGCTGGATTAGAGGGCTTCAGATACAAGGAGAGGTTGGATAGACTTGGACTGTTTACTCTGCAATGTCGGAGGTTGATGGGAGACCTCATGGAAGTATGTAAAATTATGAGAGGCAGAGATAGGGTAGACAGTCAGAACCTTTCTCCCCTGGGTGGAGATATCCAACACTAGTTGGTATAGCTATAAAGGTGAGAGGGAAAAAGTTTAATGGAGAGGTGCGGGGTATGTTTAAAAAAAAACCCACAGAATAGTGGGGGCCTGGGGTGGTGGTGGAGGCAGATGCGATAGTGGGGGTTAAGATAATTTGGGATAGGAACATAGAAGGGCAGGGAATGGAGGGATATGGATCATGTAACGGCAGATGACATCAATGTAACTTGGCATCATATTCAGCACAAACATTGTGGGACCAAGGGCCTGTACTGTTCTACGTTCTTAAATGCTGGGGAGGCATTTCTCCAATACTTCATAACATCCATCGACATTAATGTAGATGATCACAAGAGCTTCTTAGATGCCTATGTCTCATAGGTTAAATAAAGTGCTGTAGTAACTGCGGGTCAGGCAGCATCTGTGGAGGGAATGGACAGATGACATTTCAGATCGGGACCCGTTTTCAGCACTCTCTGTTTTACTCTGGAGTCCAGCATCTGCAGTTCCTTGTGTGTCCATTTCTCAGATCATCTCTCTTAATTGAAAAGCTGGTTGATTTTTCAAACCTTCTCAGAGAATATAATAGAATTGATCGCAGTCAAATATATCGTAAAGAGTTACCTAGAGTTTGATGGTCAAAGAACAGCTTATTTGACCCAACTCATCACACCAGTTAATATGTTGGCTGAGTCTCATCTCACCTTCTCAATCTACCATCCCATCTCTCTCTTGCACACTTATCCATCATTCCCTTAATTGTATGCTGTATCGTACAGAAGCCCAAAACCCCTCACCACCAGGTTCAGGAACAGCTATTTCCCTACAACCATGAGGTTATTCAATGCTCCTACACAACCCCAAACCTGAAGAACACAACTCCTCTTCTACTGCTATGGACCTGTTTTCCAATTGTGTTTTGCACAATTGCCTTGTTTTGTTTCTGCTTTTGCTTTGTATTTTTCTTTTCACTCTCTTGTTGAGTGCATGTTTAATGGATGTATAATTTATGTTTATGTGTTGTCTGTGATGCTGCAGCAAGCAAGATATTCACTGTACATATACTTCACTGTACTTGTGCATATAACATGACTTGCTAGATGCATTAGGTAGAAAGTTGTGCATTCTCCACACTTTATGTTTTCAGTAATTACATTTAATCATTAATCATGCATCTATTTTAAGGTTGTAACTCAATACACGATAAAATTAATAAAAAAGTCCCTTGTTGTTTTAAGGCTAGGTGAAGGAAAGATGTTGAGCCATGCTAGAGAAGTTGGAGGGAACTAATCAAAAGCTTGATTAGAGGGACATTTTGTTGAAAGGAAATTCAGATTGAAAAGTTTGGAAAAGAAGAAAGCTGAATGATTTCGAAGATGCAAAAGAAGATTAAAACATGGAATGTTTCAAGGATGTAAATCTGGAGGAGATCAGTCACAAAATGCTGGAGTAACTCAGTGGGTCAGGCAGCATCTCTGGAGAAAAGAAATAGATGTTGTTTTGAGTCGAGACCTTCAGATTAGTGATTGGGTGAAGCAGGACAATGAGGAATTTAATGACTTGGATGAGGATTTTTATTGGGGGCCAAATAATCCATTGAGAATGTGATTGGGTGGGAGTAGCAGTGTAAATGGCAAAGGCATGCATGATTGGATGGGCGCAGTTGAGTTTCTGCTAAGCTGGGATCAAACTTATATAGCATGGAAACAGGCCCTTCGGCCCACTGAGTCCACGCCGACCGGTGATTACCCCGTGCACTACTACTATCCTACACACTAGGGACTATTTACAATTTTACCAAAGCCAATTAACCTACAAACCTGTACGTCCTTGGAGTGTGGGAGGAAACCGGAGTACCCGGGAAAATCCTACGCGGTCGCAGGGAGAACGTACAAACTCCGTACAGACAGCACCCATAGTCAGGCTCGAACCAGGGTCTCTGGCGTTGAGGGAAGAAGTCCATGTGAAAATAGGCAGCTTTAGAAGTGCAGATTTGCTTTGACAAGGGCAAGAGTAACACGTTTAAAACTTAGTGTATGTTTGAGTGGATGGATGAGGCTCAATTTGGGATAACAACCACACGTGCATAGGTTTGAGAAAATTGGCAGAAATAACATAGATGATATGAGGAGCACCATTCCACCCCGATCTTTCCCTTCTCTCCACTCTCCCGCTAGGCAGAAAACACAGAAGCCTGAAAGCACAAACCACCAGCTTAAGGAACAACTTCCTCCCCTCTTTCATCAAACGACTGAAGAGTTCTCCCACAAGTTAGTGCACAGTCCCAATCTACCAAACGATGTTGGATTTTCTCTGTAACTGTAACTTTATAATCTGTCCGGTATTTTTCTCTTTGCACTTCCTGTTGGACTTGTATATAGCTTAATTGTACTCAAGCATGGCATGATTTCATTTTTAAAAAGACACAAAGTGCTGGAGCAACTCAGCAGGTCAGGCAGCATCTCTGGAGAAATGTTTCCACTGTGCCTCAGAACATGAGACAATAATAAACCAATACCAATTTTTTATTCCCCAAAACAATTTTTCCTATCCTAAAATACATAACCTAAAAATACGATACGATATGAACTTTATTTTTCACAGGAGGGACATTGATCTACCAACAGTCATAAAACACACAACATACATGAAACATGGAATTAAAGTGACGAGTGGAAAGGATTGGATATGTGCAAAGATTGAGGGGGGGGGGGGGGGGGGGGGTGGTTGGGGAGTCAGTCTACCCCATGACAGAAGGGGGATGAGTTGTACAGTTAGATAGCCACAGGGAAGGAGGATCTCCTGTGGCGTTCTGTACTGCAGAAGGTACTGTGCTGAAGGTACTCCTCAGGTTGACCAGCCTGTCATGGAGGGGGTGAGCTGTATTGTCCAGGATGCTCCAAAAATGTCGATGAAACAGAATTAATACTTAAAAAGAACATTCAGTGATGAATGGATGAGCCTATTTTCCCCCCAAAGAGTAAACATGACAAATGAATTGGCTGCCTTCTTGGATGGGTTATTATGTAATTTTGTTCACCTTCTAAATTACCTGAAGACTAGGGGGGCACAGTGGTGCAGCAGTGGAACTGCTGTCCCACTGCACCAGAGAACCCAGGCTTGACCCTGACCACGGGTGCTGTCTGTACGGAGTGTGTACGTTCTCTCTGTGACTTTGTGGGTTTCTTCCGGGCGCTCTAGTTTTCTCCCACACTCCAAAGACGACAAGTTGGCAAGTTCTTCTGTAATTTGCCCCCTAATGTGTAGGATAGAACTGATGATCACTGGTCGGCGCAGACTCGATGGGCCGAAGGGCCTTTCTCCACACTGTTTCTCTAAAACTAAAAAACTAAAACTAAAAAACGGAGCCAGTTCCCCCGCACCATTTTGTAGCAGATTCCAGATACGAACACAAATTCAGATCAATAACCAACCGTTCAACAGTGACGTTTTTATTTTGTTAGTTAATCATCTGTAATGACACTGTAATGGGCATAATACATAATTTCCATTCCACTGCTGCAGTTTGATCAATAGATCACCAACCCACGGCGACACTATCTGAGGTCTTTGAGTAGAGCCACTACTTTAAATTTCACAGTGTCCTTCGTTATCTTGAGCTGCTCACCTTTGGGCTTTAAACACAAGAAGTTATGAATGTAATCGATTTTCAGAGAACGACTAATAATTCAGAAGGTTAACAAAATGATAGAATAATGTAGCCAATTGGTTTGTCACCTTGACTCTTTAAAAATAAATGAATTAGGCTCATCTATTTGTTATTCTTAGAACGTGGGCAGCACAGTGGCACAGTTGCTGCCTCACAGCGCCAGAGACCCCGGTTCATTCCTGACCACGGGTGCTGTCTGTACGGAGTTTGCATGTTCTCCATGTGACCGCGTGGGTTTTCACTCCGGTGTCCTCCCATAA
Organism: Amblyraja radiata; assembly: GCF_010909765.2. Taxonomy (NCBI): domain Eukaryota; kingdom Metazoa; phylum Chordata; class Chondrichthyes; order Rajiformes; family Rajidae; genus Amblyraja; species Amblyraja radiata. The sequence continues at coordinate 30,583,976 of NC_045981.1, forward strand.
TCCAAAGATATGCAGCTCTGTAAGTTTTAAGAAAGAACTGCAGATGCTGGAAAAATCGAAGGTGAGGCAGCATCTATGGGTAGATAGAAAGTAGATGCTGCCTCACCCGCTCAGTTTCTCCAGCTCTGTAGGTTATTTAGCTTTGGTAAATTATCCCTCGTGTGCATGAAAGAACTAGAGTATGGGTGATCGTTGGTCGGCATGGATTCGGTGGGTCAAAGAGACAGTTTCAATGCTGTTTCTCTAAACTAAACTCAACATAAAACAGTACAGCACAGCACAGAAACAGGCCCTTTGCCCCACAATGATGCCAAGTCCAACCCTTATCTGCCTGCACGTAATCCATCTCGTAAGAAATTAGGGAACTATGAACTATGAACGACTGCTTGGGTCCAGGTGCGACAAAGGTTCACCTGTATCTCCTCCAACCTCATCTACTGCATCCGCTGCTCTAGATGTCAGCTGATTTACATCGGTGAGACCAAGCATAGGTTGGGCGATCGTTTCGCCGAACACCTCCGCTCAGTCCGCAATAACCTACCTGACCTCCCGGTGGCTCAGCACTTCAACTCCCCCTCCCATTCCCAATCCGACCTCTCTGTCCTGGGTCTCCTCCATTGCCAGAGTGAGCAACAGCGGAAATTGGAGGAACAGCACCTCATATTCCGTCTGGGGTCCTTGCGTCCTTATGGCATTAACGTTGAATTCTCCCAATTTGGCTAGCCCGTGCTGTCTCCTCCCCTTCCTTAACCCTCTAGCTGTCTCCTCCCACCCTCCCATCCGCCCGCCCTCGGGCTCCTCCTCCTCCTCCCCTTTTCCTTCTTTCTTTCCCCACCCCCCATCAGTCTGAAGAAGGGTTTCGGCCCGAAACGTCGCCTATTTCCTTCGCTCCATAGATGCTGCTGCACCCGCTGAGTTTCCCCAGCAATTTTGTGTACCTTCGATATTCCAGCATCTGCAGTTCCCTTTTGAACACTGTAAATATGCTGTAGATTTTTATTTTTATTTCACCACTTCACCAGGAATTAAAATACCAATATTACTACAACAAATTGCATGTGATCTAGGACGTGGAGAAATCAAGGGTCAAAAGTGTTTAATGGTCACATGTACCGACAATGGGAATATGAAATAATTACTCACAGCAGCATGACAAGCCTCCAAACACAATAGAGTCAGAGAGTCTTGAAGTGTGCAAACTGGCCCAACTTGCCCACGACAACCCACATGTCCCATCTACACTTGTTCCACCTGCCTGCGTTTGGCCCATATCCCTCTGTCTAAATCCATCCTATCCATGTACCAGTCCAAATGTTTCTTAAACGTTGCAATAGTACTTGCCTCAACTACCTCCTCCGGAAGCTCGTTCCATACATCCACCACCCTTTGTGTAAAAACAATACTCCCAGATAATATCATTTTTACTTTTCCAATCAATAAATGAATAACCGCAATACTAGTGCTGAACCAAAGTCCACGGAAATCAACAGTTGCTGAGGTTCAGTGTTGTGTGGTGTTCAATAACCTGATAAAAAATCAAATTTTCAATGTCATTTCTCTTTTAACCTGTCTTTAGCGCTTTATGTTCAGAATGTAAATAAATATCACAACAATCACCAATGAACAATATATGGTGGGTGGACAAAAATGCTGAAGAAACTCAGCTGTAGCCTGTTTGACTGCTTGATTCTTTCCACATCTGTGCAAGGCAGACTGCAGTGGTTTTATACATTAGCAGAGGTCTGAATGCCAGAGTTTCAGTAATTTTGTGGAGGAATCTCAGCCCACAACCTTGTGAGTCAGTAATTTTAGTGTATTTTAGAGATTGAATGCAGAAACAGGCCCTTCGGCCCACCCCGTCCATGCCGACCAGCGATCCCCACCCACTACCACTATCCTACAGTGGGGGACAATTTACAATTTTACAAAGTCAATTCACCTACAATTCACTCTTTGGAGTGTGGGAGGAAACCGGAGCACCCGGAAAAAACCCACACAGGTCACAGGGAGAACGTACAAACTCCGTACAGACAGCACCCGTGGTCAGGATCGAACTAGGGTCTCTATCAGGTTTAGGACGAGTGCATATTCAAGGACAAGTCTCACCCCAGTCATTCCCTCTTCTCCCCTCTGCCGTCAGGCAAGAGGTACAGAAGTGTGAAAACTGCAAGGCAGCAACTCTACCACTGCACCACTATGCCGCCCTATTAAGACTGGTAATCTTGCACTATCTTCACCAAAACAACGTTGGCCTTTTGTGCACGCTTTGATGTTTTAAAATTAATGTAATAAATATAACTCAATCACATGAGGTATTAATGCATTGCGGTAGGATTATCGAGACAACTACGTCATTCACTCTTTTAGGCGGCACAGTGGTGCAGCTGCTGCCTCACAGCTCCAGAGACCTTGGTTCAACCGTGGCTCTATCTATGTGGAGTTTGCATGTTCTCCCTGTGACTGCATGGGTTTCCTCCGGGCCCTCTGGTTTCCTCCCACATCCCAAAGACGTGAAGATTCACAATAGGCCTCTGTAAATGTTCCCGAGTGTGCAGGGAGTGGATGTGAAAAATGGGATAACATAGACCTAGTGTGAATGAATGATGGATGGATGAACGGTGTGGACCTGGTGGGCTGAAGGGTCTGTTTCCATTCTGCATCTTTCAATCAAAGCATGGTGTGCTTGGTGGGGTGAGATTGGTATGTGTTAGAAAAAAAAGGGGAACAAAGAATCAGATACTATCACTTGTGCAATAACACCTCCAATCTTCTCTCTCAGTACATCTTTATTATCTTGTTTTTAGGAAACAAAACAGCAACATTTATCAGCAAAGAGTTATGCTTCCTACTTAGCAAGGACTCAGGACTCACATACATTTTGTGAATGTGTTGATATAGACCACACACCGACATTTGTATATTGGTAGCCAGAAGATGGATGTAATATCAACTTGACACTTTGCCAACATCTCCCAGGAGCCGGAATATAATCACTTTATTTTGCAGGATTATTGAGAGATTGGGAGATTGGACTTTATTCCCAGAAGTGCAGGAGGCTGAGGGGTGATCTAATACAGGCGTGTAAAATCATGAGGGGAACCTGTAGGGTGAATACACAGTCTTTTTCCACAGGGTAGGGGAATCAAGAACTAGTGGGCATAGGTTTAAGGTGAGAGGGGGAAAGATTTCACAGGAACCTGAGGGGCAACATTCTGACACAGAGAGTGGTGGGTACATGGAACGAGCTGCCAGAGGAGCAGCTTGGGGAAGATACAATAGCAACATTTTAAAAACTTTTGGACAGTTTCATGATAGGAGAGGTGTGGAAGTTTTGGGGCTACCGGCTGGCAAATGGGACTAGTTTAGATGGCACATCTTGGTTGGCATGGATGAGTTGGGCCGAAGGGACCATTTCAATGCTGTATCACTCACTATGCATTTAATCATCTAGAATGATGGTTAATAATGTTTTTTATTTATGATTATATATTTATCTATATTACTGTGATTGGGCTTGTAAAAATGCAGCAAGGAAGAATCTAATTATTCTATTATCAGCTTGTATGACAAGTTTAATCTTTAACTCCCACAAGGAAGCAGATAGAGATTTAGTTTGAGGTACCGTCAAAAGATAGCAGCTCTGGCAGTGTGGCACCCCCTCAGTACCTGCACAGGGGTGTCACCCCGATCAGACACTTGAGGTTTTGTGGAGGAATCTCAGCCCACAACCTTGTGAGTCAGAAGCAAGACAACAAACATTGTTTAGCTCACACGCCAACCATACAATTTCAGAGCGTACATCAGAGTAAGTGGGTGCGAATGTTTCCCTCAGCTTGATAAGTTTAAAAATAATAGCTCTGGAAAGGTAGTTTCAAATGAGAAAGACAAATTGTACACTCTGCATGTTACGGAATTGCATTGAAATCAGGTTTAGGACGAGTGCATAATCAAGGACAAGTCTCACCCCAGTCATTCCCTCTTCTCCCCTCTGCCGTCAGGCAAGAGGTACAGAAGTGTGAAAACGCACACCTCCAGATTCAGGGGCAGTTTCTTCCCAGCTCTTATCAAGCAACTGAACCATCCTATCAACAACTAGAGAATGGTTCTGAGCTACTATCTACCACGGTAGGAGGGGGCCGACTCTGGTGTCCACGCCGCTGAGGACGTCCCTCAGCCCCGACGTCGGACTTGTATCATCCCGGCGTGCGGTCCTGGACATCGGGCCGCCCGTAGCGGCAACTGCGGAGGGCTTGGGGAGGCCCTGACCACGAGGAACAGTGGAGGAAGAGACTGACTTTGGTGCCTTCCCACACAGTGGGGAACTTTGATTCTGCTGTGTGGGGATGTTTTATGTCAAATTCTATAGTGTGTGTTCTTTATACCCTTTCTGGCTTAATCCCTCCCTTCACCACCTCCAGTTTAAATTCCAGTTGGAATATTTTGGAGGACCCAAGAACCAAGAACCAAGAACCAAGAACCAAGAAGACTCTTTGACTATCTTTGATCAGACTTTGCTGGACTTTACCTTGCACTAAATGTTATTCCCTTTATATTTGCACACTGTAGATGGCTTGATTGTAATCATGTATAGTCTTCCACTGACTCAGTTCACGTGGCAATAAACTGAACTCAAATTCAACTAACTAACTAGATGTCTGGCCAAGATGTTTAGTGCAACTATGCTGAATGAATGAATGAATGAATGAATGAATGAATGAATGAATGAATGAATGAATGAATGAATGAATGAATGAATGAATGAATGAATGAATGAATGAATGAATGATTGAATGAATGATACTTTATCAGGACTCGAAATTAGCGGTTGCCCGGGTGCCAATGGCAATCTACAGTCCCACCGGGCAACCTAAAAGTTAAGTGAGAGCCCTGTTTATTATCACATGTGACACATCACAGTGAGATGTATGCAAAGAGTCACCACATAGAGGGTGCCAACAAAGTTACAAAGTGTTTCATTTCGTCCCAAATGATCCATCTTTGTTCTTGACAATGCCCCCACGCCGGGTCCTTCTTTGTTGGAGGAAATGCTGGAGGAACTCTGTGGGTCAGGCAGCATCTGTGGAGTGAATGGACAGATGCCGTTTCGAGCTGGGACCATGCGGAAGAAACACCACGTGTCCATTCCCTCCACAGATGCTGCCCGACCCGTTAGAGTTCTTCCTGCACCTTGTGTTCAGCTGAAGATTCCAGCGTCTGCATTTTATTGCATCTCGATCTTAAAGGTGTGATTAAGCATTTGCTGCATGTTGCTCGCTTTAAATTGCCTGCATTTCACAGATCATTTGAAAGCTCTGGGAATAGGCGAAAAACTATTTGTGAAAAGTGTGTGCGTTATTATCGCATTTTCCTCCCAAGTGAACAGATCGATGTTATTAGCTGAGTGAAACACTGATTCTACCACTGATAGTTCATCTGTTACACCCCATTGCATTAGGTTTAGGTTTCTTATCTCCACGTGTACCGAGGTACAGTGACGAGCACTGTTTTGCTTGCTATCCAATCAGTTCAGATAACACTATTAATAAATACAATCACATCACACTCAAGTGTAATAGGTGGAGCAAAGAGGAAGATACTATGTGCAGAATATAGTTCTCAGCATTGTAGCACAATAGTTCCATAGACAAAGTGCAATGTCCGCGATGGGATAGCAGTGAATTGGACAGTACCCTAGCTTATGAAAGGACCATTCAGAGGCCTCATAACAGAAGGGAGGTGAGGTGGTGACAGAGTGATTAGACGTGTTTGGAATTGGGGATTTTGACAAAGTAGACACCTTTTGAAATTTGTACCTCGCGGGCTCGCGTCCATTGCAAATGTTAATTGGTGAAAAGAGATATAAATGCAACCCCCCCACCCCCCCTCACGGTTCTCGAGGGATTTCCCATTGCTGAATGATTATGCCCTTCATTGGCTCGAAATGTTAGCCTATTAATTCATCTCCATGGACACCAATCGGATCAATATAATGCCGCGTGCATTAATCTCAGCCGCTGCGGTTAAAATGCTGACTCGGCACCATCGACAGTCAGCTTCAGTCGAAAGGGACCAGAATTCTGAGCAAGGTATGCACCAGCAGAGAGAAAAGGATGCATACTGAAGTGAGGCCAGAGTTCCTCGAACAAAGATTGGCTCATTTGGGAACTAAAGGTTTTGCAGAAACCCCTTTAGATGAGACAGTCAGAGGGCGGCACAGTGGCACAGCGGTGGAGTTGCTGCCTGACTGTGCCAGAGACATGGGTTCAATCCTGACTACAGGTGCTGCATGTACACAGTTTGTACGCTCGCCCTATCACCGCGTGGGTTTTCTCCAGTTTCCTCCCACTCTCCAAAGACATTGTATCTCTAAAGTAAATCATCGATGGATGTATCAAAGTAGAGCAGATCTCCTTGTGAAGGAAGATCTGAGCAGGTGTTGTTTCTCATCTAGACTCTCCCAGCTGATTACATTCAAGATAGAACAGTATGGCACAAAAACAGGCCACTCGGCCCACAATGTCCGTGCTGAACATGATGTCCTCTGCCTGCTCGTGACCCATATCCCTCCAGATCCACGTGATTACTGATTAACTTATTCCACGCATATTTTTGGAACAGACAGGCTGAATGCACACAGTCTTTTGCCCAGAGTAGGGGCATCAAGAGCCAGACGACATAGGTTTAAGGTGAGGGGGGTTGATATAATATCAACCTCCTGCACCACCCCTGGCATCGCGTTCCAGGCACCCATCACCCTCTGTGGGGAAAAAAAGCCTGCACATCTCCTTTAAACTTTGCAACTTTCACCTTAAAAGTATTCCCCTCTAATATTTGATATTTCAAACCTGGGAAAAAGATTATGACTATCTACCATATCCATGCCTCTCATAATTTATACCTCTATCAGATCTCCCCTCCACCTCAGAAGTCTCAGAGAAAACAATCCAAGTTTGTCCAACCTCTTCTTACATCTAGTAGCCTCAAATCCAGGCAGCATTCTGGCCATTCTGTACCCTCTCCAAAGGGGAGAAGGGAGGAGAAGGGGGGAGAAGGAGTGGAGACAACTTTTAAGAAGCCAGACAACTTTTTAATAAGCCAAAGATACGCGGCTGTGAAGTTCGTCGGACATTTAACATTACCGGCCGGTTATCCTTGGTTCTGAAAACTACTGCTTACGTTTTTTTCCCCAATGAGCCAATGCAAAGGCGATTAATCAGCAAAGGCGATTAACTAAAACTACTTACGACTACCTCGACTACCAATAACTACATGGCGATCCCACTACAACTGCACTTACGACTACAGGATTATCAATTTCCTCCATGGCGACTAATGTTGAAAAATTTGCGGCAACCATACTGAAGACGCGACTAGTTCCCAGAATGCGGGAACTCCTCGCGACCATGAAGGAGACTCACCAGAGACCACCAGCGACCATGCGGCGAGCACTCGCCTAAAAAGTCACCTAAGTGGGACAGGCCCATAAGGCAGCAACTCTACCGACAAGCCACTGTGCTGCCCAAAGGATATTCCAAGGATATAGTTGATTTGAGTGATTAACACCAAAGAAGCCTGCACTACTTAATCCAATTTCTGGGTTACTAAAACCCGGCGGAACATATTGTGGGACAGAACCAGGGATGTCCCCAGAAATTAATCTCGTTTAACATTGAATGGAAACATTACTTCCAGCTCTGTGGTTGATATTCAAGAGATTGCTCGGGCCACATTATGTTGATGATGGGTTTTATTTTCCAGCAGGTTGTTCTCAGCTTTGAAAAGAGCTGGGATGTCAGGTCTAATCGCCATGTAGACTCATGAAAGAAAGTTAATGGAGCATCAAAACCACTCAAGGCTCCACAAAATTGATCTTAATACCTTTTCTACAAATTACTGCTGTGTTGCTTTAAGCATCTAATGCACAAGGAGTTTAAATTTAGAGATAAAATACATTTTAAACCCACAATTTGTCTGTGGTCTGTTAAATACATCCTAGGACTTTATTCCTTGGAGCACAGGAGGCTGAGAGATGATATTTTGGAAGTGTATAAAACCATGAGGTGAATAGATAAATTGATGGCACAGAGACCTTTCCCCATGGTACATCAATCAGTTTAAGGTGAGAGGGGAAATATTTAATGGAAACCTGAGGGGCATCTTTTCCCACAGTGGGTTGTGGGTATATAGAATGAGCTGCCAGAGGAAGTGGTTGAGGCAGGAATTTGGAATACATTTGGACAGGTACATTGATTGGAAATGTTAGAGGAATGTGGGCCAAATGCAGGCAAATGGGTCTAGTTTAGATTGGTTGGCGTGGATGGGTAGGACCAAAGAGTCTGTTTCATGCTGTAGGACTCAAAACCTTAATAACCTTCCATCTGAGCCAGTCAGAAAACGAACTTACATTTGGTCTTGAGCTGAAACATCACCTCTCCATGTTCTCCAGAGATGCTGTCTGACTTGTTGAATTGCTGCAGCACTTAAGTCTCCTTTTGTGCTGATCAAACGCTCGCTTAAAATCACAGGGGCCAATTGATTGGTTTTGAATGATTACTATTAGTGAGGTATATAGGTTTAAGGTGAGGGGGGGAAAAATGGAATAGGAACCCGAGGGGCAACTTTTATTTTTACACACAGGGTGGTGGGTGTATGGAACGAGCTGCTGCAGGAGGTCGTTGAAGCAGGTAATTTCACAAAGTTTCAGAAACATTTGGACAGGTACACAGATAGGAAAGGTTTAGGGATACGGGCCAAATGCAGGTAGGTGGAAGTGGTGTAGATTGGGTATCTTGGTCGGTATTGGCAAGTTGGGCCGAAAGGCCTGTTTTCACGTTGTATGAATCTTTGATTTGCATACTGAATTCCATGACGATACTATGATTATCCATGTAAAAATTCTGTTCTCTTTTTACGCACCCCTCCCTCCCATTTTGACAACGACACCCTCCCTTAAAGAGGGCAACTATGGAGGGAAGCTTGCCCAGCTACCGTGACAGTGAGTGGCAGAAGGATAATTGATTGCCGGGCCCATCGTGGTTCAGCTTGACATCGCCCTAATGGAAAATTCTCACTGTCAGCAGGTAGCAATCAGAAGAAGGGAATCTGGTTAATATTTCACTTCCACCTCAGAAATGCCAAGACTGATTGTATCACTCTTACTGCTGCCTTGACCAGCAGTGGTTTTCAGAGGCAGGAGATAATCAGGAGCATTGTCCTGATTAACGAGGCCAAGCATCAGATTGGCGCAGCGGGTAAAGCTGCTGCCTCACAGCGCCAGAGACCCAGGTTCGATACAGAACTGGGGGCACTGTCAGCGAGGACTACCAACGTTCCCCCTGTGACCGTGTGGGTTTCCTCTGGGTGCTCCGGTTTCCTCCCACATCACAAAGATGTGGGGGTTTGTGGGTTAATTGTCCCACTGTAAATTGCCCCGTATGTGTAGGGAGTGGATGCGAAGGTGAGATAACAAAGAGCTAATGTAAACGGAAGGTACACAAAAATGCTGGAGAAACTCAGCGGGTGCAGCAGCATCTATGGAGCGAAGGAAATAGGTGACGTTTCGGGCCGAAACCCTTCTTCAGAACGGATGTTCGGGGAGCTCCCTTACTATTCCTTTAGCATTCACCTGCGCAATATAATGGGGACCTGGATGGATATCTCACTGAAAGATAGCATCTCTGACAATGCATTGTGCTTAAACCAACAAGCAACATTTAGCAATGGGTGCCTCAGTGCTAATGTCTTTAATTGCAACCCATTGCTGAAGGTGTTTGGAATGTCAGCCGAGATCTTTGTGTTCCAACCTGGAACTTGAATCCACATCCCTCTGTGCCTTGGTTGGATGGGAACACTTAAATGGTGTGGCTGACTTAAAAGATACAGCGTTGAAACATGCCCTTCGGCCCAGCAAGTCCACGCCGACCATCGATCACCCGTTTACACTAGTTCTCTGTTATCTCACTTTCTCATCCGCTCCCTACAAACTACAGAGGCCAATTAACCTACAAACCCGCACGTCTTTGGGATGTGGGAGGAAATCGGAGCATCCGGAGGAAACCCACGTGGTCACAGGGAGAAGGTGCAAACTCCACACATGACAGTACCTGAGGTAAGGATCAAACCCGGGTCTCTGGCACTAGGTAGTGGCTCTACCAGCTGCGCTGTGCTGCTGTGCTGGGTAACTATAACAGTGCAGAACCAAAGTCCACAGCACAATCAAGACCGCACAAGATCGCCGTGAGGGGGGGAGGGGAAGAGGGACCACTATGAGTGAGGGGGGGAGAACAAACGAGGAGCCGGCGTACTTTGTAACTTTGCCAGTGCCGTAGATGGCCGCTATCTGCACACTTTGGGTATACAAGCTAAGATTCTCACTGTGCCTTGTCACATGTGACAATAAAGTATTCCATTCTATTCCAAGAAACCGTCGATGGAAGATTCTAGATGCCGAGGTTGTTTTTAGTGGGGTGAACAATATTTGACACCCTCACAACCTTTCTCAACACTCTGAACCCATATCAACACTCCAATGGAAACAAGCATCAATATCATTCATGCAACTATACATAGAAAGGAACACCACACGTATAATAACTACTGTATATCAAGTTTGCTTATGGTACAAGCCTAGGTGGCAGTGTAGACTGTCAGAAGAATGCAAGAATACTTCAGGAGGATATAAATGTTAAATGACCGAGAAACAAACAGCAGATGGACAAATATCAAGTTGGAAAAAACTTTAAATAATAGTAATGCTTTACAGTAAGGCCTTTGATAAGGTCCCTCATGGCAGGCTGATCCAGAAGATTGAGATGCATGGGAATCACGATGACTTGGTCGTATGGATTTGGAACTGGCTCATTCATAGAAGGTTGTGGTGGAAGCTGGATATTCTGGCTGGAGGTCCATGCCAGTGGAGTTCCGCAGGGATCTGTGCTGGGACCTCAGCTGTGTGCATATATCAATGACCTAGACGTAAATGTAAATGGGTTGGTTAGCAAGTTTGCTGACAACACCAAAATTGGAGAAGTTCCAGACTGTGAGGAAAGTTGTCAGAAGATATAGCAGGAAATAGATCCGCTGCAAATGGGCAGAGAAAAGGCAGGTGGGGTTTAACCTTAGCAAGTGTGAGGTGTTGCACTTTGGGAAGTGGAATGCAAGGAGAGAGTATACAGTTAATGGCAAGACCTTAACAGCATTGATGTGTAGAGGGATCCAAGTTCATAGCTCACTATGGTGACAGCACATGTAGATAGGGTGGACAAGGCGGTGTAGGGTGGTTGCCTTAATTGCTAGGGGAATTGAATATAAAAGTTATGAAGCAATGATGCAGCTCTATAGAACTTTGGTTAGGCCGCATTTGGAGTATTGTGTCCAGTTTTGGTCGCCCCATTACAGGAACAATGTGGAGGCTTTGGAAAGGGTGTAGAGGAGGTTGACCAGAATACTGCCTGGATTAGAGCGTTTCAGCTCCAGGGAGAGGTTGGAGAGACAGATTGTTTTCTTTGGAACATTGGAGGTTGGGGGGAGACTTGATGGAGGTATATAAAATTATGAGAGGCATAGATAGGGTAGACAGTCAGAATCTTTCTCCCCAGGGCGGAAATGTCCAACACTAGAAGGCATAGCTATAAAGTGCGAGGGGAACAGTTTAATGTGGATGTGCGGGGCAAGGTTTTTTTACACTGGTGGGGGACTGGAAAACATTGCGAGGAGTGGTGGTGGAGGTAGATACAATAGTGGCGATTAAGAGGCTTTTATATAGGCACATGGAAGTGCAAGTAATAGAGGGATTAGGAGATAAATTAGGCCATTTGGCCCATCAAGTCTATTCTGCCGTTCAATCATGGCTGATCTGTCTTTCCTTCGCAACCCAATTCTTCTGCCGTCTCCCCATAAGCCCTGATATCTTTTTTAATCAACAGTAGCATTCTAACTTGCAACAACACAACAGGCCTGTGAACACAGCACACCCACATAACATATACGAAACAAAACAAAAATCAATTAAATTACTAACCCCAAAACAGGTGCAAAAAACCCCAAAGTCTTTAGTGCAATCAAAGACAGAGCATATTTCATAGTTTAGTTGTGCATCGTTCAAGTGCCTGATGGTTGTTTAGAAGAAGCCTATCTTTACACATGATGGTCACGGTTTCAGACTCCTCTTACTATTTCAATATTATTGCAGAACATAACCCAGAGCCACGCACAAACTACTGCGCATACTTCTAATTTTTAAATAAATTGGAGTGAAAGTTTTGATGGAGAAAAAAAAAGGTACCGCTGATCATTGATTACTGCTGTTGACCAGTTACCAATCAACTGACCAATTAAGAATAAAATGAATACTATGGAAGAATTGACCCCATTGATCTGCCATTGAATTGTTCCAAGTTAAAAGCCAGAGGCTCTGAGGTGATAATGGATAGATGGTGACAGTGAAGGCGGGGGATGGTGCACACATCAATCTTCCATGGGTGGACAGCACTTACACTGCAGAATTGGAGTGTAGCGCTCTGAATTTTGATCATATTGTAGTCTGGTAACCATTTGTATTTAGTGATAACAGATTAGTGGGCAGGTAGTGCTGTACACAACGCCTTGACTCCACTCCTATTGATATGTCAGGATGATGGAGAACACAGAGGAATCTTATAATGGCCTCATCGGTCCACTCACCGCTTACAACAATTTCATTCACACCTCAATCTGCTCCGAGTTCAACAATCAGCTTGCCTACTCCCCAGGAACCGAAAATTAAAAGCCAGACATGGTCTTGTGAAATGTGTTCCTCTGCAGAGTCAGAGCCGCCTCTCATTAACCCTTCTGGTGTCACTTTGCTGGAGGTGCAGTCAATGACTTCACTGCCTATTTAGTGAATGAATGATGCCGTCCAAAATCCAACTCGCAGTATCGCGCCTTCCACCATTCACACCGCAGAAGTTTAACGTTCTTGTTGCAAAGATGGCACACATTTAAAGCTAAGTGTTTTGAAGCTCTAATGGAGACAGAGGCAAATCTTTGTACGGCCTACTCTTTGACATGATTGTTTTTTCCTGCCATCTCAAGGACAAACAGTACTGTATTTTAGATAAATTGAACACGGCTTGACAGTATCCATCAGCATGCATTGACACAACCCACTGCAAGTGCATACAAGTACTCTCTCGGAGATTATTTAAACTTAATACATGTTCTCAAGTGATAGAAAAGAGGATGAACATAGAACAGTGTTGCACAGGAAGAGGCCCTTTGGCCTATACATGATGCCAAACCATGTCAGGTTAAAATAATCTTCACTGCCTGTTCATGGGGTCCACATCTCTCCATTCCCTGCATATCCATGTACCTATCTAAAAGCCTCTTATATATCTCTATCATATCTGCAGCATATTCCATGCACACACCATGCTCTATGTAAAAAAATTGTCCCGCACATCTCCTTTAAGAAAGAAAGGCTCCTCCTTTCTCCTTCCTTCTCCCCGCCACCCCCTATCAGTCTGAAGAAGGGTTTCAGCCCGAAACATTACCTATTTCCTTCGCTCCGTAGATGCTGCTGCACCCGCTGAGTTTTTCCAGCATTTTTGTGTACCTTCGATTTTCCAGCATCTGCAGCTCCTTCTTGAACACAACTCCTCTTTATGTTGGCCCTCTCACTTTAAAGCTGTACCCTCTAGTATTTGACATTTGACAAAAGATTCAAACTGTCTAATCTTTCTACACCTCTCATCATTTTATTTACTTATTTCAATCTTTGGCCGAAGAGGGTGAATTTTAATGAAAACCTGGGTAAAATTTCATGATAGTCAAGTAACTTCCTTTTACTTCTGAGAACATTTGCTTGTAAGAGAAAAGCTCAAGGAAAGCAAGTGAAATGGAAGTTGTGCAGAGTATGAAGAGGGAAGCTTGGTTGACTGTTGAAAGTGACAAATATCTTGAATGTTTCTCAATGCACCAAACTATTATCATTCCAGAAAACAATTAATAACATTGAATAAAAATACAAACAAAACACTTAAAAGGAAAACTATTTGTATACAAACAATTAAATCAATTGATTCAAAGGAATTCTTAAAATTTCACCCAACCATTGCTTTGCAAAGCATGAGATAATTGTGTTAAATCATGTGTGTGACGTATTCTGAAATAATGTTCCCCTAATATTATTAGGTTGAGGCATGCCTTTCCTGCATGCTTTATTTGTGGAAAGAAACTGTGGCAAAACTTTCTGAGTTTGGAATTGCCTGTAATATATTCTGAATGGAATGGACAGCACTAACACTGCAGAATTGGAGTGCCTGCTTCAAAAAATCCATAATTGTACCGGTACCAAAAAATGCCTCCCCAGCCTGTCTGAATGACTACCGTCCGGTGGCCCTTACCTCGGTAGTCATGAAATGCTTTGAGAGGCTGGTGAAGAAACACATCTGCGCCTTCCTCCCTCGGAACATGGACCCGTTGCAGTTCGCATACCGTCCGAACAGATCCACGGACGATGCGGTCTCCCAGGTCTTGCACACCGCTCTCTCCCATCTGGACAGCCAGAAGGGGGGCTACGTGAGGATGCTGTTCATAGACTACAGTTCAGCCTTCAACACGATAGTCCCCACCAGACTGGCCGGGAAGCTAATGGAATTGGGGCTCAACACCTCCCTGTGTGCCTGGGTCCTGGACTTTCTCACCGCCAGGCCCCAGGTAGTCAAGATGGGAGAGAATACATCGAAGTCCCTCACCCTGAGCACAGGATCGCCCCAGGGTTGCGTCCTCAGCCCCCTATTGTACTCCCTGTACACACATGATTGTGTGGCTAGGTTCAGCTCCAATTCAATAATTAAGTTTGCTGATGACACTGTGATGGTGGGCCTGATCTCAGACAACGACGAGAAGGCCTACGTCGAGAACGACGAGTGGCTGGTCTAGCACTCTGGTGCCAGGATAACAGCCTCCTCTTGAACATCAAAAAAACGAAGGAGCTGATCATGGACTTTAGGAGGGCACATCATCCGAGGACATACACTCCATTGAGGATAAATGGGGATCCTGTGGATAGGGTGAACTGTTTTAAATATCTGGGAGTCCACATCTCTGAGGATATGACATGGGCATCACACGCCTCAGCACTCGTGAGTAAGGCAAGGCAGCGCCTTTACCACCTCAGGCAATTGAGGAAATTCAGAGTGTCTCCGAGGATCCTCCAGTGCTTCTACGCAGCGGCGGTGGAAAGCATCTTGTCTGGGAACATTACCATCTGGTTTGGGAATTGCTCTACCGAGGACAAGAAGGCTCTGCAGAGAGTAGTGCGTTCGGCCGAACGCACTATGGGAACTTCACTTGCCCCCTTGCAGGAACTATACATCAGGAGGTGCAACTCCAGAGCCAACAATATCATGAGAGACCCCTTCCACCCCTGCAATGGACTGTTCCAGCTGCTACGGTCAGGCAAACGCCTCCGTTGCCATGCGGTGAGAACGGAGAGGTTGAGAAGGAGTTTCTTCCCAGAGGCCATTCGGACTGTAAACGCCTATCTCACCAGGGACTAACTCTACTGAACGTTTTTCCTTCCATTATTTATTATGTAAAAGAATATGTGTGTTATGATTGTGTTTATAGTTTGTTTGGTTGTTTGGCTGTTTGGTTGTTTGTCTTTTGCACAAAAGTCCGCGAGCATTGCCACTTTCATTTCACTGCACATCTCGTATGTGTTTGTGACAAATAAACTTGACTTGAATGGGTAGAACATCCTTAAAATTATTCGTAATCAAGGAAAAAAACGTGGCTATTGTTTAGACTTGTAATTAATTCTACGTCCTGAATTTGTTTTTTGTTAAAAGATGCCACAAAGTTCCAGAGATATTTAATAAAGTAGGCAAGTTTGAGAGATCATTCTATTTTGGACATCTATTTACTAAAACTCTCATCTTGTTTGTTTCTATGTGTGTGTGTCTGCATGTGATTCTGAAATTATGCAAAACCGGTACACGATAGTGCTATAATATTTGCACCACCTTACTCACAATCGTCTTGTGGTGTGTTTTCATCAAGTTTCATTCAGATTGATGTAATATTTTACGTTATTCCACATTTTTAACTTTACAAAATCCAGTTTGAGAAGGAATGACTTGAACACTGCAGTAACAGTTGCAGTGGCAGTTACAGCTATAACGTCACAATAGGATCCCATTTGTAACAATTGTTGCAATCACAGAACACTGAGTCCTGGCATAGGGAGGCTGAATAGGAGGGGGGCGGAGTGGTGGGGGAGGCAGGGGAAGTGGAATTGGAATTTTTTTTTAAGTCCTGGCAGCAAGTGCTTGCATTTTTATTTGTTTAAAAAGAGGGAGGATGAAGAGGAGGGGGAGGGAGTGCTGGGGGATAAGGGGAAATGAGCCGCCCCAGCGCAGTTGGGGGCTATGAGTGAGTGGTGGAATATTGCGTTGGGGAAATGGGTGAGTGGTGGAATATTGCGTTGGGGAAACGGGTTGCGTTGGGGGACCATGCCTCCCGTGTGACAGGGACCCAACGGGTCCCGCTTGGTCCAGTTATATAGTAATAGCATTGTTCAACTGGTAGGAAGGATCTGTTCCCTGATGTGAATGAAAGGATATGTTTAAATTACTTTGGAAAGACAAGGGGCTGCAGATGCTGAAATCTTGAGCAAATTCTCAAATAGTTTAAACATGGTTACTTTGTTTTCCTGCCACTTGACATATGTAGAGTTTTAGTCATGCAGCGTGGAAACAGGCCTAACCTGCTTGTGCCAACCAACACAGCCCAACCTGCCTGCGTTTGGCCCATATTCCTCTACGCCCATCCTATCCATGTGCCTGTCCACATATTTTTTAAGATACATGTTTATTAATTGTGAGAACTGGCACCTGATGAACGATTTAAAAAAAACTGTATAAATAGGTTAGAATAACTTAAATGATGAAATCGAATTAAGCATGTCAATCTAGACAAAGAATGTACTTTATTTTATAAAAGGACAGTGCTGGATTAACTCAGCGGGTCAGGCAGCATCAAAAGTCATGGATAGGTGATGTGTTTAAGAAGGAACTGCAGATGCTGGAAAATCGAAGGTACACAAAAATGCTGGAGAAACTCAGTGGGTGCAGCAGCATCTACGTTTTGGGCCAAAACCCTTCTTCAGACTGAAGGAAATAGGCAACGTTTCGGGCCGAAACCCTTCTTCAGTCTGAAGAAGGGTTTCAGCCCGAAACGTTGCCGATTTCCTTCGCTCCATAGTTGCTGCTGCACCCGCTGAGTTTCTCCAGCATTTTTGTGTACCTATGGATAGGTGATGTTTTGGGTCAGGACACTTCTTTAGTCTGAAGAAAGTTCCTGACCCAAACATCGTCTGTCCATTTCCTCCACAGATGCTGCCTGATCCATGAAGTTACTCCAGCACTTTGTGTTTTGTTTAAGTGACTTTGATATGCTACAGGCAAAATTATTATCTAGCAATTAATTTAAAAGAAAAATACCTCTCTCACTGACCGGATATTTTCTACAAACTTTACACAGGGTGATCTACACCCATTTCTGAGCCTCATCGCCTTTCCCTGATCACAATGAACAATTCAACAGAAAATGTTTGAAAAAGAACAGATTAACTTACGCTGGTCATTTAAATAATGAGACAGAATAGTTGGAGACTGCAACCAAACAAATATTGCAAACAAAGATTGGCACTTATGTAAAATATATACAAATAGCCAAGGCACTATTAAGGATCGGGCACAGAACCAATTACAAATGTTGACACGAGTAACTGCAGATGCTGGTTTACAAAAAAAGAGACAAACTACTGGAGTAACTCAGCGGGTCAGGCAGCATCTCTGGAGAACATGGATAGGTGATATTTCAGGTTGGGACGAGGGAACACGACCCAAGATGTCACCTATCCGTTTTCCTCAGAGATGCTGCCTGACCCGCTGAGTGACTCCAGCATTTTGTGTTTTGCTCAAGATTCCAGTATCTGCAGTCTGGCGTGCGACCATGTTTTAAGATGATGACAGATAGGGCCTCAGGAAAGATGTAAGCAGGATTGGCAGACCTGCTAAGTCACTCTAGAACTGTGTCATTTTTTGAGATAGCACAAGATGGCTATGAAAAAAGAAAAATTATGAGTTTTCTAAAAAAAATTTGCAGATAAAATTAAATTGCAAAATACAGCTGCATTTATGTAGCACCTTTTCAAGGAAAGAGAAGAGAGGGAATTGATCAGAGTTTGACAATAGACAATAGATAAAAGACAGTACCCTGTTCCTGCCTTCTCGCCATAACCCCTGACTCCACTATCTTTAAGAGTTCTATCTAACTCTCTCTTGAAAACATCCAGAGAATTGGCCTCCTCTGCCTACTGAGACAGATAATTCCACAGATTCACAACCCTCTGAGAGAAAAAGTTTTTTCTCATCTCCACTCTAAATGGCTTACCCCTCATTCTTAAACGGTGGCCCCTGATTCTGGACTCCCCCAACATCGGGAACATGTTTCCTGCCTCTAGCGCAGAGTTCTGCAACCTTGTTCTGCATAGGAGCCAGAACCCATGTCTGTGAGCGGATGGCGGGCCACATTTCTCGCCATAGTTAATAAATAATTCATGATAGTTACAAAAAATTGGAACAAAAATCGTAATAAAAAGACAATTACCCCCGCGACAAACGAAAACTAAAGTGTAACATTGTGGATGGAGTGGAATTCCTCACCGACCCTGCTGATGCTTCGAATTCCTCCAGCCCGCCCGCCCGCCGCTGGGCTCCCGAGGAAACCGCTCCAGCTCAACCTCGCCGAAGCCGCTCTCAGCCCGCTTCAGTTTCACACATGCCGCGGCACGGGGGTGGGGGGGGGGGGCGTTTTCAGGAGGGTGGTCGGGAGAATGGAAGAGGGGGTGGGAGGGTAGGGATGGAGAGAGAGTGAGTCGACAGGTGTTGTGATATGGAATTGGTTGTGTCTGTGTGAAAACTACTCTCGGATAAGTGTTGTGTGTGTTTTGTGTTACGCCTGCGGGCCGGTGATTTCGGGTTACGGGCCGGATCCGGCCCATGGGCCTTAGGTTGCCGACCCCTGCTCTAGCGTGTCCAAACCCTTAATAATCTTATATGTTTCAATAAGATCCCTTCTCATCCTTCTAAATTTCAGAGTATACAAGCCCAGCCGTTTCATTCTATCAACATATTACAGTCCTGTCATCCCAGGAATTAACCTCGTGAACCGAAGCTGCATTCCCTCAATAGCAAGAATGTCCTTCCTCAAATTTGGAGACCAAAACTGCACACAATACTCCAGCCTGTGGGCCAGGCATCTGTTTAACATTATTTTTCAACTTTTAATGAATCAACATTATTTAGTAACAAAGCTAAAGGCATAAAACTAATAAAAACTTGTAAGAAAATACGGCAATTAAAGCAAACAGTAAGCACATCCGCCACTGTAGAAATCAGCTGGTAGAGCCACTGCCTCACAACGCTGGAGACTCGGATTTGATTCTGACCTCTGGCACTGAATGTGTGGAGTTCGCACGTTCTCCCTGTGAATGCATGGGTTTCCTCCAGGTGCTCCGGTTTCCTCCCACATCTCAAAGATGTGCTAGCTTGTAGATTAATTGGCCTTTGTTAAATTGCCCCTAGTGTGCAGGGAGTGGATGAGAAAGTGGGATAGCAGAGAGCTAGTATGAACGGATGATCAATGGTCAGCATCGACTCAGTGGGCCGAAGGGCCTGTTTCCATGCTGCATCTTTAAATAAAAAGGGGTTATGGGGAGAATGGGTTTGAGAGGGAAAGATAGATCAGCCATGATTGAATGCCAGAGTTTACTTGATGGGCCGAATGGGCTGATTCTGCTCCAAGAGCTTATTTAGGTATGAAAAATTAAACTGAACAGTCTCGATACGAGAAAACCTATGCCAATTTCAGTGCTGTGAACATGACCTTCGGCAGGGAAAAAACAAGTGATTTTTCAAGAAAGGTTCATCCCACATTTTGGTAATATTATATTGTTGGCTGCAGCTTGCGTTATTTAGTAGATACTGGTTGCATAGGTGGTGAGAGCAAGTATGGAGGGGGTTTGTTCAGGGACCCCAGAACCAACTGTTGAGCCTTGAGTGGGCCTAACTCAACAAAACACCAATGAAGGGAGGTGCCCGCTAGATAACCCCAATGATATACTTGCATCTACAGGATTCGTTTTAAAAAAAAAGCTAATTAATGTCAGTAGCTGTTTTTTTGCATATGGAGTTATTTATTATAAGTTTGTATATTTAGTTAGATAGTTAGATAATACTTTGGCTTTGGGCTTGGTTTTCCTATTAGAGCGCTTATCCTGGAGTTATAGCACAAGTACTTTGTGTTTTAATTGTAATTTTATAGAATCCTTTTCAATATTAGCATCACTCAATGCTCAGTCATGTTAATCCGATTACCTTATTTGGAGTATATAAAGCTAACTTCAAGTAACCCTTACTTTCCCTCTCTCCGTCCCTCTCTCCGTTCCCCCCCCCCCCCCATCCTACTTCTCCAACTAATTTCACTGACCTCCTGATTAAATTTTGACATTGTATGCCTCATTGTCACCTTCCCCTCAGCTAACATAGAAAATAGGTGCGGGAGGAGGCCATTCGGCCCTTCGAGACAGCACCGCCATTCATTGTGATCATGGCTGATCGTCCCCTATCAATAACCCGTGCCTGCCTTCTCCCCATATCCCTTGACTCCACTAGCCCCTAGAGCTCTATCTAACTCTCTCTTAAATACATCCAGTGATTTGGCCTCCACTGCCCTCTGTGGCAGGGAATTCCATAAATTCACAACTCTCTGGGTGAATAAGTTTTTTCTCACCTTAGTCTTAAATGACCTCCCCTTTATTGTAAGACTGTGGCCCCTGGTTCTGGACTCGCCCAACATTGGGAACATTTTTCCTGCATCTAGCTTGTCCAGTCCTTTTATAATTTTATATGTTTCTATAAGATCACCCCTCCCCTAACAATGAACCATACTACATTTTCCTTGATTATCGTCCTCTTTGCTCTGTGTTTTCACACCTTACCCTTCCATATCTCTGTCACCCTCTCCCCTGACACTCAGTCTGAAGAAGGGTTGCGATCTGAAACGTCACCCATTCCTTCTCTCCAAAGATGCTGCCTGTCCTGCTGAGTTACTCCAGCATTTTGTGTCTACCTTATTTAGAGGATGGTAAATCCCCTGTCTCATGGGCACATCTCCGTCTAACAGGACGAACAACCCAGCAGTTTAGATTTTGATTGTTCCTGCACAAGAGATGAGGGCTTGCTGCAAGCAGCTGGAAGCTGCACGCCTGGCTGCTTGACACAAGCCTTTGTGTTACAATACCTCCAGCAACAGGGACTCCAGTCATCTGTGGCCTTTCATTGTGTGGCACTGGTCCTCAGGCAGCATTGGCCAGCTCACAGGGAGCAGGCTGATGGGACACAAAGCTACAGGCTGGTTCAACATTGGGACTGGGCAGGTCGCTGAGGAGAGTGTGGGCACAGGAGTGATGGAATACGAGTTACATTTTAGAATCACTTTAGAATGTGGGTAAATGTGGATAGGAAGTGAAGAGAAGAGAGTTTGTAAGTAAGTGTGTGTGCGTGCTAGAGTGAGAGAGAGAGAGAGAGGGATAGAGGGGGTGGGTGAGAAAGAAAGGGGCGAGGGAGAGAGAGGAAGAGAGGGGGCGACAGCGAGAGAGGGCCGAATGGCCTCCTTCTGCACCTATTTTCTATGAGGGGGGGATGAGAGATAGTGGGGGCGAGAGAGAGATAGTGGGGGCGAGAGAGAGAGAGTGGGGTGAGAGAGAGAGTGGGGCGAGAGAGAGAGTGGGAGAGAGAGTGAGAAGAGAGTGGGTGAGTGAGAGGGAGCGTGTGAGTGTATTAAAAAAAAATCATACCTATTCCCCGTAGCACTGGGGAGTTTGCAAGTCAAATTATTTTTCGCTGCCAAATACTTCGTTGTAATCCCTCAGACTGTCAAACGGAGTGGAACAGTCATGGTTTTAATCAGATATGTTTCTTTAGAAACCTTAGTGTAAGTGAAACTGCTCACAAAAAGCTTAGCCGTTCCCGATCTGTTGTCACAGATCTCACCAACTAGAGTCAACATCGGGAAGGAGCCCCAATGATAGGACAACAAAGAGTCAGTTGGGAGCAGTGCCTGCTTGTGGCACCTTTTTCCTTGCCAGGCCCCAGGAGAAGATTCCTCCTCAAGAAAATTCAATCACTTGAACTCCATCCAAGGGAGCAATGCTAACGGCTGCCTGGTGAATCTGTGGAACTCATTACCACAGACGGCAGTGGAGGCCAAGAATGGATATTTTTAAGGCAGAATTTTTGACAGATTCTTGATTAGTGCGGGTGTCAGGGGTAATAGAAGGCAGGAGAATGGGGTTGAGAGGGAAAGATAGATCAGCCATGATTGAATGGTGGAGTAGACTCGATGGGCCGAATGGCCTAATACTGCCCCTAGAACTTGTGAAATACAGTTCTGGTGCAGTTTACATTGGAAATCCTAAGTATAGTCTTCTCAGTGGAAATTTTGAAAACCTAGAGAAAGAAGTTACCAGGGCATGGACCTGAAGGGAAAGAGAAGCAGGTTGGATCCATGGACTTAAACCAGATTAGCCCTGATTTGTGTAAGATGGAACTGCAGATGCCGGTTGAAACCGAAGATCCACACTAAACGCTCTAGGGATGCTTCTCCTCTTTGCTCAACTGACACTTCCGATTTTCCCTTCTCCATCTCAAATTGCAGATTAAAACATTATATTATGGTCACTACCTCCTAATGCCTCCTTTACCAAGAGTTCCCTTACCAAATCCGGTTCATTACACAACACTAAATCCAGAATTGCCTTCTCCCTGGTAGGCTCCAGGACAACCTGCTCTAATTGCCACATATGCACAGCACAGTGAAATTATCTTGTACAACCACAAATGCAAAAACAAATGCTAGAAAAGACAGTGTTGGCATGATCCTGAAGGCTGTGATCTGCTGGGTACTTAACCTTGAAGGTGTTAATTCAGGTGGCACCTGAAGTTTGTTTAACACATTTATATGAGCAGTGTAACAATCAAGTAATTCAAAATCTGTAATCCATACAAGATCCTGACTGTGTTCAGCCAAATCTGACTTAAAGTCAAGGGATCTGGGGTTTATACAGGGAACCTATAGAAAGATTAATAACACAGCTTGGGTCATGTCTCCAGAGTGTTTAATTGTCAGCTCCAAGAACCTGCAGATTCTGGAATCCTCCACATAATACTCAGTGGCCATGCAGCACCTATGGAGGGAATGAACAGATGACACTTCGGGGCAAGACCTTTCTTCAGACGGGCACAGGGTCCCCGACTCGAAACGCCGCCTGTCCGTTCCCTCCACAGATGCGGTGCTAACCAGCCAGCAGAAAGACTGTGCATGATTACAATCAAGCCTCCCACAGTGCACGGATACAAAATATCGGGAATAACGTTCCGTGCAACTAAACTAGTGCAACTCTTCCAGCTTCCTCATTTAATCAGGGTCCTGACCTAAAACATCAAATATCCATGTTCTCCAGAGATGCTGCCCGACCCACTAGGATACTCCTGCACTTTGTGTCTTTTTTTTTTTAAACCATCATCTCCAGTTTCTTGTGTCCACCCAGTGAATTCACCCTCCTCATGGCTTGTTTTTATTGCTTATATTGTGAAAAGTCACCCACCTTGGTGGGAACAGATTCTGTGTTGGCTCTGTGAAAAATAAAGAATCCTAACTTCAATTTTACTTGCTATTTTTTTTCCTGCTATAAACAATCAGGCACAGCAGATAGTCAGTAAATTTGAGCTGAATGCTGAATGATTCTTCCTGGCCGCTGTTGTGTGAAGGACGGGATTACATCTCGACCAATGTCATACATGAGAACAACCTTCCTGACTGCTGGATAGCATTCAGTGAACCAATCATTTGTCATTGCCCCAGAATTTTAACGCGGGCCACAGACTGCCGAGCACCAATTGCTTACTAATCCCATCGAGCGCCGGCTCGTACATTAACACAGCACCTACCTACCTGCCGCACATTTGAAACAAACACAGCAGATTATGCTGCACCTCAGGGTGGCACAGCGGGTCGAGCCACTGCCTCACTGGGATGTCAGGACTGTCTTATGAAGAAAGACTGGATAGACTTGGTTTATACTCTCTAGAATTTAGGAGATTGAGAGGGGATCTTATGGAAACGTATAAAATTCTTAAGGGGTTGGACAGGCTAGATGCAGGAAGATTGCTCCCGATGTTGAGGAAGTCCAGGACAAGGGGTCACAGCTTAAGGATAAGGGGGAAATCCTTTAAAACCGAGATGAGAAGAACATTTTTCACACAGAGAGTGGTGAATCTCTGGAACTCTCTGCCACAGAGGGTAGTTGAGGCCAGTTCATTGGTTATATTTAAGAGGGAGTTAGATGTGGCCCTTGTGGCTAAGGGGATCAGAGGGTATGGAGAGAAGGCAGGTACGGGATACTGAGTTGGATAATCAGCCATGATCATATTGAATGGCGGTGCAGGCTCGAAGGGCCGAATGGCCTACTCCTGCACCTAATTTCTATGTTTCTATGTTTCTCACGGTGCCAGAGACCTGGGTTTGATCCCGGCCTCAGGTGCTCTCTGCGTGGAGTTGTCACGTACTCCCTGTGACTGCACGGGTGCTCGGGTTTCCTCCCACATCCCAAAGACGTACAGGATTTGTAGGTTGAATGGCCTGTAATTTCCCCCCAAAGTGTGCAGGGCACAGGTGGAGCACAAAATAGCACGTAGTTCCCACCTACAGAGTGAATGATAAAGTGATATAACATAGAACAAGTGTGGTGGGCATTGACTCGGTGGGCATGGACTCGGTGGGCATGGACTCGGTGGGTCGAAGGGGCTGTTTCCACGCCATGTCTCTTAACTAAAATAAAGATGAGAACGAGTACAATACACAATAGACAATAGGTGCAGGAGGCCATTTGGCCCTTCGAGCCAGCACCGCCATTCACTATGATCGCCTACATTCAGTCCCCTGTTCCTGCCTTCTCCCCATATCCCCTGACTCCGCTATCTTTAAGAGCTCTATCTAACTCTCTCTTGAAAGCATCCAGAGAATTGGCCTCCACTGCCTTCTGAGGCCGAGAATTCCTTCTGAGGCAGAGAGTAGATCAGACCTCCAATAAATTAAAACAAAATGGGAAATATCGTGGAATATTTTCTTTTTTCATCCTAGTGGGAATGTTCTCGCTCCTCAGGTGATCCTCCCCTGATCACTTCTACCATTTCCAGGATGAACTCTACCAAGAGTGTGTAAGGCGTAGACATGTTGTCGTGAGGCTGGAAGGCCAGTCACATTGCTTGCAGCAGCAGAGGAACCAGTAACGCAAAACTTTATACAAAATTCAGTGGCTCTTGGTTACGCACATGGATGTGCAGGGAATGGAGTTACAAATGATATGCAGGCAGATAAGTGATGATCTAGGCATATGATCAGCACAGACATTGTGGGCCAAAGGGCCAGTTCTTGTGCTGCGCTGTTCAATATTTTATATTCTATTTCAAATGCATTTTATTGTATTTGTGCAGGATTCCCAAATTTAAAAAAACCACTTTAAATATCCTCCTCCATTGCCAAGACTTCAGGGATGGATAGGCACCTAGTGAGTATATAGCAGGGACACAGATTGTAGAACTAAGCCTTCTCTATCATTTGCCAGCTTCAAATTGACACATTATGAGCTGCCCAACCTTGCCAGAAACATGTCAGATACAGACAAAAAACGAGCAGGTATGCATCAATGCACACCCCAGCCCATCTCGAGCTCCCGTGCACCCAAATCATTCACAATAACATTAGTGCTGGGAATTGGTGGATAATTGTGTCCCCAGTCCGCTGGTAACGCGGCAATGTTTCCAATGAGCTCCGCTTCAATCTTACAACAATATTATTGAAGAAATAGGCGAACAGTGTAACTGAAACCCTGTCACACGTGCAATTGGTGGGTCCATACTTCGAACGGGAAACTAGCGATGGGAGGTTACATCGTTATCTTTTCAACGTGGAACCATTGTTGGGGAGGAATTATAATTATTTGGAATATGTTAGGATTTAGTTAAGTTTAGTTTAGAGCTACCGCGCGGAAACAGACCCTTCGGCCCACCGAGTCCACGCCAACCAGCGATCCCCGCACACTTGCGCTATCCTACATACACTAGGGACAATTTACCATTTTTACCAGGCCAATTAGACTGCAACCTCTAAGGCTGTGGGAGGAAACTGAAGCACCCGGACAAACCCATGCAGGCCACAGGGAGAATGTGCAAACTCCATACAGACAGCAACGTTAGTCACGATCGAACCTGGGTCTCTGGCGTTAGAAGCCAGCAACTCTACGAATAACCCGATACGTTGCCTATTTCCTTCGCTCCATAGATGCTGCTGCACCCGCTGAGTTTCGCCAGCATTTTTGTGTACCTCCGGGTTTGTAGGTTATTTGGCTTCGGTAAAATGATAAATTGTCTCAAGTGTGTAGAATAGTGTTAGTCTACGGGGTGATAACTGGCCGGTGTGGACATGCTGTATCTCTAAAGCCTAAAAAGCCGAAAGGGAAACCACTGAATGAATTCCCACATGACCGACGGAAGGGTTAAGCCCATCTTCTCCGTCCATTTAGGAGCAAAGGAGCTGCAGCAGTCGGGTTAAAAATCCTGCGAGTATGTTTGTCGCTGCGCTTCAGACCCCTGCACGCTTGCTGAGGTCAGCTCATTTTCATTAAACTACAACCTGCTCATTAATTAATTACTCATTAAGCTAATCATAGCCGGTGTACTTCACATCAGGAGTCAGGGAGCATCCTGTAATTACAGAGAGGACGGCAGTTCGTGCAGCAGTGATTGCGAGCATGAGAGACCGTGATATCATTATTACAGGCAGTAACGGAGAACATGGGAGCTGGACTGTGAAAGCATGCACTGTAATGATTGGGGTTGGTCAGGAAAGGTCACTGTTTTCATACAAAGTATTCTGCAGTAACAATAAGCATGCAAGGCACAATCCTTCCGTTTCAAACTTTAGCAGTGTGCTGTTTTGATTGCCCCAATGCAAGAAGGATGTGGGGCTTTGGAGCGAGTGCAGCAGAGGATTGTATGCAAAAAAAATTTTTTTCACTGCGCATAGGTACATGTGTAACAATAAAGTATCATCAGCATCAGAGGTTTACCAGAATGCTGGGGTAACTCAGCAGGTCATGCAGCATCTCTGGAGCACATGTACAGTTCTGTTCAACTTTGCATCTACTCACAACGGAATGACGTGGACACAAGGAATAGCAGATACTAGTTTACCAAAAAAAAGACACAAAGTGCTGGAGTAACTTACTGAGTCTGGAAGTACCTTTACAATCAGTAGGGTCCAGAATGGCCACTGAAACATCACCTATCCATGTTCTCCAGAGATGCTGCCTGACCCATTGAGTTGCTCCAGCACTTTGTGTGTGTGGGGTGGGGGGGGGGGGGGGGGTTTCAGGCATTTTGCAGAATGCTGCCTGGATTAGAGGGTATTTAGCTATGAGGAGAGGTAGGACAAACGTGGATTGTTTTTTTCTCTGGGACATCAGAGGCTTATGGAAGACCTGATAGAAATATATAAAATATGAGAGGCATAGAGTAGATAATCCGAACCTTTCTCCCCAGGGTTGAAATGTCAAAGACTAGAGAGCACAGCTTTAGGGTGAGAGGGGCAAAGTTTAAAGGGCAAGGAGTTTGTAAATAGAGAGAGTGGGTGGGTGCCTGGAACATGCTTTCAAGCAGCTATGATAATGAAGTATAAAAGGCTTTTCGATAGGCACATGGATATGTAGGAATCGAAGGATATGGATCACCTGCAGGCCGATGAGATTAGTTTAACTTGGTGTCATGTGCAGCATAGGCATTGTGGGCTGAATGGCCTGTCCCTGTGCTATACTGTTTGAAGTTCCAACTACTTTGAAGGACTGAAATGTTTTTGACTCTGTAAGGTCTCTGAATTTAAAAACCACCCAATGAGTAGACCTGTCTTCGCTTCTTTCCTTTTACTAGTTTACAATGGTGTTATTTTGTCCTCAATTTATGGTTAATATGAAACAGTGTATATGATTGGCACTTGTCCTGATAGTGTCTTGCGAACCAGGATAGCATCAGAGTTGGATTTCAAAACAGCCGCTTTACTTCGAGATTACCTGAAATTGGGGAATTCAATGTTCATACTGTTGAGTTTTAAGTTACCTAAGCAGTAAACGAGATGCTGTTTCTCCAGTTCCCTCTTCCATGTACCTTTCCATGTACCTGTGTTTAAGAAGGAACTGCAGATGCTGGAAAATCGAAGGTACACAAAAATGCTGGAGAAACTCAGCGGGTGCAGGAGCATCTATGGAGCGAAGGAAATAGGCAATGTTTCGGGCCGAAACCCTTCTTCAGACTGATGGGGAGTGCCGGGGGGGGGGGGGGGGGAGAAAGGAAAAAGGAGGAGGAGGAGCCCAACGGCTGAGGGATGGGAGGAGACAGCCCGAGGGCTGAGGAAGGGGAGGTGACAGCAAGGGCTAACAAAATTGGGAGAATTCAATGTTCATGCCCGCAGGATGCAGACTCCCCAAGCGGAATATGAGGTGCTGTTCCTCCAATTTCCGGTGTTGCTCGCTCTGGCCATGGAGGAGACCCAGGACAGAGAGGTCGGATGGGGAATGGGAGGGGGAGTTGAAGTGCTGAGCCACCGGGAGGTCAGGTTGGTTATTGCGGACCGAGCGGAGGTGTTCGGCGAAACGATCGCCCAACCTCCGCTTGGTTCCATGTACCCGTCCAAGTGTCTTTTAAAGGCTGTCATTGTACCTGCCTGGCATCACAGGTAGATGGGGTGGTCAAAAAGGCTTTTGGTAGATTGGCCATCAGTCAGAGTATTGAGTATAGTTGGGAGGTCATGCTGCAGTTCTACAAGATTAGTGAAGCCACATTTAGAGTTTTGTGTTCAGTTCAGGGCACCGTGTTATAGGAAAAATGTTGTCAAGTTGGAAAGGATGCTGAGATAATTGACAAGGATGTTTCCAGGACTCGAGGATCTGAGCTACAAGGAGAGGTTGAGCAGGCTGGAACTTTATTCCCTGGAGCACAGAAGGGTGAGGGGTAATCTTATATGTCTAAAATCATGAGGAATAGATCAGGTAGACTTGCGCAGAGTAGGGGAATGGGGTGGAAGATTGCAACCTTCACGTGGTCCGCCCTGTTTCGACGAATGCAATCAACCCGGTGTGCACAATCAAATAAGATCAAATAGAACACTTTGTCCTACAACTTGAGGCTGTGCACGCCATATGCAAGAAGAAAAAGAAGAAATAGGGGGATCAAGAATCAGAGGGCATAGGTTTAAGATGAAGTGGGAAAGGTTTATCGGAATCTGAGGGGTGCCTTTTTCACACACAGGGTAGTGGATGTAAGAAACAAGTTGCTGGAAGAGGTAGATGAGGTAGGGACTATCACAATGCTTAAGAAGCAATTAGACAAGTACATGGATAGGACAGGTTTAGAGAGGTATGGGCCAAACGCAGGCGAGTGGGACAAATGTAGATGGGACATGTTGGTCAGTGTAGGAAAATCTTGTGATCACGTGTGTTTTCTCCGTGTGCTCCGGTTTCCTCCCACATCTCAAATATGTGCAGGTTTGTAGGTTAATTGGCCTCTGTAAATTGTTCCTAGTGCGTAGGATAGAACTAGTCTATGGGTAATTGTTGGTCAGTGTGAAGTCGGTGGGCCAAATTGCCTTTTTCCACAATGTTTCTCTCCACGATGCCATGGACAAGGTGGGCCGAAGGGCCTGGAACCGCTTTCTGACACTTTAACTAGATTAGATGATGAAACACATTTTTCTCCACCTTACCTGATCTATTCCTATACTGACTTTGTACAACTTGATAAGATCATCCCTCATCCTCCTGCACTCCAAGGAATAAAGCCTTACCCTCTCAACCTCTCCCTATAGCTCAGGCCCTCGAGTCCCAGCAACATCCTTGTAAATCCTCCGATCGTTTTAATTTCAGATGTTCAGCATCTGCAGTATTTGGCTTCTGGCCAATCCAAGTTCAACCAAGGGACAGATGGATGAATGCTATGCGACCTCTTACTGGCTAGGTGCTTTGCAACTGACTGAGGAGTTGAAATAATGCTTCTAGAACATGAACAGAGGTTGCCTTTAGCACCATTACATGCATATACACTGTCAATACATGGGCATTACAAATTCATTGCCAATAAAACATGGAAAAACTCACACACCTGAACAGATTTGTATCAACAAAAACAACATATGCCTTGTTACCAAGTGAAATTGCTCCAGTGAAGCCTTGATCATTTATACACTCTGAATTTTATACAAATTTTATTCCATGAATTTAACACAACTTGTTTTATACATAGTGTAGGAATGAAGTGCTGGTGCTGGTTTAAACCGAAGATAGACACAAAAAGCTGGACAGTAAAAAGTAACTCAGCGGGACAGGCAGCATCTCCGGAGAGAAGAAATGGGTGACGTTTCGGGTCAAGACCCTTCAACATCACCCATTCCTTCTCTCCTGCCTGTCCCGCTGAGATACTCCAGCTTTTCGTGTCTATCTTGTTTTATACATAGGGTGGTGGGGGAATGGAACGAGGTTTGGAGGTGGTAATTGAGGCAGGTACTATCGCAACTTTTAAGAAATATTTAGACAGGTACATGGATACCAAACGCGGGCCAAACGCAGGCAGATGGGACGAGTGTAGATGGGACATGCTGTTTGGTGTGGGCAAGTTGGGTCGAAGGACCTGTTTCCATGCTGGATAACTCTATGAATACACAAAACA
Organism: Amblyraja radiata; assembly: GCF_010909765.2. Taxonomy (NCBI): domain Eukaryota; kingdom Metazoa; phylum Chordata; class Chondrichthyes; order Rajiformes; family Rajidae; genus Amblyraja; species Amblyraja radiata. Next base: position 30,614,857 of record NC_045981.1, read on the forward strand.
TTGGTTTTCAGCCCAACCAAACACAATGAACCAACAAGCACCTCCTCAGATTGGAAACATATCCTACATCATTCCATTGTGTCACAAATGCTGGAATAACTCAGTGGGTCAGGTAGTATCTCTGGAGGAAATGGATAGGCAACGTTTTGTGTCAGGACCTTACTTAGGACTGATTGTATAGATGCAGCCTGACCTGCTGAGTTACTCCGCACCTTGTGTCTTTTTTTGGTGCACCAGCATCTGCAGTTACTAGTGTCTATATTATTCCACTGTGAGCAGTTGTAAAGCTGACCATAACTGGGCATCTTCATGGCTCAAATTCGAAGGGTTTGCAGAGAAATGGGCAATGTCATATCCAAATAAAGGCTATGATCCATCCTCGATTTCCATTAAAAAGTGCCACATTTGTATATTGGCCTCGAAGTTGAAAGGTGCACTTCCCTTTGTTGCCATGTCATACAGATCACCAACTGACTGTAAAACACTTCATGGCTTTAAGCAGATATCAGATCCCTCCAGACGCTGGACCTTCTACCTGGTTGAAGGTAGGGTTGTGCTAGTGAGTGTTTATGGAAGAGTTGGCACGGTGGTGCAGCAGAAGAGTTGCCGTCTTACAGCGAATGCAGCACCGGAGACCCGGGTTCGATCCCGACTACGGGTGCTGTCTGTATGGAGTTTGTACGTTCTACCCGTGACCTGCGTGGGTTTTCTCCGAGATCTTTGATTTCCTCCCACACTCCAAAGACGTACAGGTATGTAGGTTAATTGGCTTGATAAATGTAAAAATTGTCCCTAGTGTGTGTAGGATAGTGTTACTATGCGGGGATCGCTAGTCGGCGCGGGCCCAGTGGGCCGATGCCCCCTGTTTCCGTGCTGTATCTGTAAACTAAACTAAAGTTCTTGTTTCATTGGCTAAACGTACAAATGAAAAGTCATAGATGTTCTGGAAAGATGATGGAAACCCAGTTTTCTGCACTTATTCTTCGTAAATTAATGGTTAAATGTCACTAATTAATCCATCAACTCTGTTGTCAATTCCACTAAATAAAGGACTTTGTAAGTACGCTTCTCCTTCATCACAGAATGGACAGATTTGATAAAGCTTCCCCATAATAAAAGAGACCATCTCTTATCTACCTGCACATAATCTATATCCCTCCATTCCCTGCACATCCATATGCATATCCAAAAGCCTCTTAAATGCCACAAAAGTTTACTCCAGCACCTTCTATGCAAGATTCCAGCATCTGCAGTTCATTGTGTCAACATTCTAATGTCACTGGTAGTTTTAATTATCTCTATTTTCAATCGAATCCTTCTAATTCTTCACAAGCGAAGAGGTAACACATGTTGGTGGCTACAACAACTTTGCACCATAAACAAAGATTCAGTCATCCAAAAATCTTCACAACATCAACACCCTTGACTGCTCTTGCTCATACTGTGGTTACACAAGATTGTTCCTAAAAATAACCCTAACTGTGGAAATCGATGATCTGAAATAAGGGCCCAACTATTGATAATGATTGGATCAGTTTTGCGTTACTTTTGGATTCAGTATGTGGAAGTGTTGATTCAATAGACAATAGACAATAGACAATAGACATTAGGTGCAGGAGTAGGCCATTTGGCCCTTCGAGCTAGCACCGCCATTCAATGTGATCATGGCTGATCATCCCCAATCAGTACCCCGTTCCTGCCTTCTCCCCATATCCCCTGATTCCACTATTTTTAAGAGACCTATCTAGCTCTCTCTTGAAAGCATCCAGAGAACCTGCCTCCACCGCCCTCTGAGGCAGAGAATTCTACAGACTCACCACTCTCTGTGAAAAAAAAGTGTTGATTCAGGCTTCAAATTCCACATCAAATTAATTGGACATTTCTCAACTGCAACATTTTCTAGCCAGGTTCACAAGAGTCCCCATGAAAAGACAAAACGTGTAGGAAGGTACCACCGATGCACAAGATAGGCACAAAATGCTGGGGTAACTCAGCGGGTCAGGCAGCATCTCTGGAGAAAATGGAATAGGTGAGGTTTTGGGTCAGAACCCTTCTTCAGATAGAAAGTAGAGGTGGGGGTTTGGGGGGAAATAAACTGGAGGCGAGAAAAGGCCAGAACAAATCAGATGACCTCAGGAAGGGTGGAGCTCGTAATGGCCAATTGGTGGCTGGGGAAGATGTGATAACAAGAGGGATACAAGGATGTGAACAATGTAACTTGTAGGACAACTAGGAATGGGAGAGGGGGGAAGAGGGGGGCAGGGAGGAAATACATGAGTTACTTGAAATTAAAGAAATCAACATTAATAACACAGGGTTGCAAGCTGTTGCAAGATGCAAAAAAATAGATATGAGGACAGAAAGGGAATGGGTATTGGAGTTTAAAAATATTTGGCAACAGCTATAATACAATACAATTTATTTGTCATTTGAACCCCTTGAGGTTTAAACGAAATGTTGTTTCTGCAGTCGTACACACAAGAAAGAACCAAGACACAACACAATTTACACAAACATCCATCACAGCGCATCTCCTCCTCGCTGTGATGGAAGGCAAAGACTTATCTCTCCCCTGAACTTCCCATTCCCCTCCCGATGTCAGAGTCAAAGCCCCCGGCGGGCGATGGTAATTGTCCCGCGGCCATTAACGCCGCGCCGGGTGATGCAAGGCCACGCTTCCGGATCTTGTTGTTGGAGCACCCGGCGGGCGCTAGCAAAGTCCCGCAGCCATTCCAAGCCGCGCGGGGCGGTGATGTAAGGCCCCGCTCCAGGTACTCTTCAACCCCGCAACTCGGGCGGGTGAAGTCGCCGTTGCGGAAGCCCCGAAAAGCAGTCTCCCAGCAGGAACCCGCGGGCTCCCGGTGTTCCTGTCCACCAGACCTGCGGTAAGCCTCCGAATCCCTGGGGTCGGGTCGCAGCCGAGCGCCACCACCGCTCCCCCCGCTCCGAACTCGGCCAGCTCCGCGATGGTAAGTAGGTCCGCAGGCTCCGCGACTGGAGCCCCAGGTCGTTCCTGCTGGAGGCCGCTGCACGGAGACCCGACAGAGAAAAGGTCGGGTTCTCCGTGCAGGGGATAGATTTTTTTAAGTTTCCCCCGCCCCCCCCGCCCCCCACACACATACCCACACACATACCCACACACATACACAAAAAAAAAAATAAAAACTACATTCAAACGAGACAAAAAATAATAAAAAAACAGACAGACGGCAGAGGCCGCTGTGACGTGAGTTGTTATGTACTGGTGAGGGACTTTGGAGAAAGTTTCCCCTCCACTCTGAAAATATAACTCATGCTTTGCATTTACAATGCAGGAGTGCTTTAGAGAGCAGTTTGCCTGCAATCTGATTAGCATTGTAGTCATGGCCAAATATCCTTTAGCAGTGTGCAGTCCCAGGTACAACAATTCATTTCAATAAAGCTCTCAGTGCTCGCCATTCTTGGAGCAAAGTGGCATTCATATGACTGAATATAGACAGAAGTGTCTGAGGACTCCTGACACCACGATATTTTATTTAAATAAATCAATTTGTTTACTGCCTGATTTCGCTTCGAAAGCACAAGATGAATTCTCCCACTGTTTGATGATAGAGGAGCCGATGGCATAGAGCAAGGCAAGGTCATAGTTCCTCTCATGCTCCGGGAACAATGAGGCTTCCAACAGTTAGTTCACAGAGCTTAACACAATCAGAGTAAATGTGAATACAAAAGGCAGGCAAATTAATGCAGGGCAAGGTGTCCACCGATTAGAGATTTCAGAAGCCATTAAAAATAGAAAAGTTTCAATTTGCACATAATTTCGAGATTCATTTTTGAGATACAGCATGGAATCAGCAGACAACACAGCCTTCAGGCCACCGAGTTTGTGCTGACCATGAAGCCTGACTTTTATCTGCCTGTACATAATCAATATCCCTCATTCTCTACCCATCCATGTGCCTACCCAAAAATCTCTTAAATGCCACTATTATATCCCCCTCCACCTCCAACATTCCAGGCACCCACCATGCAGAAAACATGTCCCGCACATATCCTTTAAACCTTGCCCCTCTCACCTTAAGGCCATACCCGATAATATTTTTTATTTCCACCTTGGGAAAAAGATTCTGTCTACCTTATCTATGCTTCTCATAATGTCCATACTATCAAGTCTCCCCATGGGGAAACAATCAAAGTCTTCCAGTAGCTAATAACCCTGAATCCAGGCATCATTCGGGTAAAAGTGGAACATTAGCGCAGTGGTGACCATGAGAATCCGGATTACAAGTTTGGGGGCTTTTCATCTTTGACGTTGTAATGTGATTCATAGTTTACACATAACGCTCAACTGTAGAAGATGAAAAAAAGAGGAAATCCGGACTATTTTAGCTCATGGCTTTCCAGTTGATTTCTGCCCAGTTAGACCAACAATCGAAGCTGGACATCCTCTCTCCCCATCACCAGCAGACTATGGCTGTATGCCATCTACAAAATGCACTAAAATTAATCACTGGAGGCAGCTCCGATAGCAAAGTCAAAGGCAAGAGACAGGGAACTGCAGACGTTGGATTCCTGAGTAAAACACACAGTGCTGGAGTAACGGTGGGTCAGGCAGCATCTCCATGTCACAAATAGATGTTGTTTCCAGTCCGGACCTTTCCTCAGATTTCTAGCATCTAAAGAAAGGTCCTTACCTGAAACATCTCCTATCCATGTCCTCCAGAGAAGCTACCTGACCAATGAGTTATTCCTGCACTGTGTGTTTTCTTCGGTAAACTAAACCCTTTTAAGTTTAGGAGTGGCACATTGCACAGCAGTAGAACCTCACAGCACCAGAGACTCGAGTTGGATCCTGACTGCGGATGCTGTCTGTGTGGAGTTTGTACATTTACCCAGTGACCGTGTAGATTTTCTCCGAGTGCTCCAGTTTCCTCCCACATCCCAAAGACGTACAGGTTTTTAGGTTGACACACAAAATGCTGGAGTAACTCAGCGGGACAGGCAGCCTGTCTACCTTCGATTTAAACCAGCATCTGCAGTTCGTTCCTACACAGGTTTGTAGGTTAATTGGCTTCTGAAAATTGACCCTAGTTTGTAAGGCTTAGAACTAGTGTACTGGGTGATTGTTGGTCGGTGTGGACTCGGTGGGCCGAAGGGCCCATTTCCAAGCTGTATCTCTAAACTAAATTGTTTAGTTTTAGTTTAGATGCGAGCGGGCAAGATCATCTCTGACCCTTCTCACCCTAGTCACAAACTCTTTGAATCACTTCCCTCTGGTAGGCGACTCCGGACTGTCAAAGCTGCCACAGCCAAATATAAAAACAGTTTCTATCCACGAGTAGAGACTCAACAGCCAAAATCTGTAGCCTCCATTTGATCTGGTATTTTGCTGGTTCACATTCTTGATCAATGGTGTTTTATCATTAATGTTTTATTATTATTAATGTTTAGTGTTTTCTGAGTCATTTGTAACTGTCACTGTCTGTCATGTTGTTACTTGTGGGCAGAGCACCAAGGCAAATTCCTTGTATGTGAATACTTGGCCAATAAACTTACTTATTTAAGACAGGGGCACCACTTTGTAATCTTACTGTTCACAGGATGCAAAGTAGGAATATTTTTTGATCTCTTTTGTTTCATGTAAATAAAGAGTTGAGGTAATCTCTGGAAATGTTTATAATAATTGTTGGGAAGACCAGTCATGCAGAGGTGTTGGCGGAAACTCTTACTTCCCACTCATTTTCGAAGTGATACAACAATTAGTAGCTGAAAATAATACAGTTTATGCAAGTCATCACATGTTTAATTTACCATTCCAAGGGCAGAGAGAAAACTGAATATTTACTTAAAATTAAAAAAATCCATATAATTCTCCAAGGGCAAATTCTAAAATGATTACTGAAGTGTTTGCAGGCATCTATAATACACTTCTGTATCAGGTCTGGCAGAACAGTCTTGTTCTGACTGTAAAGAGATCTTAGTTTAATTTAGACCTTACTTTAAACTTTAGTATGGTAAAGTGACATTGCAGCACCCTGGCTCGATCCTGAGCTTGGATGCTGACTGTGTGGTGTTTGCAGGTTCTCCCTGTGACCGCATGTTTTTTTCTGGGTGCTCCCGTTTCCTCCAACACTCCAAAGATGCATGGATTTGTAGGATAATCGGTTTTGGAAAAATTGTAAATTGTCCTTAGTGTGCGGGATAGTGCTCAAGTATGGGTGATCATTGGTCAGCACAAACTCGATGGGCCGAAGGGTTTGTAGGTTAATGGGTCTCTGTAAAATTGCCCCTAGTGTGTAAGGGATGGATAAGAAAGTTGGATAACATAGAACTAGTGTGTGCACGGTGATCGATGGTAGCCGTGGACATGATGGGCCGAAGGACATGTTTCTATGATTCAAACAAGAGGACATGATTTGAGAATTAAGGGACAAAGGTTTAGGGGCAACATGAGGGGGAACTTCTTTACTAAGAGAGTGGTAGCTGTGTGGAATGAGCTTCCAGTGGAAGTGGTGAAGGCAAGTTCGTTTTTATCATATAAAAATAAATTGGATAGGTATATGGATGGGAAAGGAATGGAGGGTTATGGCCTGATTGCAGGTAGATGGGACTCGGTGAGAGAAAGTGTTCGGCATGGACTAGAAGGGCCGAAATGGCCTGTTTCTGTGCTGTAATTCGTATATGGTTATATGGTTATGGTTATGTTGTATCTCTAAACTAAACAAATCCTTTCACAAAAAAATTGAAAAAAGTGTAGATGCCAAAAATCTGAAATAAAACAAAAACATGCAGCAAACAGTCAGCGATCAAGCAGCATCCATGGCTGTTCAAGAAGGAACTGCAGATGCTGGAAGATCGAAGGTACACAAAATTGCTGGAGAAACTCAGCGGGTGCAGCAGCATCTATGGAGCGAAGGAAATAGGCGACGTTTCAGGCCGAAACCCTTCTTCAGACCCTGACCAACTGGGGAAATCAAACATTTTCTTTATACATTTCAGAATTCCCAAATACAAAATTACTGTCCTAATTTGCACAAATCAAGTTAAATGCAGTCCTGGGCCACACCATCAAGAACAGCCACACAACAAAGTTTGGTTCAGTTAAGCTGGATGTTATAAGTTCATAAGTAAACGGAGCAGATTCAAGATGAAAAGGGTGCAGAGAATATTTACAAGGATGTTGCCAGGACTCGAAGGCCTGAGCTCCAGGGAGTGGTTGAGCACGCTAGGACTCTAGTCCTGGGAGCGCAGGAGGATGAGTGGTGATCTTATACAGGCATGCAAATTCATGAGAGGAATAGATTGGTGGACGCACAGAGTCTCTTGCCCAGAGTAGGGGGAATCAGGAACCAGAGGACATAGGTTTAAGGTGTCCACCGATCCATGTCCTCCGGAGATGCTGCCTGAACCACTCAGTTACTTCAGCACATTGTGTAGATTTTGTAAACTAGCATCTGCAGTTCCTCATGTCAACATAAATGTTTTAATATTACAAAAATGATGACAAGAGTTTTAAAAACAATGTAAATGTTATATCTTGCACTAAATGTTGTGCTCTGTCAGTGCACTGTGGACAACTTGGTTGTATTCATGCATTGTCTTTTCTTTGACTGGATGGCACGCAAACAAAAGCTTTTCACTGTACCTCGATACAACTTTATACTTTAGTGATAGTATGGAAACCGGCCCTTCGGCCCACCGAGTCCGCACCAACCAGTGATCACCCCGTACACCAGCGCTATCCTACCCACCAAGGAAACTTTACAATCCCTTTTTTAACTTATAAACCTGTTTGTCGTTAGAATGCGGGAGGAAACTGAAGCACCTGGGGAAAACCCACACGGACACAGGCAGAACATGCAAACTCCACACAGACAGCACCAGTAGTCAGGATCGAACCTGGGTCTCTGTCGCTGTAAGGCAGTAATCTACCGCTGCATCACAGTACCACACTCCAAAAATGGACTAGTAAACTAGACTAAGGTCAGGCCCTTGAAGGATGACAACCCATCATATACATCGATATTAAGAAACGAAATGCAAAAATCCCCCCCCAAAAAAAAGTGTTGGTGCCAAGCATGCTACTCACCAAGGCTGCCAACATTGGGTGTGAGTTGGGGTGAGAAAGTGCGAGAGACCAAACCCGAGGGAGAGTAGCGACCGAGAGGGGAAGGTGGAGGGTGTGGGAGGGAGATGTCCCCTCTCCTACAGTAGGGAGCTTTTGCATTTTTCAGCTTGAAATTGTGCAATCTGGTGCATACTGTTAGCGAGTATTTTAACTTACACTTGAATGTAACATTTATGCTTTAAATTGGATTAGGTTATGAATAAGGTTAGGCTAAATTACATTCCTAATTCCATTCCACAATAGAGCCAGGCTCTGATCAACAGGTGCATGAATGATCTTAGTATGGAAATCAGATTATAATCAAGCACTTGGCCCATGTTGACCAACCTGGGTCTCACTGCACACCTGGTACTACTCCTGACCCTGACTCCAGTTGCATACCTTCTCTCATTCCTGACCTTGAGTCCAGCCATACACCTGCCCCCCCTATTCTACCCTGATCATAGCTGCTTACCTGCTTAGGTTCCCAGTGCTGAACACTCCCATTGTCCCAGCTTTGACTGCACACCTGGTACTATTCCAGACCTTGACTCTGGGTGCACACATGGCATTGCTCCAAGCCCCTCTGCTCTGACAATATATCTGGCCCACACTTAAAGCCCCATATCTGACACCCTGGACTTAACCTATGACGTTCAAGTCCACAGGTGCTTATCTAATGCGGTAATCATTTATGGGGCACTTCATGGACCAAATTTTGTACAACACAATTTGGACATCCATTGGTTTCCTTGTTATCTAACATGCTAGTTACTTTGTTAAAGAAGTCATCAGAAGTCAACACAATTTCTCATCCATAAAATTATACTCCCTCAGCTGTATGTATTCTGTTACCATTTCCTTCATTTCCCTAACAAACTGTCCTGAAGTCATTTTCACCCCCAATATTTTCAGTATTTTGCTGTCTTCCTCTCAGCTGGGACTTTTCTGAAATGCAAAGTCCAATAACAATATATATTTAAGCAATAATATTCTATTTAATGTGATCTTGAGAGTACATAATGTTTTCTGTGGTATTCATAACACAACAATGATAAAAAGATCTTTGTTTTGATTGCACCTACCAACATGTATACATTATTATATTACAGTTAATATGTACTGTGGGCAAATTTTTGTTCCAATGCTCCCCATTCCCAATTACTTTCACATTGATGTGATTGAAATCCAAGTGAAGTTTAAATGGCATCAGAAAAATAAAACCGCAGTAATGGATGATATTTATTACGTGGTTGGTTGGGGTCAGTATCAGCACAATTACTATATCAAGCTATGAATCTTCAGATGTCCTGGTTCAAGCTAAAACTAAAGACAAATAAGAACCTCCTCACACATTCCCCCACAAGTATCTCTGTCACTCCTTTAAAATATGCCCCTTTTTTGAACAATCTCTTAAACATCGCATCTGAATCCATCTGATTACACTCCTTGCGGATGTTCATCTATGTGTTCAATTAATAAAACAACGAGATTGGGGACATTTCTATTCAACCTGTCAAAGGAATTGGGGATGGGGGGGGGGGGGGGAGTTAGAAATAGTCAGTGAGGTAAACAAACATAATAGTTGAGTGGCAAATGACAATAGTGCTACCCTCCCAATACTTAACTGAAGGAAATAATGTTTTATCGGGGCTGTATGTTGTGACAGGCAGCCTGACACCTAGCATGTCATTTTAATATTACACTTATCCCATCACACTAGATATTCCGGTTTAATAAATTAAGACTTTGTCAACTAATTTAAAAAAATCAGGTTAATCAATAACATTAGCCGACTCCGACACATGAAGTGCTGAGCATTGGGATCCGGACATCATGGACAACTGGCATCAGTTCCCCACTCACCTCTGGCAGTGCACCCCGTCTGACCACATCTCTAAAGTCGCTCGCCGGCCTCGCTCATGTCGGCCGCTTCCCGCAAATCCTTAAATTCCGACTGCCGCCGGGAGCAGGACATGCCACACTTGCTGCGCTGGGTGACACTGTATGGCATTCACTGCCTGGTCCGTGCCTTTCAATGTCAATTTGCATGGGGACATGCTTTGGAGGTGTGCGGCGGTTGTCGGTCAAGTGAGAATAACAGGGAGAATAAGAATGCTGCTGTCTTGTCAACAGACGCGCACAGAAGCAGTTGGTATTAGTTTTGAAATTCTCGTTGATCACGGAATTTCTCATGATAGAGCGTGAGAAATTCTGTGATCAGCGTGAGAATTGGGCGAAATTCGTGAGTCTCACGCTCAATGCGTGAGAGTTGGCAGACCTGTACACACCCAAGTGTGTAGGATAGTGTTATTATACAGTGTGATCGATGGTCAGCATGGACTTGGTGGGCCGAAGGGCCTGTTTCCATGCTGTATCTCTAAATTCTAAATTGGACCGAGGTTGCTGTGAAAAGCTTCTGTGTGCATGCCAAAGAAAAGACATAAGATAGACACAAAAAGTTGGAGTAACTCAGCGGGACAGGCAGCATCTCTGGAGAGAATGAATGGGTGACGTTTCCGATCGAGACCGACCCGAAATGTCACGCATTCTTTCTCTCCAGAGATGTTGCTTGTCCCGCTGAATTTCTCTAACTTTTTGTGTCTATCTTTGGTTTAAACCAACATCTGCAGTTCCTACCTATATAATGAAAGGATTTACACATGAATAGAATCAAACCGTCCACAATGCACAGATAGGGCCCATCTCTCTGGGCCAGAAAGGGTTAAGGTTTTTTACACGCAAAGCACCCCAGGTAATCTTCATGTACTTGGCATAACGCTCTAAGAAAGAATAGTTCAGTGGTCTCTGAGCATCAGTGCACCGTTCGTTGGTCTCAGAACATTTGGTAAAGCAGCAATTCCACAGAAGTCACATTTGACTGGCAGTTGCTGCCTCATTGACCCAGGCAAATGGCACAGGACTTGCTCAAGTGACAAGAGAATTTGTTAACCGAGAGACACAAAATGACATGGCTGCCTGGATGAGAACACTTAACTTTCCTGCCAAGGCTGGAAATTAAACAGAGATTCAGCCAGGTCAACATGATTTAACTTTGATCCAGAGCGGCCAAAAAAACAGGATCATCAATTCCCTTTGAACTGTCAGAGTTTCGACACTCAAGTGTTCGAGTCCCCATTTACACAGGGTTTGTTGCTGTCTGACCTGGCGAGGAAGTGCAACCTGACGTTGAACACTAAAAGTCTCCTTGCTCGGAACGGGATGACAATACCCACTTCCCTTACTGACTTGGGGTCATCAGGAGTAGAGATTTGCATTTCTAATTCACCGCTCAGGTGACTGGGCACAGTTTGAAGCTTCTCTCATTTTATTCTTCGCTAAAGTGAGATTTTCACATCAAAGTTGAGGGAATGTCACCAGAATACTAATTGGATGGCCTCTGCTTCCATGGAAATACTTAATAGCTGTATTTAACAAAAATTATATGTCCGCACCTCCAGTGGAATGTTTAATGCCAGTGCTCACGGAGATGTCGTCATCCACACATAACTTCTACAGTGCCAGTTTGCGCATAAAAGGCTTCATACAAATGGGGCTTTTCACAGAAAATGAGCTAAATTTGCAACTTTATGGCTTTGTAAAAGAGCGAGTGGAATAGCTAACAGGTCGAACGCGCTGATAATTCACTGTCAGTGTATGTGTGGCTGCTTCTGAATCTCGAGATTCACCCTCAAAAACTCAAACTCAATCCTCCTTCGTCCTCCATGGTCTCAACTGTACCCTACGCTTGCGGTCTCAACGCAAAGTGTGCGAGAGACGGCGGGGGAAGAGTTAAGTCTGGGTAATCGAGATTAATGACGAGTTCTTCTACATACTTCCCGACAGAGGCTGTAAAGTCCATCCCGCGGTGCTTCAGTCATTAATTATCATGAATAGATGGTTTTACTGCCGAGAGTAAATAAAAAGGTGACAGAAATGTCAAAAATTGAGGGCTGCTTTATTAGGCAGCAAAGCATGAAGGTTGCAAATGAATCAGACAAAAAAAAAATTACTACGGCAGGATTTAAACATCCAGTCACAATTTTGTTTTAAAAAGGTACAACTTTTGAATTCCTACTTATTGTGATATGGAAAAAAAATGAGTCGTCTCATGTCTTCCACTTCAGTTTAAAATAATTTTTTAAATAATATTTTCCTTTGATTGACCAAGGCTGGTGCTGTAATGAGTGATCCAGAGTATCTCTGCTGATTAGTCTATTAACATCGCCACTCCTCCAGGGGTTCCCATAGAAACCACGGAGCATGTCCATCTTTGCTACTTTTAATGAAATACTATCTGTGAATAAAAAGTGTCGTGAATTTCAAGAGAAATAGGCCGTTAATCATGCTTCGCGTGCCTCTGACACTTCCCACGTTCCAACAAATTGACTAACATTAGCGAGCCTTAAAGTGCAGAAACATGCTTTGTGCTCTCCAGCGTACCAAGGCCCCACGGTCAAACTTAAAGGGGTATCTACAGTGGGGGCACACAAGTCTCTTATCAATCAGAGTCCGTGGAACCAGGTGACGGAGGCAAAACAATCAATGAGAAAACAATGGGCGGCACAGTGGCGCAGCGATAAGAGTTGCTGCCTTACAGCGCCAGAGTCCCGGGTTCCATCCTGACTATGGACGCTGACTGTACGGAGTTTGGACGTTCCCCCCGTGACTGTGTTGGTTTTCTCCAGATGCTCGTTTCCTCACACATTCCAAAGACGTACAGGTTTGTAGGTTAATTGGCTTCGATAAAATTGCAAATTGTCCCTAACGTGTGGGATAATGCTAGCGTAAGGGCGTCGCTGGTCGGCGTACACTCGGTGGGCCAAAGGGCCTGTCTCCATGCTGTATCTCTAAACTAAACTATACCAAGTCTGTATCCCTCTTGGGTTTCATACAGTTTCTAGTCAACAATTGGCCTATCAGGGAACCTCCTTGCCTGAGGTCATCTATGGTCAGCCCCAATTTGTCTATTTTTTTCTCCCATTTCCAGTATCCACCTATCACTTGCCAGACTGTCCTGTCCTGTCTCCCACTACCACCCCTCCCCCCCCCCCCCCTCCCCCCGACCACCTCCAACTCCAATCAGTCCGAAGGGTCCCGACCTGAAACGTTACCATCCATTTTCTCCAGAGATGCTGCCTGACTCGTTGACTTACTCCAACATTTTCTGTCTGTCCAAGTTTGTTCAGCTTCTCCTTATAGCTAATACCCTTCAGTCCAAGCAGTATTCTGGCAGGCCTCATCTGCACCCTCTTCACAGCCTCCACATCCTTCTTGTACTGGGCAAAGTTGCTGTCCATGAGTAGCTCAGGACACAAGCTGATGGAGATGGCAGGTGGAGCTTAATTTGAGCAAGTGTGAGGTGTGGAATTTTGAGAGGTCGAATGGAAGGAGAAAGTATATTATTAATGGCAAGACCTATAATTGCTTTGATGGGATCAAGGGGTCCAAGGCTCCTTGAAAATGGCAACCTAGATAGATAAGAGTTATAAAAGTGGCATATTTTATGCTTGCCTAAATTGATCGGGGAATTGAGAAGTGACAGGAAGTCATGGTGCAGCTCTTGGTGAAGACTTCAGTTAGGCTGCATTTGGAGATTCTGTGCAGTTCTGGTTGCCCCAATACAGGAAGGATGTGGAGGTATTAGAGAGGGTGCAGAGGTTTACCAGAATGCTGCCTAGATTAGAGAGTATTTGCGAAAAGGAGAGGTTGGAAAAACCTGGATTGTTTTCTCTGGACCATTGGAATTCTACCTGGATTATTTTTGAATAGTCAACTGCGGTGGGTGTATGCAATGAGTTGCAAGACTTTGATACCAAAATCCATGTTGTCTCCTCTTATGGAATTACAGAACAACCCCTGTAACGAGTTTGTAGATTGACATCAATTAACGTCATCTCACATGCCAGCACTGGCTTGGATTTTCCCCTCTCAGTAACCTATTGTAAATAGTCAGTAATACCCTCGGGCAGAAATCCTATTGCTTTGCACATTGCTTTAGTTGAGAGAAAGCGTTTGGACACATAATGGATCCATGCTGTACTTTTGGAGGTTAGATGCAGGTTCTCATTGTACTCGACGAGCATGCACAGTGGTAGCTGAGTAAAATTCAATGCATGGTTCAGATCCATGGCCCATTGAAGCAGATCTTAGAAGGAGTTATTTCTGGACCAAATCTTAATGTGATTACAGTCAAGCAGTTTAATGCATCACTGTTCATTCCATAGTCTCGCCTTTAATTCACTCCACTGTCTGTTATTCTCTCAAATGTGTCGACTCCAATTATCACCCAACTCAACCATGAACATAATAGACAACAGCACAGCAATAGGCCCTTCCGCCCACAATACTACTACAGGACACAATGCCAAGTTAAACTAATTCCATCTGCCTGCACATAACCCAATTCCTCCATTCCCTGCACATCCTTGTGTCTACATAAAAGCTTGAACATCACAATAGTATCTTCCTCCACCACCGCCCCTCATTGTTCCAGGCACCCACCTCCATCTGTGTAAAAAAAAATGTCCTGCACATCTCCTTTAAATTTAAAGCTATGCCCTCTAGTCTTTGACATTTTCACGCTGGGAAATTTGACTATGCCTCTCATCATTTGGGAAACTTTTATCAGGTCTCCCGTCAACCACTGACATTCCTGAGAAAGCAATCCAAGTTTGTCCAACCTCTGCTTGTCGCTAATACTCTGGTAAAAAACCTCTTCAAAAACACCATATCCTTCCTGCAATGCAGCACACAATACTCCAAATGAGGGTACACAAAAATGCTGGAGAAACTCAGCGGGTGCAGCAGCATCTATGGAGCGAAGGAAATATGCAACGTTTCAGCCCGAAACGTCGCCTATTCCCTTCGCTCCATAGATGCTGCTGCACCCGCTGAGTTTCTCCAGCATTTTGGTGTACCTTCAATTTTCCAGCATCTGCAGTTCCTTCTTAAATACTCCAAATGAGGCCTGACCAAAGTTTTATAAAGCTGTAACATTCCTTCCCTTCATATATGGAGCGGCCAGCTGCGGGCGGCGGTGCCGAACTGTACACCGGGAGCCTGGGATCTCGCGACGAGATCGCCAGTAGTGGAGCTCCAACCGGCGCGGCCTTGTCGGCTTTGGAAGCCGCGGCCTCCAGTACGGAAGCGGCCGTTCCAGGTGTCCCAAGCCGCTGTGAAGATTCTCCCGACGCCGGAGCACCATCACCCGGCGAGAACGGCCAGGAACATCGGGCCTCCGTAGAGGCAACTGTGGAGGCCTCAATTGGCTCGACTATGGGTGAACTGGGGTTGGGGACTGGACTTTGTGCCTTCCCTCATAATGGGAACCATTGTGGGGGGATGTTCTTTATGTTTAAATCTCTTATTAATGTTATGTCTGTATTCTTTCTTTATGTGCTGCATTGGCAAGAAGCATTTCACTACACCTAGGTGTATGTGACCAATAAATAACCTTTGAAAACCTTTGAAATATTCTCAATACCCCAACCAGTAAAATCAAACATTCTACATGATTTCTTTGCCACCCTTTCAACTTGTGTTGCCACTTTCCGGGAGCTATGTATTTGTATCCAAAATGTCTTTATACATCGCTGCTCTTAAGGGTGATGATGCCATTTACTGCAGACTTCCCCCTTACATCTGACGACACAAAATGCAACTCCCACAATTACCCGGATTCAACTCCGCCCGTCATTTCTCTACCCATGTTTGCAACTGGTCTTTATCCTGCTGAATCCTTTGATAACCTGCTTCACTACCCCACAACTCCACAATTGTTTGTGTTATCTGCAAACTTACCAAGCAGACATCCAATATTTTCATCCAAATTTGATATATACCTGTCTTGTTCCTTGCGACGTGTCTTGGACTCTCTTTCTTGGAGCGCAGGAGGCTGCGGGGTGATCTGGAGTACAGGAAAGGTTTACCAGAAGAGTGAGTATGCATGTGTACATATCTCTTCTGCACCCCCTTTAAAGCCTCCATCTCCTTCCCACAATGCAACAAGCAGACTGCACACAACACTCCAAATGAGGCCGAACCGGCTCACAATCTGCTATACTCACGACAATGAGGAAATACAGACACAAACCCATTAGGAACACTTCTTGCTCAAGATAAATTCTGCCGCACACTTTACTGGGGAATTAATGTGATAGATTACGGCTTGTGGAACTAGTGACGGCTCTCAAAGATAATGTCACTTTATCATATGCTTTCAGGCACATTGCAATGGTTAATATTCCTGATGAAAATGGTTCTAATTTCTTCTATAGAGGCACACAGCATGGAAACATGCCCATTTGGCCCAACTAGTCCGTGTTGCCCATGATGCCACATATAAGCTAGTCCCATTTGCTAGCAAAGGCTGCCACAGAGCATGGTAAGTCCTCTAGAGAGCGCGGGAGGGAGGGAGGGAGAGAAGGGGAAAGAAGGGGAGAGAAGGACAGAGAAGGGGGAGAGAGAAGGGGGAGAGAGAAGAGGGGAGAAGGGGGGAGAGAAGGGGGAGAGAAGGGGGAGAGAAGGGGGAGAGAAGGGGGGAGAAGGGGGGAGGGGGTTCCTAAAAAGTATTTTAGGACCCTCATCTCGGTCCTAAAAGACTTCCCTCTTATCCTTAAACTGTGACCCATAGTTCTGGACTTCCCCAACATCGGGAATAATCTTCCTGCATCTAGCCTGTCCAACCCCTTAAGAATTTTGTAAGTTTCTATAAGATCCCCTCTCAATCTTCTAAATTCTAGCGTGTACAAGCCGAGTCCAAAGTCGGAGGAAGAATGTCCAAGCCAAGACACATGGAAGTGCAGATGTCAGTCTACAAAAAAAAGACACAAAGTGCTGGATTAACTCAGCGGCTCAGACAGAATCACTGGAGAGCATGTCTGAAGAAGGGTTTCGGCCCGAAACGTCGCCTATTTCCTTCGCTCCATAGATGCTGCTGCACCCGCTGAGTTTCCCCAGCAATTTTGTGTACCTTCGATATTCCAGCATCTGCAGTTCCTTTTTGAACACTGGAGAGCATGGATAGGCGACGTTTCGGGGTCAGGACCCTAGCCTGGCTAACCTCTCCCAATATCTCAGCCCATTCTTTGAAAATTCTTCTTTTACTTTAGCTCTTGAAATATGGTGTTCATTATGACATTTGTCACAGTGTATAACCTGTACAAATAAAGAGAATCAGGGAAAGGAAGCTGTAATTGTTGACAGCGTTGTCGTCATGGCCTGCATCTGCCACGGGCTAAATTCTCAATCTGACCATCTGCCCCTCTCTCCCTGATGCACTCGTGATCGTCAAATTAAAATATAACGATGGACACCAGTGCCCTGATTGACCATTTGCTATGAACAGTTATAAAATAACAAGGGGAAGTCAACTTTGATGAACAGCAATAAATGTCCTCTCCACGGTTCAATTGGACCAGTGAGGTGTTAAGACACCACCTGTTGTGCTGAAAATTATTTCTCAGTGTCCACTAGTGGGTTGAGGTTCCAGGTCCTTCACGATAATTGGATTGAATGTCGGGCGTTTCAGCCTTTATGGATATCCACATACGCAATACAATCATCTTCCCTGCAACAATGTGAAATTTGGCTTGGTGTACACATAGGCAGAAGCCAAGCCCAAATGCCATCTCCAGCTGTCATTATCCCATTACTTTCATTGTCTCCTTCTGCAGAGATGCCTCCATAAACATCCCTGCCAAGGCGGGGAGAGGTGGCGAGATTGCAAAAACCACAGCTGGGGCGAAAGTGCATTGGAACAGAGCGCTGATCATCTCCCACAGCCAGTCTACCCAGTTTTGTTTATTGAGATTTTCGTAGATACTGGATTTCATCAGGGAATTAAAATATTTACTGTCTCTCATCAGGGTTTTTCTTTCCACTACCAATGCAGTCGGAAGCACAAATAAAGTTTGTCGACCTGATGAACCTACATTCATACACATGGGATGAGATGACTGCCTCTGGTTTTTGGCCAATTGCCCATCCTGCCGTTCATTTTCCTTTTGCCTTGAGCTTACTTATTGCATAGCCTCAACTCTCACTCTGTCAATACACTTATAGGTACTGGGCAGTGGGCAGGTGCTATAGACCTGCACGAGAAGGTAGACGCTCCCGCCGCCACGAGTCTCAGGGCCGATGGGGCTCGTCAGCCTGGGAAGGCAGTCCATCTAGGAGAGGGAAAACTCAGATTTAAAACCTCCACTGCCTTGTGGCCATATCCAGTCATGGAGAAGGCTCCAGGAGTAAACCTCAAGAAAATCCGGAGTCGGAGCCCCTAAGGCAGTTCGTCGTTGTCTACAACCTCACTCTGGCAGCTCCTGCGACAGCGCTGGTGTCAAACTGTAATGGCCCTGCTGTTCCTTTGGATCGATCAGCGACGTGGAGAGGGTGGATGGACATGCTGTATGGGCAACAGCCTGTCCTCCATATGACATCGCCCAGGCTTGCATCCGACCAGGATGCATCACCCATGGTCAGTCATGACCGAGGGGAGCCTACTAGGCTGGTGGACACTCAGTGAATATTTATACAGTGAATATTTATCTTTACATATTAAAATGTGCGTACTAATTCATCAAGACAAATCCAAGTTCAAGTACAGGTTGTTCAACTGAGCTCCATTTCCCTCCATCTCACTCTGCAACTAATACATAGAGTCACGCAGCCGAGAAACAGGCCCTTCGGCCCAACTTGTCCATGCCGACCAAGATGCTCATCTAAGCTTGTCCCATTTACCTGCATTTAGTCCATATCTCTCGAAACATCTTAACCATTTGCAGCTAGTGCAAAGCCATTCACAGTCTAATGAACTTGTATCATATACCCAAATATAAACACTGGATAAAGCACATAAAAAAGCAGATTCAACTGCTTTGGATTTGCAGAAGATCTTTTCAAATTTGGTTTCCAAAGAAACTAAATCCACAAGAGATGTTCTTTAAATGGTACCTGACTGGTTAGAAATTGATTTTACATGAATTTTACATGGATAGGAAAGGTTTAGAGTGATTGTGCCAAAAGCAGACAAATTAGATGGGGCATACTGGTTGAATGGATGTGTTGAGCCAAAGGACCAGTTTCTGTGCTTTTTGATTGATATCCAATTATGAAGACATTTAATATGTTTAACATTCATCTTCCAGAAGCTTTAGTGATGATGCCCACCAATCACTGGAAATAGCACAAGATAGATGTGAACAAGCCCCATTGCTTGGCTTAGAAGGATGATGGAGGACCTCATTGAAACTTACCGAATAGTGAATGGCCTAGATCGAGTAGATGTGGAGGGGATGTTTTCACTGGTGCAATGGGGTCAAGGAAAGAGCGTTCACGTCGCGGCCCAGTTTTCACCAATCTTTCCACCACCACGCACAAGAAGCACAAGACAGACACCATTGTATGCAGATGCTGAGAAGTGTGTTCAGCTCTGGCTGAACAACTTCTAATCTTGTGTGTAGACTCGAAGGTAGACAAAAGTGCTGGAGAAACTCAGCGGGTGCAGCAGCATCTATGGAGCGAAGGAAATAGGCAACGTTTTGGGCCGAAATCCTTCTTCAGACTGATGTGGGGGGGGGGGGGGGGCAGGGAGAAGAAAGGAGAAAGGAAGAGGAGGAGCCCGAGGGCTGATGGAGAGCTGAGAAGGGGAGGAGACAGCAAGGGCTACCGGAAATTGGAGAAGTCAATGTTTATGCCGCTAGGGTGCAGGCTGCCCAAGCGGAATATGAGGTGCTGCTCCTCCAATTTCTGGTGGTGTTCACTCAGGCCATGGAGGAGGCCCAGGACAGAAAGATCGGATTCGGAATGGGAAGGGGAGATGAAGTGCTGAGCCACCGGGAGATCAGGTTGGTTAATGCGGACCGAGCGGAGGTGTTCGGCGAAACGATCGCCTAGCCTACGCTTGGTCTCACCGATGTAGATCAGCTGACATCTAGAGCAGCGGATGAAATAGATGAGGTTGGAGGAGGTGCAGGTGAACCTATGTCGCACCTAGAATGACTGCTTGGATGGAGGCAAAGCGACAAGTGTAGCATCTCTTGCGGTTGCAAGGGAAAGTGCCCGGGGAGGGGGTGGTGCGGGAGGGAAGGGAATAATTGACCAGGGAGTTACGGTCTTTGCAGAAAGCAGACGGGGGGGAGATGGGAAGATGTGGTGAGTGGTGGGGTCACGTTGGAGGTGGCAAAAATGATGGAGGACTATTTGTTGTATGTGACGGCTAGTGGGGTGAAAGGTGAGGACTAGGGGGACTCTGCCCTTGTTACGAGTGGGGGGGATAGGGTTTAGCAAGGGTTTTAAAGGTTATTGGGAGAAGGCAGGAGAATGGGGTTGAGAGGGAAAGATAGAACAGCCATGCTTGAATGGCAGAGAAGAATTGATGGGCCAAATGAGCTAAATTCTACTGCTATGACATGAAATTACACTTTTTTCTAAGCACATCTGGAAGCCCATTGATGAACACAATTCTATTCTTTACTCGTTCACCAGTTAATGGGAGAAGATCAATAATTGGCCAATGACCAGAGTCTAAATTATCTAAAGATGAACCCAAAAGCATGAAATAAGCAAACTACAAAAAAGTTAATTAACTCACTTACAATTCTTTAAACATTAGCTGAGCAGTTAACTAAGGCTTTGGACAATTATAGATGTCAATTATTATTACCAACGTAAAACAAATATTTAATTTAGTTTCTAATTCACTTCGTTCTTCTTTGCTGAAGAGATTAATGGGAATAATTCTACTTGGCATTAATACAGATGTACGATAAGTTAGCACACACCCACACACATTAGCAAAAGGGGGGGGGGGGGAATTAATGCTACAGACTAATGAAAACCTTTTGGCCATTATTGCAGGATATATGGTACAGACTCATTTCTGGTCTGAAATTGGTCTGAACCACATTTCCATTGAACAAGTTCATGGCTGAATCTCAGAGAACTGCCTTTCATTGTCCTTGAATTGAACAACTTTGAGTCTACATAACGATTAGCAAAAGACAATTTTATTTTCAGTTAAAGCATGGTTATAGTGTCAGAGTCATAGAGCAAGGAAACTGACCCTTTGGCCCAACTTACCCTCGCTCACCAAGATGCCCCTAATCCAGTCCCATTTACCTGCATTTGGTCCATATTTCTAAATCTTTCCTCTCATGTACCTGACCAAATGTTTTTTTAGCATCCGCTTTTACTACTTCCTCTGGCTCCTCATTCCATATAACCACCACACACTGTGCCCTTCAAATTTATATTAAATCTTTCCCCTCTTACCTTAAACCTATGCCTTCTAGTTGTTGATTCTCCTACCCTGGATAAAAGACTAATTGAATTTACCCCTCCGATTCCCCTCATGATTTTATACTCCTCTATAACCCCTCAGCCTCCTGCGCTCCAAGGAATAAAATCCAACCAATCTCTCCCAACAGCATAAGCCCTCGAGACCTGACAAAATCCTCATCCATTTTCTCTGCACCCTTTCCCGTGGTTGCTGCAATTGAAGATTGCTTATGGCAAAGAGCAGTTATTAAACTTTGGCTACAGGTGCTAACTGTGCATGAACAACAATAAATATATTCCTTGTATTCCACCTCAGCTTTTACACTTTAGAAATACAGCACGGAAACAGACCCTTCGGCCCACTGTCCATGCTGACCAGCGATCACTCCATACTCTAACACTATCCTACAACCTAGAGACAATTTACAATGTCACCAAGGCTAATTAACCTACAAACCTGCACGTTGTAAGTGTGGGTGGAAACTGGAGCATCCGAAGAAAACCCATGCAGTTACAAGCTCCATACACACAGCACCCATAGGCAGGATCAAATGCTGGAGTAACACAGCGGGACGGGCAGAATCTCTGGATAGAAGGACTTAAGGAAAGAAGGAAAGAAGGAATTCCTTCGATCCAGAGATGCCGCCTGTCCCGCTGAGTTACTCCAGCATTTTGTGTTGGTCTTCAGTGTAAACCAGCATCTGCAGTTCCTTCCTACAGCTATATTTCTTCTGCTGGCTTCACACCTCTTCAATCCCTTTGAATGTATCCTGTTTTATTAATCTCTGGCCTTTGTCCAACCACCTGCCTATCAGAAACCGCATCACCTGTGTTCACCTATTACCTGACATGCTTTGTCCTGCCCCTCCACTCTTCCAACTTCCTTCACCCACCTCCCACAATCAGTCTGATGTAGGGTCCCAACGTCACCTATCCATGTTCTCCAGAGACGCTGCCTGACCTGTTGAATTACTCCAGCACTTTGTATCTTTTTTTTGTAAACCAGCATCTGCAGTTCCTTGTTTCTGCTGAAAAAACAGCTACATTGTTTAAGCATGCATACACAGACATATAAAGATTAATTAGGCAGATTACACCCTTAATGATTAATTGTATTGAAACTGATCATGTGTGTTGGCTCAAGAACCTGCAGTTGCTGGAACTTGAGCAAAACACAGTGCTGAAGCAACTCAGTGTGTCAGGCAGTATCTGTGGAGGGACCCTTGTTCAGACTATGACAATAGACAATAGACAATAGACAGACAATAGACAATAGGTGCAGGAGGAGGCCATTTGGCCCTTCGAGCCAGCACCGCCATTCAATGTGATCATGGCCGATCATCCCCAATCAGTACCCCGTTCCTGCCTTCTCCCCATATCCCCTGACTCCACTATTTTTAAGAGCCCTATCTTCCTCTCTCTTGAAAGCATCCAGTGAACCTGCCTCCACCGCCCTCTGAGGCAGAGAATTCCACAGACTCACCACTCTCAGTGAGAAAAAGTGTTTCCTCGTCTCCGTTCTAAATGGCTTACTCCTTATTCTTAAACTGTGGCCCCTGGTTCTGGACTCCCCCAACATCGGGAACATGTTTCCTGCCTCTAGCGTGTCCAAGCCCTTAACAATCTTATATGTTTCAATGATATCCCCTCTCATCCATCTAAACTCCAGAGTGTACAAGCCCAGCTGCTCCATTCTCCCAGCATATGACAGTCCCGCCAACCCGGGAATTAACCTTGTAAACCTACGCTGCACTCCCTCAATCGCTAGAATGTCCTTCCTCAAATTAGGGGACCAAAAGTGCACACAATATTGTGTATTGGGGGTAGGGGGAAAGAGAGGAAGGGTACAACAAAGCCTGGCAAGTGATAGATGGATACAGATGGGGGGAAGGGGTTCATTTATGTTATAGATTTAGATTTCACGTTAAAACATCAGTAGATGTAGGTTCTTGGTAGTCTAATAATCCTATTTTCTCATAAGAATTTAATTCAACAAATTCAACATTGAAGAAAGAACACAGCTCAAGTAAAATATTGGAATTTAATGACCATTGACAGATCTCTTGCAAGAACTAAGTCAATCAAACTCCAATATATTCAATCGCAAAACAAATTATTTTCCCTTCTATATTTAAAGCACAAATTAAACTCTGCTGTTCAGTTTGTTTTTTATTTCATTGCAAGGTGCAGTTCACTGCATCGTGGCTGAAGCATTCATCTCTGCTCCCAAGGCCGGACTGTGATAAGTTGTGTCTTGTGCCAATTTGACTTTAGACTTTCGAGATACAGCGCAGAAACAGACCCTTCGGCCCACCGAGTCCACCCCAACCAGCAATCACCCCGTACACTAACATTATCCTGCACACTAGGGACAATTTTCAAACTTACCCAAGCCAACAAACCTGCGCATCTTTGGAGTGTGGGAGGAAACCGGAGCACCTGGAGAAAACCCACGCAGTCCCAGGGAGAACTTACAAACTCCGTACAGACAGCACCCGTAGACAGGATCGAACCTGGTGCCCCGGCCCTGTAAGGCAGCAACTCTACTCCTGCACCACTGTGCTGCCAGCTGAAATAGTCTCCAATTTGAATGCCTAATATTTTATTTTTGTACAAGCTTTCTTGACAGAAACCTTGGGCTTCCAACCAGAAAGTGAATAGTTATAGAATCATCTCTGAGTCCACTTGAGAAACATTTAGCTTTGGCCGGGCGTGATAGAGCCAACAATTTGCACTTGGCTTGCACTTTGGACAAAACTTCACTCAGCGAATGGTCCATGGACTCCCTCTGCTGGAAGGAGATACAAACAGGCCAGAGCACTCTTCTGGAGGAGTTGGGGGTGCAGATGAACAAGTTACTTTGTGTCAAACTATCTGTTTTTTCATTTCTGGCTGTGTCCAACCCACTCACCTGTGCTCAACTATTACCTGACATAAAATGCAAGAGTAACTCAACGGGGTCAGGCAGCATCCCTGGAGAAAAGGAATAGGTGACGTTTCGGGTCGAGACCCTTCTTCAGATTGAGAGTCAGGGAGAAAGGAAAATGAGAGATATAGATAGTGATATAAAGTGATATACAACAAATGAATGAAAGATATGCAAAAAAGTAACGATGATCAAAAAAACGGTCTAACCTGACCTGTTTTGTTAAAATAACACGCAAGTTAAAATAAAACCTTCATGCCAATGATATGAACATTGAGTTCTCCAAGTTCAAGCAACAACCCTCCTCCCCTTCCCCCACCCCATCTCTTCTAGGCTGTACCCCATCCCCCACCATCCTCCCACCTACATTCCTCCCTCTGGCTTTACATTTTCCTCCACTTCTCTCCTTATCTGACACCCTCTTGTCTACTTTTCATCTCAAGTCTTTGTCCACCTATCTGCCTATCAAACCCCTCTCACCTGCATCCACCAATGACGTGTTGGAAGGCACTGCAGATGCTGGTTTATACTGAAGATAATCACAAATGCTGGAGTAACTCAGCAGGTCAGGCAACATCACTTGAGAAATGTCTGAAGGTCTGAAGAAGGGTCTTGACCCGAAACGTCACCCATTCCTTTTGTCCAGAGATGCTGCCTGTCCCGCTGAGGTACTCCAGCATTTTGTGTTTATCTTCAATTCAAACTAGCATCTGCAGTTCTTTCCTACACATCTCTCGAGAAATTCTTCATTCGCCTATTATTTTTCTCCCGCCTGACCCGAAGAGTTACTCGACGATTGTGCATCCACCTATCACTTGCCACTTTGTCCTGCCCCACCATTTTTTCAGCTTCTCCCTCCTACTACAATCAGTCGGAATGGACCTGACCTGAAATATTGTCAAGCCAGGTCCTCCACAGATGCTGCCTGACCCATTGAATTACTCTCGCACTTTGTGGGTTTTTTTGTCAATTAGCATCTGCAGTTCCTTGTCTCCCCTCTTTAAAAATCCTTTCACGATCTTGCCATAAAAGTCTCCACAGACTCTTGCCCCATAAGTGAACGGCATTAGATGCTTCTCAGAGAACAGGTGCTCCATTTCAAAATGGAATACAAGGGCATTGCATTTGCAGGGCATTTGGGGTAATTATGCTGACATTAGCATGGAGAGTCGCTTTAACCCCACAGCATCTCATCAATGCAAAGCAATTATTAACAAGGCAATTCTTGTACCACAATGCATCTCGCAGACAATGATTGTAACACATTCTTGCAACCATGAGGTTCTTTAACCATTCTTCAGCAGGGTGGCGCAGTGGTGGAGTTGCTGTCCTACAGCAGTGGAGACCCAGGTACAATCTTGACTATGGGTGCTGTCGGTGCGGAGTTTGTACGTTCTCCCCGTGACCGCATGTGTTTTCCCCGGGTGCTCCTCCCACACTCCAAAGATGTACAGGTTTGTGGGTTATTTTGGCGTCAATTTTTTTTAAAATTGTAAATTGATAGTGCAGGTGTACAGGTTGATCACTGGTAGGCACAGACTCAGTGGGCCGAAGGGCCTGTTTACATGCTGCATTTCTAAATTAAACTCAAACTGAACTAAACAGGACAAGTTTATTCGGCGGTACACACAATTACTGGGGAAACTCAGCGGGTGCAGCAGCATCTATGGAGCGAAGGAAATAGGCGACGTTTCGGGCCGAAACCCTTCTTCAGACTCTGAAGAAGGGTTTTGGCCCGAAACGTCGCCTATTTCCTTCGCTCCATAGATGCTGCTGCACCCGCTGAGTTTCCCCAGTAATTGTGTGTACCTTCGATATTCCAGCATCTGCAGTTCCCTTTTGAACGAAAAGTTTATTCGGCAATGCACACTAACATTTGAAAGGAAGTCAAACAAATATTTTGTTTTACAGTTTTTCTTATGCAGGTTTATTATTGGTTCACAGGTAAGCTATTGGGAAAAGATTTTGTTTGCATGCTATCTAATCAGATAATACTGGATGCAAATACAATCAAATACAATAAGTGGAGCAAGGGGGAGGATACAGACTACAGTACACAGTTCTCATCATTGTAGCGGACCAGTTGCAGAGATAAAGTGCAATGTACGCAATGGGGTAGAAGTGAATCAGACAGTACCGTGGCTTGTGGAAGGACCATTCATAAGCCTGATAACAGAGGGGAAGAAGCTGTTCCTGAGTCTGGTGGTGCACACTTTCAAGCTTCCGTGTCTTCTGCACGATGGGAGCGGGGAGAAGGAATGGTCGGGGTGGGAAAGGTTTTTGATTATCATGAGGCATTATGAATTGCAGATGGAGTCGATGGTGAAGGGAAGGTCCATGAGATGAACTGGGTTACATCTTTCAATACGAGAATAGTCAAGAGTTAAGAACGTACTGACGACAAAATAATGACATTCTTGCACGCAGCAGCAACAGGTCCATTAGGGAATGCAGTAGAAAGAATTCAGTAAAGAATGACTTGAATTATTGTAAACCTTAGCATATTAGGAAATTAGAACATTTCCATTTACACTTCCATTTGCACTGCCTCAGCAAGGCCACCACCATAATCAGTAGCCGACTGGGTCTCAAAATATTGGTTGCCAGGAGACAATGGGGGCCCACTTCATCAGGGGCCCACTTGATATAGGGGGCCCACTTCATCAGGGGCCCACTTGCCATCGGGCAAGCTGACACCCTGGCCAGTCCGCCACTGACCATAATCATGGATAAGCCTCACCATGATCACTCCCTGTTCTCCCCTCTCCTATCAGACAAGAGGTACAGAATCCTCCAAATTCAGGAACAGTTTCTTCCCAGCCGTTATCAGGCAACTGAATCAAACTATCAACAACTAGAGAGCGGTCCTGAGCTACTATCTACCTCACTGGAGAGCCTCAGACTAACTTGAATTGGACTTTAACTTGCATGAAACATTATTCACTTCATCATGTACACTGTGGATGGCTCCATTGTAACACGGGTAGTCAGGTTGCACCGAGTAAGCTATACAACGATTCTGATGAGGTCATGCCTACAGGACACAAACTATAATTCACAGGACCAGACACACACAATAATCAATTTTGGTCAATGGGAATCTTCCAAACAGAAGGAATTAGGGTTTATAGATATTTACACAAAAATGTTGGTGAAAGCAAAAACCACCAAAATTAAAAGGTCTGAGCCTGAACCATCTCCAGCCAATGTTCTCCAGAGATGTTGCCTGACCCGTTGAGTTAATCCAGTACTTTGTGTCATTTTGAGTATTAACCAACATCCACAGTTGCCTCTACATTAAAAAATCTACTTGTTAAAGGGGAAATAAACGTTTAAAAAAAGGGGGAGGCAGCACAGTGGTGCAGAGGTACACAAAAATGCTGGAGAAACTCAGGGGGTGCAGCAGCATCTATGGAGCAAAGGCAATTTTGCCTATTTCCTTCGTTCCATAGATGCTGCTGCGCCCGCTGAGTTTCTCCAGTATTTTTGGGTACCTTCAATTTTCCAGCATCTGCAGTTCCTTCTTAAACACAGTGGTGCAGAGGTCAGCCCGGTGGCGCAGTCATAGAGTTGCTGCCTTACAGCGGCAGACACCCAGGTTTGATCCTGACTATGGGTGCTGTCTGTATGGAGTTTCCACGTTCTCCCTGTGACCGCGTGGGTTTCCTCCGAGTGCTCTGGTTTCCTCCCACACTCCAAAGCCGTGCAGGTTTGTCAGTTAATTGGCTTTGGTAAAATTGCAAATTGTTCCTAGTGTGTGTAGAATAGTGCTAGGGTAACGAGGATCGCTGGCCGGCGCGGACTCGGTGGGCCGAGAGGGCTGTTTCCACCATGTATCTCTTAAATATAAGGTTGTACCAAGGTGCAGTGAACAGCTTTTGTTTGTTTGCATTCCAGTGAGAAAAAAACTATACGTGACTACAATCAAGCCATCCACAGAGCAGATATAGAATATGTGATCTAATACATTTTATTTTTAATACTCTTGTAATCTTTTTTGTAATATTAAAATTTCTACGGTGACCTCCCACACTCTAAAGATGTACAATTTGTAGGTTAATTGGCTTTGATAAAATTGTAAACTGCCCCTAGTGTGTAGGATAATGCTAGTGTACGAGGTGATCGCTGATCGGCAGGGACTTTTTTTTTTTTTTTTTTTTAATATATTTTTTTAATCAAAAAATGATTTATTCAATTATTAAAAAAATAATATTTACACTACAATAAAACAAGCCAGAGCCCACCACCATAATACAATACAAATATATATCCATAGTAAACTATTATACAATTATGATACAATCCTTATTGAGGATACTTTCTACACCCTGCGGTGCCCAGCGGTCTCGGAACTCCCTCAGGGTGCCCGTAGACAGGGCGTATTCCCTTTCTAACCGCACCCGGGCACGGCCGTATCCCCGGAAAAGGGGCAGGCAGCCGGCTCGGGTAGAGCACTCCACCATCTGGCACCTTGACTCGCGGATGGCCAACTTGGCCAGGCCCAGGAGCAACCCAACCAGGACATCTTCAACCTTGGCATGGACTTGGTGGGCTGAAAAGCCTGTTTCCGTGCTGTAACTCTTTAAAAAAAAAATTGGTTTGTGTAGAGAGATGTTTGGAAAAGAAGATATATTTAACAGGTGGGATGATGAAAGAGAAATGTGCAACCAATGTGTGAATAGCTAATTAGGGCAATCGATCTGGTCCGGGATGTGTCTCCCTGATATGTTAATCACCTCAGCCTGGTCAGCTGCTGATCTTTCTCTCAATTCCGCTTGATGAACATTACAATCAACAGCAAGAGAACTGGTCGGCACATCTTTGCAAGGGAGCCTTCCTTTACCTTTTGTTTGAATCAAATTCCTTTTCAGAAAGATAAAGCCTGGGCAGATTTTGAAATGTATGATGTATGATGAGCGTTTGATGGCACGAGGCCTGTACTCGCTGGAGTTTAGAAGGAAAAGGGGGTGACCTCATTGAAACTTACCGAATAGTCAAAGGCTTGGATAGAATGGATGTGGAGAGGATGATGTTTCGACTAGTGGGAGATTCTAGGACCAGAGGCCATAGCCTCAGAATATAATGCCCCTGCCCCACTTAGGAAACCTGAACGGAAACCTCTGGAGACTTTGCGCCCCACCCAAGGTTTCCGTGCGGTTCCCGGAGGTTGCAGGTGGTTGCCGGAGGTTGCAGGTAGTGGAAGCAGGTAGGGAGACTGACAAAAGCCTCCGGGAACCGCACAAAACCCTTGGGTGGGGCGCAAAGTCTCCAGAGGTTTCCGTTCAGGTTTCCAAAGTGGGACAGGGGCATAAGGATGTGCCTTTAGAAAAGAGATGAGGAGGAATTTATTTAGCCAGATGGTGGTAAATCTGTGGAATTCATTGCCACAGATGGCGGTGGAGGCCAGGTCAATGGATATTATTAAGGTGAATATTAACATATTCTTGATTACATTAAAAAGGGCATCAAAGGTTATGTGGGTGAAGGCAAGAGAATGGGGTTGAGAGGGAAAGATAGATTAACCTTGACTGAATGACAGAATAGGCCAAATAGCCTAATTCTGCTCTTATGAACACAATTTCCTTCCTGTTTGTTCTCTGTCTCAGAACCTAAAACCAGTGGGCAAAGACGTTTTATAGGTTTAGGTTTCATATTGTCATGTTATACAGTGCAGCTGTAGAGTTGCTGCCTCACAGTGTCAGAGACCTGGGCTCAATCCAGACATTGGGTGCTGTCTATGTGGAGTTTGCGTGTTCTCCCTATGACCACGTGGGTTTCCTCCCACATCCCAAAGACATGTTGGATTATAGATTAATTGGTACTCTGTAAAACTGGCCCTTTTGTGGAGGGAGTGATGAGAAGGTGGGAAAACATAGAACCAGTGTGAATGGATAATCGATGGCCAGCATGGACTTGGTGGGTTGAAGGGCCTGTTTCCAAGCTCCATCTCTAAACTAAAAATTATACAATCGTCAAACTCAAGTACAATAGATAGATCAAAGGATAAGATACATTGCAGAATATTGTTCTCAGCATTGTAACATCAGTTTGAGTGACATAGTCCAATGGCCACAATGGGGAGAGTGCCCTAGCTTATGGAAGGACCGTTCAGAAGCCTGCTAACAGAAGGGAAGAAGCTGTTTAGGAGAAAGAGATAGATCAGCCATGACTGAATGGCGGAGTAGACTTGATGGGCCGAATGGCCTAATTCTGCTCCTATCACTTATGACCTTATGTTCCCAAATCTGGTGGCGCGCACTTTCAAGCTTCTGGTGCCATGGTACAGTATATGGAATGAGCTGCCAGAGGAGGTAGTTGAGACAGGAACTATCACAACATTTAAAAGACATTTAAACAGGTACATGGATAGCAAGGTTTTAGAAGGATATGGGCCAAATGCAAGTAGGTGGGACTAATGGAAATGGGACATCATGGTCAGCATGGGCAAGTTGGACCGAAAGGGCCCATTTTCATGCTGTATGACTATGACTATGACTCTAAAAGCTTTGTTTTGCATGCAAACAGATATACTATATATTCGTACAATATAGCAACAGGCTGCCAAAGGAACTTTAATAAATGTGGTAAATGTTGGATGAACCTTCCTTGCAAAGGGTTTGCTGTATGTGAACCAGCAGTTCATTCGATTCAGTTTCCCTTGTTTAACTGGGTTGGTAGTTATGAACCAGTCATTTAACGTGATAGAGTTTTATGTGCTGCC
The DNA here is from genome assembly GCF_010909765.2 of Amblyraja radiata. NCBI lineage: Eukaryota > Metazoa > Chordata > Chondrichthyes > Rajiformes > Rajidae > Amblyraja > Amblyraja radiata. Next base: position 30,645,868 of record NC_045981.1, read on the forward strand.
CTTCAATGAAGGAGAGCACAGTATGTGGCCTTGCTTGCAATGAATGATAACTTCCTTACTTTCATTTTTAAAAAAAACTTTTGCTCAAATTTGACTTTGTTCAACATTTCGATCAAACTTAGTAATCAGCATGTCAGAGTCTTCAGCGGAGAGCGTATACTGTAGGGAGTGAGTAGACATTAAATCAGTTCAGTGATGTTATCGTAGCAGCAATGGTGAGCATCATTAATCAGTCAGTTCAATTATCCAGTTGCCGAACCTGGCCTTTAGCTGCAGAGATTGACAATGGTGCCATAACTAAATCAGACCTGGAACTGCAAGGAATGACAATCACTCTGGAATGGTACAATGGTCGGCGGCTGAATTACACATCTTCATCGCACAAGTGGGCAATTTTTGCGTGTGAAATTGATGTCTGCTGCAGATGCCGACAACGATCCAGCAACACAATCTCCTCCGAGCACGGAGACAATTTCCACACGGAAAAAAAAAAATCCCACACGAAAACCAAATCTCAAGCAGCAGCAACGGACCACTTCATCCTTCAGCAGAGCCTGGACCAGCAGGGACCAGCAATGATGTGGTAATTTAATTAGACCTCTCGCAGCAGAGATGAGTAATGATTTTATCCCAGAGCTGGACTTCTAACAGCGGAGTCTGACTATCAAGCTCAAGGCAGGATCCTGAGGGGCAACTTTGCTGGGCTATCACTAATTTATTGGTACAAAATTCACACTGCTTATCGCAAGACAACATTCCCCTGCGCATTATGCAGAATGAATCCATAAAGAGCTGATGTCTGTGGACTAATGCAGATAAAGTGAGTACTGTGTGTAAATTAAACTAGGGAACAGATGCTATTTGATTAAATACAATTCAGTGAATGTGCAGAAGCATCAATTCTCAGTCAGGCAGCATTTTTCCCATTAAACAGCTGAACATTACGAGTCCCATTTGCACCCCATGTCATCCAAATTCTGAAGTCAATTCCCTCTCTCGTTACCTTTACCTGCACATGTAAGTTATGGTCCCCTCCCCTGCCAGAATATACAGACTTATTAGAGCTCAGCTTCATATTACAGTATTGATTGCATACAATAAAATCGCAATTAGAATCTGATAACAGCAGCTAGAAGTGCAGGCTTGACTGCCGAACGTCGGGCGAGATTGATTGAGTGAAGAGACACTCAGCCAGGTACAGATCGAACTCAGAGTTATGATCAGTTCACAACGGATGTGGACAACGCAACTTAATAAAACATTAAATTGAGTGCCTTGAGCACTGAATCAGCTTTACAGTTCTCAATCTACATAAACATTAAAAAAAAATCTGGGAAGATTACACCAAGGTAACCTAGCAACAGAATTCCACCAAAGACGACTTGCATGCCAGAACTGCAAAGAGCTAAATCCAGAGAAGCAACAGTATTAAATACATGGAACATAGAACAGTACAGCACAGGAATAGGCACTTCAGCCCACAGTGTCTGTGCCGAATATGATTCCAAGACCATCTCCCAATTCCCTGTGCATAATCCACATCTCTGCGTATCCATTTGCCTATCCAAAAGAATGATCACTACTATTGTACTTGCCTCCACCACCATGTTCTGAGCACCCACCACCCGCTGTGTAATGTTGTCCCCCACACATTGTCTCTCTCACCTTAAAGCTGTCTCTATACAGGATAACTATTTTGACTATAAATTGTTTCTGCATGAATAAAATTTACACCCATTTCTAAATGAATAAAGTTATAATATATTATAATGTAAAACTCTCCAATATTAGATAACCCCCTCTCCCCGTTCCTTCTTGGGCCCCACACTGGTACTTACCCTGACCTGAAACGCCACCTATCCACGTCCTCCAGAGTTGCTGCCTGACCCACGGAGTTATAGAGTCATGAAGTCAGTCATACAGTGGAAACAGGCCCTTCAGCCAAACGTGCCCACACCATCCAACATGTCCCATCTACACTAGTCCCACCTGCCTGCGTTTGGCCCATATCCCTCCAAACCTGTCCTATCGAGGTACCTGTCCAAATGTTACTCAAGCATATTGTGTTTTTTTAATAAACCAGATTCCAGTTCCTTTTGTCCCAATTATGGTTATAATGTGAAATTAAATGATTTAGGATTGAGAAATGCAAGAAGGTAATTAACTGGAGTTGGTTACACAAGCCCTCAAGTCTTTTCCACAATTTAATATAATCATGGCTGATCCTATACTTGAAGTTCACTTTCACTCCCAATCCCCTGAGCCTGTAATACTTTACTGCTAAAAATCTATTGCTCTCAGCCATGCATGCAATCAATGAAACAACCACAGTTCTCTTCATGTATAACCCTATTAAGAAATTTCTTTTCATTTCTATCATAAATACCTCCACTTTACCTTGGGATTGCGCCTGCTGGGTCTCGCCGTTCTGACCAGATTAGACAAAGCCTCTTGGCATTTCCTTTGTCAGTTCCGCCCTGAATCTCTTGTGTTTCAAATGAGATCACCTCTCACACTTCTAAACTTCAATGACTTAAAGACCAATCTCTCCTTTAAAGGTCGTTCCCTCACGTGGGAATGAATGTACTTCATACACTTCCCAGACACCAATATCAATGGTTGTTCAATGGTGCTTTTATTGTGTAGTAAAGATGTTGGTTTAATGCTGGGCGGAGGGGAGGGGAGGGGGGGGGGGGAGGGGAGGGGGGGGGGGGGGGGGGGGGGGGGGGGGGGCGTTGGATGGGATAACTTTATGGCTTTGCAATTTTGGTCCTTCTCTTGCTCAGAGCAAATTCCAGAACTATGTGCATTGAAGTCTCTATGGTTTCTGAGCTGTTGTCAGGAATGTGAAGGTAGAGAATGACCTTGAATAACTTTAGAAGCTGGTCTGTAAGTGGGATTGAATTCCTTTACCACGGTGTTGAGAGTTGGCCGTATTACTTTCAAATCATATTTGGTCCATGATGGGAGAGGGAGGGAGGGAGGGATGGAGGCCGCGGGTGGGCGTGGACCGGAGGAACCGAGCGAGTCTGCGGGCGTGCGTGGATCCGAGCGAGGCTGCAGGCGGACGTGGACCGGAGGAACCGAGCGAGGCCACGGGTGGGCGTGTGTGAAACGGGCGCCGACCCGAGCCATGGTGCCCACCCATCTCATTGTGACATCATCGGTCGAAGCTGGTTGAAGAATCTGTGTGTGAAAGGGGATTAAAAGGCCGTTTTGTCTTTTTTTTTTTTAATTGATTCACCAATAACTTGTGAAATATAGGATCAAATCAAAGCTGATCACTATGTGGATGGGAAAAATGAGTCAGAATATGTAAACGCGTAGCGTTTTGGCGAAAATACAAAAACACATACATACAAGATGAGGCTTTTATAGGTATAGAGATGTGCGAAGTGCAAACGCACAGTGAAATTATTTTCTTACAAACAGTCCAGTAGTGAATTGCCATACCCAAGCACATAACCAATTAGCAAATTCTACTGAAATAGACTACTGATCCTGATGCAAAAGGCACAATGCTTTGGCATCATTTTCAAAATCCTGTCCACGCTCCAGGTTTTATGAGCAGTGCCCGTTCCAGACGAGCCCCAGGCAGCTGCTGGCCTCCACCCATCACCTTCCCTTGGAAGTGGGGTTCAACTTGTGAACCAATGTTCCTTTCCTCGCCCATCCATCTTTGTTCCCCGGAGGCGCTTCCTGCAGCCGACCTCGAGGGGGCGGTAGGCCAGACCCCGGCTCCCTCACATCTCCTACCAGCCTTGATCCTCTCCCGTCACCTCCGTCGTTCGTTGCCCGCTCCCGGTCTTTAGTCTTCGGGGGTCGGCACGGCAAGCTCCCCCTTCCAGGCCGGTCCGTCAGTTTCTCCGAGCAGGGGCCGGCCCGGCATCGTCCCCGTTGGCCGTGGTGCGCGGGGTCTTGCATCAGCTCAGCTGGAGTAAAGCTAATAGGACTTTGAGGAACTCAATGGGTCAGGCAGTATTGAGCCACTTTAATTCTCCTTCCCATTCCCACTGTGACCTTTCTGCAGTGGCAGACTGGCCATGGTGTCAGCTTGCCCAATGGCAAGTGGGCCCCTGATGAAGTGGGCTCCCTATATCAAGTGGGCCCTCTTTGTCTCCTGGCAACCAATATTTTTAGACCCAGTCCGCCACTGCCTTTCTGTCCTCAGTCTCCTCCATTGTCAGAGTGAGGCTAAATGCAACTTGGAGGAACAGCATCTCATATTTCGCTTGGGCAGCTTACAGCCCAGTGGTATGAATATTGATTTCTCCAACTTCAGGTTGCCCCGGCATTCCCTCTCCCTTTATCCCTCCCCCATCCAAGTCGCACTAGCTTCGCATTTTCACCATACAAACAGCTAACAATAGGGCTGTGAGAAATTGTGAGGGAGTGTAGCGACTGAGGGGGGGAGGGTGTATGAGGGGGCTGTCCCCCCCTCCCACGGTAGGGAGCTTTTGCATTTTTCAGCTTTAAATTGTGCAATCTGGTACAGATTGTAGCGAGTCTTTTAACTTACACTTGAATGCAACATTTATGCTTCAAATTGGATTAGGTATGAATAAGGTTAGGCTAAATAACATTCTTAATTACATTCCACAGTAGAGCCAGGCTCTGGTCAACAGGTGCAGCACATGAATGGCCTTAGTATATTCATGTATGGAAATCAGATAATTCATGCTGTTATGCATATATATATAGAAACAAAAACATAGAAACAAGGCAAGAGGAGTCAGACTTCCATCGCTGTTCTGCACAAATAAATCAATCAACCTCACCCCTTGGCTATAGAAACAAGACGAAAATAATGCCACATATTCAACCGTATATGGTTCAATTAAATTAAGTTATATATGTAAAACATATATATGGAAACAGGCCCTTCGGCCCACCAAGTCCACACCGACCAGCAATCTACCATACACCAGTTGTATCCTACACGCCAGGGACAATTTAAAGAAGCCAATTAACCTGCAAACCTGCACTTCTTTCGGATGTGGGAGAAACCGGAATATCCAGAGAAAACCATGTGGGCATAAGGAGAATGTACAAATACTGTATAGACAGCACCCGTAGTCAGGATCAAATCTGGGTCTGTGGTTCTGCAAGGCAGCAACTCTACCGCTGTACCACCGTGCCACCCCATTAAATTATTTTTTCTGTAATATATTTATTATGGTGTCACGTCACTAAAGATGAACACATGATTCTGATTTCTGCCCTTAGTTGGATAACACACATCTCCAGTCATTGTGTTTTATGGCTGGTTTTCAACCTCTTCAGTCTGAAGGTCTCGACCCGAAACATCACCTATTCTTTCTCTCCAGAGATGCTGCCTGTCCTGCTGAGTTATTCCAGCTTTTAGTGTCTATCTTCAGTTTAAACCACCATCAGCGGTTCCTTCCTACACTCTTTGTTAAGCGAAACAGGTCCTATTCTCATAATATTATTCACCTCAACTGAGTCTTTTCTTCACCTCAGTTGCTGCAGAGAATACAATCCCAGTTATCAAATCTTTCTTCAAAGTGAAAAAAAAAATTCCAGCGTTGCCAATATGTTCATAAATCGCCCCTGGATCCCCTCCAGAGCAATTGCACCCTTTCTACAGTGTGTCATAGTCTTACAGCATGGAAACAGGCCCTTCATCCCAACTTGTCCATGCAGATCAAGATGCCCCATCTAAACTAGTCCCATTTATCCACATTTGGTCCATATCCCTTTAAACCTTATGTGTGCCAGTGTGTGTGTAAGGGCGTGTGTGCCAGTGTGTGTGTGTGTGTGTGTGTGCCAGTGTGTGTGTAAGGGCGTGTGTGAGAGTGTGTGTGTGTGTGTGCCAGTGTGTGTGTAAGGGCGTGTGTGCCAGTGTGTGTGTGTGTGCCAGTGTGTGTGTAAGGGCGTGTGTGAGAGTGTGTGTGTGTGTGTGTGCCAGTGTGTGTGTAAGGGCGTGTGTGAGAGTGTGTGTCAGTGAAGCGGCGACTACACCCGGAGTGAGCGGAGACTTGGCGATGTCCGGGGAGCATTTCCCTCTCTCCCCCCCTCCCCGGGAATGCGGGCCGGCCCAGGTGCTGTGTGTCCAGCTGGGGTCCGGGGGAGGTGAGGGATAGTGACCCAGGGGTCGGGCATCGGACTGGAGCTATAGCCCGAGATTCATCCCTGCGGCTCCGGAGGTAGCACCGACACCCCCACTCACCCGGTCCGCTCCTGGCTCCGGGCCGGGGTTAAAACTCCATGTGATGTGGACAGAGTGGCCGACGGACACAGAGCCACCGGGGGTGAGGGTGGGAGGTGTGAGCAGTGCCTTGGGGGGGGGGGGAGGGTTGGTGCTGGGACCACTACCGTGTCTCATCTATCACACCATCTGCACGGGAATGTGAATGCAGGTGAGGCAGCATCTATAGAGCGGTAGACAAAAATGCTGGAGCAATTCTTGCTATTGAGGGAGTGCAGCGTAGGTTTACAAGGTTAATTCCCGGGATGGTGGGACTGTCATATGCCGAGAGGATGGTGCAGCTGGGCTTGTACACTCTGGAGTTTCGAAGGATGAGAGGGTATCTCATTGAAGCATTTAAGATTGTTAAGGGTTTGGACACGCTAGAGGCAGGAAACATGTTCCTGATGTTGGTGGAGTCCAGAACCAGGGGCCACAGTTTAAGAATAAGGAGTAAGCCATTTAGAATGGAGACGAGGAAACACTTCTTACAGAGAGTGGTGAGTCTGTGGAATTCTCTGCCTCCGAGGGCGGTGGAGGCCGGTTCTCTGGATGCTTTCAAGAGAGAGCTAGATAGGGCTCTTAAAAATAGTGGAGTCAGGGGATAAGGGGAGAAGGCAGGAACGGGGTACTGATTGGGGAAGATCAGCCATGATCACATTGAATGGCAGTGCTGTCTCGAAGGGCCGAATGGCCTACTCCTGCACCTATTGTCTGTTGTCTAAATGCTTGAGTCTGAAGAAGGGTCAAACTCAGACATAGATGCTGCCTCAATCGCTGAGTTTCTGCAGCACTTTTGGCTACATTGCTCGTTCTTTGCGGGGAACCCGACAGAAAACTATTCTCATTGGTGAGTGTGGAGGAGTGTGACTGTATTTATTTATTTATTTGTTTATATTTATGGTGCCAAGGTCTCGGATGTGTCTCTGTCAAGATATCCTGAAATCAGAGGGAGAGGAGCCTGAGGTCATGGTACATATAGGTACCAATGACAGGTAAAAAAAGGGAAGAGGTCCTGAAGGGAGGATTTAGTGAGTTGGGAGGAGAGTTAAGGAAAAGGACCAAAAAGGTAACAATCTCAGGATTACTGCCTGTGCCACGTGACAGTGACAGTAGGAATGGAGCGAGGTGGAGGATAAATGCGTGGCTGAAGGACTGGTGCAGTGGGCAGGGATTCAAGTTTCTGGATCATTGGGACTTCTTTTGGGGAAGGTGGGACCTGTACAGAAAGGATGGGTTGCACTTGAACCCGAGGGGGACCAATATCCTGGCGGGGAAATTCGCAAAGGCTACTGGGGAGACTTTAAACTAGAACGGTTGGGGCGAGGGACTCAAATAGAGAAAGCTAGTAGACAGAATGGGAGGCAGGAAGCAGAAAAGGGAAGCACTCGGGAACAAGAGGAGAAAGAAAAAAAAGGAAATAAATAGAGAATAAGAGGCGGGGGGTTTCTTAAATGTGCATATTTTAATGCTAGGAGCATTGTAAGAAAGGTGGATGAGCTTAGAGCCTGGATTGACACCTGGAAGTATGATGTTGTGGCGATCAGTGAAACATGGTTGCAGGAGGGCTGTGATTGGAAACTAAATATTCCAGGATTTCGTTGCTTCAGGTGTGATAGAATTGGAGGGGCAAGAGGTGGTGGTGTTGCATTACTAGTCAGGGAAGATATTACAGCAGTGCTTTGGCAGGATAGATTGGAGGGCTCATCTAGGGAGGCTATTTGGGTGGAACTGAGAAGTGGGAAAGGGGTAGTAACACTTATAGGGGTGTATTATAGACCGCCAAATGGGGATCGGGAATTGGAAGAGCAAATATGTAAGGAGATAGCAGATATTAGTAGTAAGCACAAGGTAGTGATTGTGGGAGATTTCAACTTTCCACACATAGACTGGGAAACACATTCGGTAAATGGGCTGGATGGTTTGGAGTTTGTAAAATGTGTGCAGGATAGTTTTTTGCAGCAATACATAGAGGTACCTACTAGAGGAGGGGCAGTGTTGGACCTCCTGTTAGGAAATGAGATGGGACAGGTGGCGGAGGTATGCGTTGGGGAGCACTATGGGTCCAGTGATCACAATACCATTAGTTTCAATATAATTATAGAGAGGGTCAGAACTGGACCTAGGGTTGAGATTTTTGATTGGAGAAAGGCTAACTTTGATGAGATGCGAAATTATTTAAAAGGAGTGAACTGGGACATTTTGTTTTATGGGAAGGATGTAGAAGAGAAATGGAGGACATTTAAAGGGGAAATTTTAAGAGTACAGAATCTTTATGTTCCTGTTCGGTTGAAAGGAAACAGTAAAAAGTGGAAAGAGCCCTGGTTTTCAAGGGAAATTGGACATCTTGTTCGGAAAAAGAGGGAGATCTACAATAATTATAGGCAGCATGAAGTAAATGACGTGCTTGAGGAGTATAAGGAATGTAAAAAGAATCATAAGAAATAAATTAGAAAAGCTAAAAGAAGACATGAGGTGCTTTGGCAAGTAAGGTGAAAGTAAATCCAAAGGGTTTCTACAGCTATATTAATAGCAAAAGGATAACGAGGGATAAAATTGGTCCATTGGAGAGACGGAGTGGACAGCTATCTGCAGAGCCAAAAGAGATGGGGGAGATATTGAACAATTTCTTTTCTTCGGTATTCACCAAGGAGAAGGATATTGAATTATGTGAGGTAAGGGAAACTAGTAGAATAGCTATGGATACTATGAGTTTCAAAGTAAAAGAAGTACTGAAACTTTTGAAAAATATAAAAGTGGATAAGTCTCCAGGTCCTGACAGGATATTCCCTAGGACATTGAGGGAAGTTAGTGTAGAAATAGCCGGGGCTATGACAGAAATATTTCAAATGTCATTAGAAACGGGAATAGTCCCCGAGGATTGGCGTACTGCGCATGTTGTTCCATTGTTTAAAAAGGGTTCTAAGAGTAAACCTAGCAATTATAGGCCTGTTAGTTTGACTTCAGTGGTGGGCAAATTAATGGAAAAGATACAGAGATAATATATATAAGCATCTGGATAAACAGGGTCTGATTAGGAACAGTCAACATGGATTTGTGCCTGGAAGGTCATGTTTGAATTAAGAAGGTTCAACTGTTGGGTATAAATGCAGGAGTAGCAAGATGGATTCAACAGTGGCTGAATGGGAGAAGCCAGAGGGTAATGGTGGATGGTTGTTTGTCGGGTTGGAGGCAGGTGACTAGTGGGGTGCCTCAGGGATCGGTGTTGGGTCCTTTGTTGTTTGTCATGTACATCAATGATCTGGATGAAGGTGTGGTAAATTGGATTAGTAAGTATGCAGATGATACCAAGATAGGGGGTGTTGTGGATAATGAAGAGGATTTCCAAAGTCTACAGAGTCTACAGAGTGATTTAGGCCATTTGGAAGAATGGGCTGAAAGATGGCAGATGGAGTTTAATGCTGATAAATGTGAGGTGCTACACCTTGGCAGGACAAATCAAAATAGGACGTACATGGTAAATGGTAGGGAATTGAAGAATATAGTTGAACAGAGGGATCTGGGAATAACCGTGCATAGTTCCTTGAAGGTGGAATCTCATATAGATAGGGTGGTAAAGAAAGCTTTTGGTATGCTAGCCTTTATAAATCAGAGCATTGAGTATAGAAGCTGGGATGTAATGTTAAAATTGTACAAGGCATTGGTGAGACCAAATCTGGAGTATGGTGTACAATTTTGGTCGCCCAATTATAGGAAGGATGTCAACAAAATAGAGAGAGTACAGAGGAGATTTACTAGAATGTTGCCTGGGTTTCAACAACTAATTTACAGAGAAAGGTTGAATAAGTTAGGTCTTTATTCTCTGGAGCGCAGAAGGTTAAGGGGGGACATGATAGAGGTCTTTAAAATGATGAGAGGGATAGACAGAGTTGATGTGGATCAGCTTTTCCCTTTGAGAAAAGGGAAGATTCAAACAAGAGGACATGACTTCAGAATTAAGGGACAGAAGTTTAGGGGTAACATGAGGGGGAACTTCTTTACTCAGAGAGTGGTAGCTGTGTGGAATGAGCTTCCAGTGGAAGTGGTGGAGGCAGGTTCGTTGGTATCATTTAAAAATAAATTGGATAGGCATATGGATGAGAAGGGAATGGAGGGTTATAGTATGAGTGCAGGCAGGTGGGACTAAGGGAAAAAAGTTGTTCGGCACGGACTTGTAGGGCCGAGATGGCCTGTTTCCGTGCTGTAATTGTTATATGGTTATATATGTAAAAACGTTTTTTTGAGCGTGAGAACTTCTGTCATCAGCGTGAGAATTTCATCAAATGCGTGAGTCTCACGTTCAATGCGTGAGAATTGGTAGCCCTGTAACAATGGCCACTTTCCTCTATCATCGTTACCTTTTTTGCATATCTTTCATTCATTGTTCTTTATCTCTCTACATCATCATCTATATCTCTTGTTTCCCTAATCCCTAATCCCTAACCAGTTTGAAGAAGGGTCTCGACTGCAATGTCACTGATTCCTTCTCTCCAGAAGTGCTGCCTGTCCCGCTGAGTTACTCCAGCTATTTGTGTCCATCTTCGGTTTAAACCAGCATCTGCAGTTCCTTCCTGCACACAGCATCGAGTTTACTTTGCTTTAGAGATACAGCATGGAATCAGGCCTGTCGGCCACCGAATCCGTGCCGGCCTTCACATGAGTTCTATGTTATCCCACTTTTACATCCACTCCCTACACATTATGGGGCAATTAAGCTACAAGCCCGCATATCTTTGGGATGTGGGAGGAAATCCACGCAGTCACGGGGAGAATGTGCAAACTGCACACAGGCAGCATCCATAGACAGGATTGAGCCCGGGTCTCTGATGCTGTGAGGCAGCAGCTCTACCCACTGTGCCACTGTGCTGCCATCTGTGGAGTGAATGGGCCGACGATGCTTTGGATCAGGACCCTTCTTCAGACTCTTTTCCCATGCTACTTCTTAATTCCTTTGTCAATCGCCTCCATTCTGTCACCACGTCTTAAACTCTCTGCTAATGAGAACGGCTTCTCGAAACTTGTTTGCACCATCTGTGAGTTTAAACACCATAGAATCCCTACACGATGTTCTCAAATCCTGGAACACCCCAGCCAGCCTCTCAAACAACCCCCCCCATTCCTAAAATTCTTTCAGTGAATCTCCTCCACAACCACTCAAGGTCATAGCATTTCATGTGAATTACAGCCGCTGCAGACACATCATTCTAAAGAAATACCAGTTTTTCTGATCAACCACTGGTCGGGGCGAGGTGGGAATGGGAGATTAAAAATCTACAATGATCAGCATTTTAAATCACCCTCAGAGCATCAGAGTATTTTTGGTAAAGTAAACATCAAATTATGATTGAGTACAACTCATCTGCTGAAGATTCAGCTGAAAAAATATGCAAACTCTTACTCAAAAGATTCAGGAACAGGTGGGTCAGGCCTCTGAGCAACTCGCCTCTTTAAAATCTTCATAAAGCTGATGAAATTCAGTATAAAAAGGCTAATTTCTTCTTCAGAGGTGAACAGGAAAAGCAATTGAAGAGTGAGAAAGGGGCTTAACACTGGCACTGCTGCCTCTGAACACTGCTCACAACCTTGAAGCAATTCAGGGTAGTGTTTAAGATACTGTATTTTAATAAACCTGCCAAGGTCCGTGCTCAGAGTGAGAATAAATGCCATCTATAACCTTCAGACTAATCCCCCCCCCCCACCCCCCCCCCAATTTGGTTGTGGTGGGCCTGTGCCCTAACTCCTTTCATCAGGACTCGGTGTCATGTTTATAAATAAAAAGAAAAATGCGCATTTACTATCATTCATTTCACAGTCAGAATCTTTTTAGTTTAATTAAGTTTATTATTATTATTATCATGTGCGCTGAAGGAAGAGTGAAAAGCTTTTTTGGTGCGTGGTTTCCAGAAACGTCACCTATTCCATTTCTCCAGAGATGCTGTCTGACCTGCTGAGTTACTCCAGCTTTTTGTATCTATCTTCAGCAGGAATGCACAATGATTACAATCAAGCCGTCCACAGTGTACAGATACAGGATGAAGAGAATAATGTTTAGTGCGAGATAGAGCCCGATTAAAGATAGTCCAAGGGTCTCCAATGAGGAAGATGGTAGGTCAGGACCACTCTCCGGTTGGTGATAGGATGGTTCAGTTGCCTGTTAACAGATGGGATGCAACTCCCTGAATCTGGAGATTTGCATTTTCACGCTTCTGGAAATCTTGTCTGATGGGAGAAAGGAGAAGAAGACTCATTCTTGATTATGCTGGTTGCCTTGCTGAGGCAGCGTGAAGTGTAGATGGAGTCAATGGAGTAGTTGGCTTGCGTGATAGTCTGGGCTACATCCACAACTCTCTATAATTGCTTGCAGTCTTGGATGGAGCTGTTCCCAAACCATTTTGTGATGCATCCCGATAAAATGCTTCCCAGGAATGTCAACAAGTGGAGGGCATAACTTTATGGAAAAGGGGGGTGGGGGGGAAAAGTTTAAACAAGATGTGCAGGGTGAGGTTTTTAAGAAAAAGAGCGGTGGGGCAGATTTGACAGTGGGGCTTTTAGATAGGCAGATAAATGCAAGGAATAGAGGGATATGGATCAGGTCCAGGCAGATGAGATTGGTTTATCATGTTCTGTTCGGACACAGTGGGTCGAAGGGCCTGTTCCTATGCTGTACTGTTCTATGTTCTATAACCTCAGCTGAAATCCAAAGTATTCATAGTTAATCAAGTTCCTCCTATAAGAATATACTTCAGCCGACAAAATGTTATCAATCTCTGAATAATTAATTAAAAACTAGGATTTCCTGCTATCGAAAGTACTTCACATTTCTATCACCGCTGAACAAAAAATGTCCAACTGCAATGAGCAGGCTTTAAATGTAATAACTTTAGGCACATCAACTGGCCCTTCAGCCCCACTCCTCCATGCTGACTAACTCACCCTATCTAAGCTCGTTCTGCTTGCCCGCATTTGGCCAAATTCCTCTAAATCTTTCCTTTCCACGTATATCCAAATGTCTTAAATGTTGTTATTGTACCTACCCCAAATACCTCCTCCACTAGCCCGTTCCATGTGCCCTCAGTGTGAAAAGGTTGCCCCTCTGCTTCCTATTAAGTCCTTCCCTCCTCAATTTAGCCTTGTGCCCTCACGGTCTTGATTCCCCCTACCCTGGGAAAAAGTTTCTGTGCATTCATTCTATCCATTCCCCTCATGATTTTATACACCTCCATAAGATCACCCCTCAGGCTCCTGCGTTCCAAGGAATAAATCCTCTCTGTATATCCCAGTTCATTAAGACTCATTGTGTGGGTTTCTAATGTCCTGCATTAGTAGGTTAACATCTCAAATGTCATCTGGTTATTTTTTTTGTACTAGATGTTATTTTAATTATTCTTGTCCAAGGAGTACTAAATGATCTAGCTTTCCAAAGTTTAAATTTTTACTTTATTTAAGAAAATAGTCAAACCTGTTCATTTTGGGGCCAAAACAAACAGTTTTACACTTAAAGTGCACCGTGACGGCTTGATTGTAATCATGTATAGTATTTTCTCTGACTGGATAGCACACAAATAAAAGCTTTTCACTGTACCTCAGTGCATGTGACAGTAAACTACACGGCACGGTGGCGTAGCGGTTGTGCTACTGCCTTACAGCGCCAGAGACCCGGGTTCAATCCTGACAACAGGTGCTTGTCTGTTCAGAGTTTGTAGATTCTCCCCGAGGGTTTTCTCTGAGATATTCAGTTTCCTACTACACTCGTACGCTCATACAGGTTTGTAGGTTAATTGACTTGGTTTAATTGTAAAATTGTCCCTAGTGTGTGTGCAGGATAGTGTTAATGTGCGGGGATCGCTGGTCAGTGCGGTCTCGGTTTCCACGCTGTATCTCTAAACAAAACCATTTAAAACTCAGTTTACCAGGTTTACACATTAGGGTCCCGTTGCAGGGTTTTGAACAAAAAGGTCGACAATTTACTTCCTTCCACAAATGCTGCTCAACCTGTCGGGTTCTTCCGGGGTCTCGACCCGAAATGTCACCCATTCCTTCTCTCCACAGATGCTGGCTGACCTGCTGAGTTACTCCAACTTTTTGGTGTAAAGCAGCATCTGCAGTTCCTTCCTACACTATACAGAGTTCTTCCAGCAGTTTGATTGTCGGTCCAGATGCCAAAATCAACACTCTCGTGTCCACCAGTTTGTCTGATAGATTTATCAGTACAATCTATCAATGATTTCTTCTATTTTATATATACTTCCTCTGTACTTATTATGCCTCTAATCTTGCTCTCATCAGCAAATGGTTCTTCATTGTGTCACCCAAATCACAAGTGGATGTAGTGAACAAAGGAGGCCAAGGCAGATATCTTAAAGGGCTTTCCTTTAAGTGTGAGTGTGAACTCTACCTAGCTAATTTATTTTTCTAGTACCCCAAAACCACCCTTCTCATTCTGCTGAAAGAATAGTACACGTATTGGACCAATATGCGCACTTCCAAACCACTATACACCCTTTTATGCACAGCTCCTGGTTAGGAAATACTCGCTGGAGCCTACACCATCACTTCTCAGATAGTTGCAGTCCTGCACTGTATTTGGTAACACAAATGAACTGCAGATGCTGGTTTACAAACAAAAACTCAAAGTGCTGGAGTAACTCAGCAGTTCAGGTAGCATATCTGGAGAACATGGATACCCAAAATGAGATCTCAAAGAACATAGAGATGTTCTCCGTGATCTCTTTTTAGGTATCCATATTCCCCATCTCAAAGAAATGTTCTCCAGAGAAGCTTCCTGACCCACTGAGTTACTCCAACACTTTTAAATGTTCAAAGCATCAGCTATCCTTCTTCAAACATGGATAGATAACATTTGGGGTAAAAGACACAGTGCTGGAGGAATTCAAAGGGCCAGGCAGCATCTCGGGAGATCATCTCTTTGAAAATATCTAATTTGAGTATCTACATCCTCCATGGATGCTGCATGAATGTTGAATTACTCAGGTATTTTGTGTCATTTTCCCTGCACCATATATACCTCAGTCTGTGTAGTGTGGCTCTTGATCAAATAAAATCTCTCCTGACAAATGCATCAAAGAAGCTGCCACAAAAGGCATTACAAGAATCTCTGTGGCCATTATGGAAGAACAACCAAAGCAAGTCGCAAAGGTCAAAGGTCTAGCCTTTATCTGCAGGACAATGCTAGCTATTTTCAACTAAACTGAACAGAAATTAAGGACAAATGCTTTTATACACTGATTTACTTGCACTTGCCCAGAAAAGGTCTGAAGGCCAAGTCAAAACTGTGCAGGACAAAATGTATAGTATAATTCCAGCATTTTGTTCAGCCTCAACTTTCTCTTATGCCCTGATAGAGAAGCATCTCATTACTGTTTGAGATACTCACTGTGATTCAGTTGGCAGGACCCAACATGACATGGATTATGGGTTCCAATTCCAATAGAGTCATACAGCATGGAAACACGCCTTCAGCCCAACTTATCCATGCCGACCAACATGCCCATCTGCTGCCATTTGGTCCATATCCCTGTAAACCTTTCCTTTCCATGTACCTGTCCCAATGTCTTTTGAAGGGTCTCGACCCAAAATGCAACCTATTCCTTTTCTCCAGAGATGCTGTCTGACCCGCTGAGTTATTCCAGCTTTTGGTGTCCATCTCCAATGTCTTTTGAACATTGTTATTGTACCTGCCTCAACTATCTCATCAAGCAGTTTGTTCCAAGCACCCGCTACCCTCTGTATGAAGAGGTTGTCTCCCAGATTCTTAGTAAATTTTCCCCCTCTCATCTTAAACCCATGTCCACTGGTTCTTGATTCCCCTACTCTGGGTAAAAGACTCACCTTATGATTCTTTTCACCTCTACAAGATCGCCTCTCATCCTCCTGCGCTCCAAGGAATGAAGTCCTGGCCTGCCCAAACTGTCCCTACAGCTCGAACCCTCGAGTCCTGGCAACATACTGATAAATCTTCTCTGCAAGCAGAGAAATCTAAACTGAGAGATGCTGCACCGTTGTGGTAACAGTTTTGGAAGAAGCTGATTGCTGTCTCGAGTAAACATTAAAATATCTCAGAGCAAAACCTCAATAACATTTAGCCAATAAACAGACCTCTGCCAACACTAAAACTAAGAGTCAAGAAACTGCAAATGCTGGAATCTTGGGCTTCCGGATCCTTTCCATGCCCCCCATAAAACCATTCTTTCCTTTCCCTCTATATTTCCTTTCATCTTCTTTTTCCCCTCTCCTGTGCCCTTCAACCTATAACCTTCCCTTCAGCTTAAGAGGAGGAAGAACAATTAACAATAGGGGACCCGGTGTGGGGGAACAGCCGGAAGGGGGGGGGGGGGGGGGGGGGGGGGGGGGGGAGGGGAGGGAGAACAAAGGAGGAGCCGATGTACTTTGTAACTTTGTCAGCGCTGTATGTGGCGACTATTTGCATACCTTGGCAAAGAATTTCACTGTGACTTGTCACATGTGTCAATAAAGTATTTAATTCCACTCCTCACTCCTCTTTCCTTATTATGAAATCCTTTTGCCTCCTTTTCACCTCGTCTCTGTCATTTATTCCACCCATTTGCCAATTAACCCCTCCCCCAACGTGTACCCACCTATCACTTGCCGGGCTGTCCCATCCCCACCTCTCTTTTCCAGCTTCCTCCCTCCGACTCTGTCAGTCTGTAGAAGAGTCCCAACATGAAACGCCAGCTGTCCATTCCCTCCACAGATGCTGCCTGACACGTCGAGCTCCTCCAGCACTTTGTGTTTTGTTTAGCTCTAAAGCTAAATGATCGATTCATTATCACATACATTGCTAGCCTACAATACAACAATATGAGGGAAATCCAAGAGACTGCAGATGTTGGAATCGTGAGCAAAACACAAAGTGCTGGAGGAACTCAACGGGTCAGGCAGCGCCTGGGGAGGGAATGGACAGGCGATACTTTGAGTCAGAACCTTTTTACAACAATATACAATAGGGTAGGACAATGAAAGGCATGATGTAAATGCAAATGGCTTTGACGAAAGATAGACACAAAGTGCTGGATCAGTGGGTCAGGCAGCATCTCTGGTGAAAAGGGATGGGTGACTTTTCGGGTCAGGACTCTTCTTCAGACTGAAAAGTGGGGGTGGGGAGGTGAAGAGCTGGCGACGAGAAAAGACCAGGACAAATCAGGGCCAGCCACAAATGATCTCAGGCCTGATGTTTGTCTTTCATCACCAGAAAGGTACATTTGGTCAGTAAAATACTCACTGAATAATGCCAATGAAATGTGGCCCAATCAATCCCCATGCAATGTCAATCAAGTAGATCGCAAGTTGAGCCAGAAGGTACCAGTGCAAGTGTAAGAAGTGTCACATGCACACTTCTACCAAGTAGAAAAGCTATTGTCACTGTCATGAGAAAATTCTCCATCAGAGTTTTCCAGCGAAGGTATCATTAAATGAACCGACTTGAGAAAGTGTCGGCATGCCTCAGGTCGAACAATCACCAAATTACACGTTTGCAAGTTCAAGAGCTTGATGGACTTAAGCACAAAACAAAAATCTATGCTGCAATTTCATGGCATTACAGAAGGATCGTTGCATTGGGAGATGTGGTATAAAATTAAACCTAATTTCAGATCTCAGATGTTGAATTAGAGCTGGGAATTAGGACATAAAACTAACAGCCAGGTGTTAAAAGGCAGCATCTGTAATTTTTTTAAAAAGCAGTGTCTTGACCCGAAACGTCCAAAATCTCTCCCCCCCACTCGCCAAACAGATGCCGAGTTTCTCCAGTAGTTTAGTTTTTGCTCCAGATTGCAGCATCTGTAGTCTCCTGAGCCTCAGTGCCAGAATATTGTTGACGGAGAGATGAATAGAATTTTTTGTAGGATCCTGTTGGAATCTTTTACAGGTAAATTGTGCCCTGCAGTCAAATCTAACATCAATCACTTTAGCCATCATCTCTCAGCTAATGCGGTCTCTTTCCATAGACACCCCGACTGATTTGCCAAATATTTCCAGTTTTATGTCAGATTTTTGCTCTCTCCATTTCTCAAAACAGTATTTGATTGTCACCACAACCAATTAAGGTACAGTGAAACTAGATTTACCCTACAGTAATGGTTTTAGCTTTCCAGTAGATTGAATGATTGAAAGACACAGCATGGAAACAGATCCTTCAGCCCACTGAGTCCACCTGCACGTCTTTGAGATATGGGAAGAAATCGGAGCACCCGAAGGAAACCCACGCAGTCACAAGAAGAACATACCAACTCCACACAGACAGCACCCGTCGTCTCTGGTGCGGGGAAGGCAGCAGCTCTACCAGCTGTGCCACACAGACCTGGATGTTGAGCTGGTAAAATTTATATTTGATCAACCTGTGGCATTGAAAGAATGAATAAGGTGGAATAATTATGTTAAATAACTTGAATGTCAAATCACTTTAGGAGTTGTTCTATGTGACTATACCATAAGATTTTAGATTGTATTTGTTCAGGTGTGTGCCAAGCAGAACTGATGTACATTCAGAACATGTGTGCCTACATCCATTTGATGTGGTGATTGTAGACATGTGACCATTTCAACCTTACCCCAGATGAAATTAACTGAGATATCTTGCCTAGTTTCCTGGAAGGGTATTGAGTATGAGAGTTTGGACACCGTGATGCTGTTGTACAAGTTATTGGCGAGGCCACTATAGGGGAACACTGTGTGCAGTTCTGCTTGCCCAGCTACTGGACGGATGTCATTAGGTTGGAAGTGCAGAAGGGATTCACCTGGGCCTGCAGGCTTCAGTGATAGGAAAAGGTTGCAAAGGCTGAAACATTTTTCTTTGGAGCAAAAGGACCGAGCGGTGACCTTATTGAGGTTCCAAGATCATGAGGGACATGGATAAAGTGTTTTTCAGTCTTTTTCCCCCAGGGTAGAGAATTCTAAAACTAGAGGACTTGGGCTTTAGGTGAGAGAGGTAGAGATAGAGGTCCCTCAGATCTCTATCTCTCTCACCTAAAGGGGCAACTTTTTTTCACTCAGAGGGTAGTCTGTGTCTGGAATGAGCTCCCAGAGGAAGTTATGGAAATGGATACAATTCTGGCTTTTAAAAGCGAGTTGGACTGCAGCAAGAATACAGAACGATTAGAAACAATACGTGTGGTTTCTCTGATCCACAGCAACTAATAAAGCTTTCATGTTGCCAAAATAAATGCATGGATAGGAAGGGTTTACAGGCTTATATGCTAATTGCAGGCAAATGGGACAAGCCCAGTATGCCAACTTGGTCACACAGACAAGATGGTCTGAGAGGCCTGTTTCCTTGCAGTACAGCTCGATGTGATTTTGTGTTACTTTCTTCACGAGTTTGCTGTTTCTGTTGAATATAAACGGAAGGCAAGACTTTGAGCCAAAAGCATGTTTGGGATCCAAACTGTCAGAACCAGCCTAATTCAATTGGCTGTGGCTCGCACCAGACCCCCAATGAAGGGAGACACGGGTTCCCTATCGATTGACAATTAGCATCATCTAACTGCGGCAGATGTTTCTGGTACCAGGAGACCAGTACCTGCCATTCCTCTCCCATCTGTTCAAGGACATGCGGATAATTTGAAACTTTAACCATAGAAACACATTTCACCCATATCCAATTCAATCTGTCTGATATAACCGTTCGGGATGAAATTGAATTTATTTATCTCGTGGAAGCCTAGACTGAACTTGGAGTTGTGTGACAGGAGCCTCAAGTGTTGAATTTGTCTCAAGATCTTAAATACCCACATGTCGTCCTGTAAGTTATGTGCAACAGTCTCAGTCAAACAGCTCAAACCCGATGTGTAGAAAGGAACTGCAGATGCTGGTATACACCGAAGATAGACACAAAGTGCTGTAGTTACTCAAAGGGTCAGGCGGCATCAATGGAGAAAAAGGATGGGTGACATTTCGGGACGTGACCCTTCATAGCTCAAATTCTATCTTGTGATGCAACTCGAACAAATCCCTCTTGAGCCGCATTTCTCCAAGTTTTGGTGAAAATAACATATAAATGCTGCCTGCCTCTCTCACAGGAGAAGGAGGGGGTGTTAAAATTCTGCCGGGACCACTAATATCCTGTGAACTACGATCAGCCAGTTTTCCTGATGGATTGATGCAGGCCATAAAGATATCTATTTCACCAACCATCGCTACTTTCAAATTGAGAGAAATGGTATTACAGCGAGTGGCAGCCAGACAAGATGAAGAGACCTGTGATTCTCGTTTTCTGAGAATGCTGGCTTTAAATGATGTTTTGTAATGGCTATTTGTGCAGCGGTCAAGGTACTTAATAGAACATCGAGCAGCGCAGCACAGGAGCAGGCCCTTCGGCCCCCAATGTCTGTGCTGAACATAATGCCAAGACAAACTCTCATGTGTCGGCACATGATCCGTATCCCTCCGTTCCCTTATATCCATGTGCCTATCAAAAAGTCTCTCCAAAGCCCCTATCATATCTGCCTCCACCACCACCCCGGGCAGCATGTTCCAAGTACACTTCATTTTCACTGTGGAGAAGAAACTTGCCCCACACATCTCCTTTAGATTTTAGAGATTTGAAATTGAAATCTCTATTTAAATTTTTATGAGAGATTTAAATAAAGCTAAATCTATTTAACTCTCTCACCTTAAAGCTGTTCCCTCTAGTATTTGATATTTTCATGCTGGGAAAATTATTCTGATCGTCTACCCGATCTATGCCTCTCATAATTTTCCAGGTCTCCTCTCAATCTCTGGCACTCCAGTGGAAAACAATCCATGTTTGTCCAACCACTCCTTGTAGCTAATGCTCTTTGTTGTAATATTATATGTTCTATATGAATGGTGAATGAATGAATACGTTTTTTGGCCAAGTATGTACACATGCAAGGAATTTGCCTTGGTGCTCCACTCGCAAGTAACATAGCAACACGACATACAGTAACAATTAAGAATGAGATATAAAAAATTAATAATAAAACAATACAGTTTAAAAATGTGACTGAAATAAAATACCGGAGCAAAATGAGGCTACAGACTTTTGGTTATTGAGTAGAGCTACTACTCATTGAAAAAACCTGTTTTTATGTCTGGCTGTGGTGGCTTTGACAGTCCGGAGTTGCCTTCCAGAGGGAAGTGCCTCAAAGGGTTTGTGGCCAGGGTGAGAGGGGTCAGAGATGATCTTGCCCGCTCGCTTCCTGGCCCTTGACGTGTACAGTTCATCAATGGGGGGAAGGTTGCAGCCAACAACCTTCTCAGCTGATTGGATGATTCGCTGCAGCCTCCGGATGTCGTGCTTGGTGGCTGAGGCAAACCAGACCATGATGGAGAAGGTGAGGACAGACTCTACGATGGCCGTATAGAATTAGACCATCATTGCCTGTGGCAGATTGTGTTTCCTCAGCTGCCGCGGGAAGTACATCTCCTGTTGGGCCTTTTTGACTGTGGAGTTGATGGTGGCCCCCCCATTTCAGATCCTTGGAGATGATGGTGGAAGAATAACAAAACTTGCATTCCTTTGCACTTTGTGTACAGCCGTGAACTCCCTGATGATTGTGTAGGTAAATGGTGTAAATAATGTGGCACAGCTAGAAAAGCGTCTTAACGCACAACACCAGAGACTCGGGTTCAATCCTGACCTCAGGTGCTGTCTGTGTGGAGTTTGCACGTTCTCTGTGACCATTTGAGTTTCCTCCCGGTGCTCCAGTTTCCACCACATCCCAAAGATGTGCAGGTCTGTAGGTTTATTGGCCCTAGTGTATAGGGAGTAGATGAGAAAGTGGGACAACAGTGTGAACGAGCAATCGATGGTCGGCATGGAATCGGTGGGCCGAAGGGCCTGTTTCCATGCTGTATCTTTTAATCTCTGACTGCATGGGCAAAATCAAATGGCAGGCATAAATTATAGACTCTCCCTATTATCATTCATGTATAGGATGGTGTTTGTTTTGGCATCGTGCCTACAATCCTTTAATTTGCTGGCAAATGCTGGGAGGACATTAGTTTCAATGTCCAGCTGCACTTTTTAAACATGCTCCTGTGTCTTTATACAACTGCTAATATTCACACCTGTGCGTAGATATTGAGATATTCTAGATGTTACACATTCGACCCTATTTCAGTCAGGAAACGAGAACATGATCATTTTTGTGTAGGAAGGGACTGCAGATGCTGGTTTATACCAAAGATAGACACTAAAATGTTGGACGCACTCTGTGGGTCAGGCAGCATCTCTGGAGAAAAGGAATAGGTGACGTTTCAGATCATGGCCCTTCTTGGGGTGGAAGATTGCAACCTTCACGTGGTCCGCCCTGTTTCGACTAATGCAATCAACTCGACGTGCACAAACGGAAGATCAAATAGAACAAGTTGTCCAACAACTTTAGGCTGCGCACGCCACACGAAAGAAGAAGATGACCCTTCTTTAGACTGAAAGATAGGGGAGGGGGGAGGGGAGGAGAAACTGGAGGTGAGAAAAGGCCAGCAACAGATGGTCTCAGGAGAGGTGGAGTTCACAATGTCCCATTGTTGGCTACAGAAGGTGTGCTAACGAGAGGGATACAACGAATAGTGAATAGATGCAAGAGTTATTTGAAATGGGAGAAATCAACATTCTTTAGGGGATGGCATGGTTGCGCAGCAATAGTTGCTTCCTTACAGCGCCAGAGGCCCAGGTTCGATCCTGACTACGGGCGTCGTCTGTACAAAGTTTGTACATTCTCCCCGTGACCGCGTGGGTTTTGTCCGGGTGCTCCGGTTTCCTCACGCACTCCAAAGATTTACAAGTTTGTAGGTTAATTGGCTTCGGTAAAGATTGTAAATTGTCCCTAGTGTGTAGGGTAGTGCTAGTGTGTGGGGGTCACTGGTCAGAACAGGCTCGGTGGGCTGAAGACCTGTATCCGCTCTGTATCTCAAAACTAAATTACTACCGCTGGATCTGTTTTGTTTGGCATCTCAAGACTAGATGGATGCATGGACATGCACTTGACCAGAGGTGTGCAATGTTTCAATTGACTGTCACGCTGAGGGTACTCCCACAGTGACAACAACGCATCCCAAAGAGGATCTCACCCATGTACCGACAGAACACGATGAGCAACTTCACACGTCGGTGATGGTGAGTTGAAACCGGCCCGCCATAGTGAATGGGACACGGGTTTTGAATGGAGACTTCCAGGGGACACTCCAGTTTCTCGGCAAGGCATTGGAAATGTGTGTCAGCTAAACCAGGCCCATTTTGGGAGTGATAAGTGCTCCTGGAACCCAGGGAGTGGTAGGTAGTGACCAGTTGAAAGGCTTGAGGAAATTTATGAACAGCTGCAAGTTCACCAGGGCAGCCAAGGTAACACACACCCATCTTACGCTGAAACAACCCCCGCACTCCAGCACTACCTTACATATCTGGGACAATTTTACAACTTACTGAAGCCAATTAATCTTCAAACCGATACGTCTTTGGAGTGTGTTAAGGAAACCCGAGCACCCGGAGCAAATCCACGCAGGTCATAGGGGTAATGAACAAACTCCGTGCAGACAGCACCCATAGTCAGGATCGAACCCGGCTCTCTGGCGCTGTAAAGCAGCAATTCTACCACTGCGATCCCCCACAGAACTCTCGATGGAGAGAGGAGGGGAACTTGACCAGAGTAGGTAGATGTTGAGGAGATTTTTGCAGTGGACCAGTCAAAATGTAGAAACGAGGAACTATAGATGCTGGTTTACAAAGAAAAGACACAAAGCGCTGGAGTAGCTCAACAGGTCAGTCAGCATCTCTGGAGAACATGGATAAATGTTGATCTGGTTCCTCTCTCCACAGACGCTGACTGACCTGTCGTGAATAACCAGTCTTGTTTTGTTTTTATTTCAGATTTCCAGCACCAGCAGTACTCACTTCCTCATGTAATGTCAGGAACAGTAGCAGTCAATTTGTACAATGTCTTACAACCAGTAATGAAATAAAAAAAGCCCTTGGACCAGGTGAGAGCTCATTGACCCAAAACAACAATTGCACTTTTCTCTCCACAAATACCGCCCAACCTCCTGAGTAGTTCGAACTTTCTGCTTTTATTTCAAAGTTCCAGCATCTGCAATGTTGTGCTGACGTGCTCCATCGGCTCCATTGATTGATGCATCTTCCATCCACTTTCCAAGGAAGATTAGGTTTCGAGCCGTCACCTCATCCAAAAGATTGCACCTCCAGCAGTGCAGCTGATTGTCAAATTTGCACTGGCCTCGAATGGTGTCCTGACTCAGGGTGGGATACAAAGCCTTGTGACAAAAATAGAGTTCTACATCAAACCATGAGTTAACATTGGACCTACTTGGACTTCAAATGTGATTTAACTTTAGACGTCTTGACAGCTTTTCCCTTCTGTATCAAAAGGCCGCTTCAGAAATGGAAAGTTAAATATAAAACTAAAACATCTGAAGAAGAGTCTCGACCCAAAACATCACCTATCTATGTTCTCCAGAGATGCTGCTTGACCTGCTCAGTTACTCCAGCCTGGTGTTCATTTTTGTAAACCACCATCTGCAGTTCCTTGTTTCTACCCTAAGAAGGTAGCTTGTGTGGAACTAAAATAACTCAATTTAAATAAAACAGAATGGAAGAAAGGAAAACAGAAAAGCAATAGATTTTTTTTTAATCCTTAAAAAAGGGAATGCATTCTATCGCATTATAACCATATAACAATTACAGCACGGAAACAGGCCACCTTGGCCCTTCAAGTCCGTGCCGAACACTTATTTCCCCCTAGTCCCATCTACCTGCACTCAGACCATAACTCTCCATTCCTTTCCAGTCCATATACCTATCCAATTTATTTTTAAATTATAAAATCGAACCTGCCTCGAAGTTCGAAGTTCCCCCTCATGTTGCCCCTAAACTTCAGTCCCTTAATTCTCAAGTCATGTCCTCTTGTTTGAATCTTCCCTACTCTCAATGGAAAAAGCTTATCCACGTCAACTCTGTCTATCCCTCTCATCATTTTAAAGATCTCTATCAAGTCCCTTAACCTTCTGCGCTCCAAAGAATAAAGACCTAACTTGTTCAACCTTTCTCTGTAACTTAGTTGCTGAAACCCAGGCAACATTCTCGTAAATCTCCTCTGTACTCTCTCTATTTTGTTGACATCCTTCCTATAATATCTATTGCGATTTTGCCTTGTGGATGAAGGATTTAATAATAATAATAATAATAAATTTTATTTATGGGCGCCTTTCAAGAGTCTCATGGACACCTTACAAAAATTTAGCAGGTAGAGGAAAAACATGTAGGGGAATGAAATAAATAAAAATTTAGAGTGTCAATGGGGGGAAAAAGGCAGCAATAAGAGAGTTGGCAACTATACATAAGTATATTGCAGGGCACACAAGTTAAAAAGTTTAGAAAAAGAAAAAAAAGTCCAATGATCTGCTCAAACAGTTTTGGATCTCTGTGACTGCTGGAAAGATGAGGTGTTGGGGCAAGTAACTAGGGCAGGTATTGAAAAGAGCAACGGGGAAAGATTTGGGAAGCATCAACTTTAACATTATTAGGTCCATGGATGGAAAGAGCGAGAAAAAAAAATCGATATCAAATTGAATAAAAACAAACTAAGTGAGATAAATTGAAGTGAAAATTGGAATAAAATGGTGAGCACTAATAATAGAATTTGTTAACAAACAATAGAACACCCATTAGGTTGGACATCTGTGCTTTGCAGACGGGCTGATGTTATTTGATCTGCCTGTGGCAGCCAGGACAGTACCTAATGTATAGGAGTTCAGATCTGAAGTGACCATGACAGCGATCGGGAGTCCTGTCCCCTTCCTGGGCTTCTGCTATCAGTCACTTTGCAGCAGAGCCGTTGCACATTCTCTGGTAGCTTGGCCTACGCACACTGCCTTCCTCCAGATAAATACGTTGTTGTCTGCACTGCAGTCAGACAAGAACAGTGGGTGGGTGCAACTTCACATCCTGACAACTCCATTTCTGGCACCCTGTCTCCTCTTCCTCCCCCTCCACAAGTAGGAATAGAAATTTTGATTCAAAGATCAAATTTACAAAACAAAACATGGATAATCCAATGTCTGCCACTCAAGGCTTAACCTGCCATTGCGTTGTTCCAATAAAAATGTTTGTATGTGGAAACAAAGAACTGCAGATGCTCATTTATACCAAAGATAGACAGAGACTGCTGGAGTAACTTAGCTGCTCAGGCAGTATCTCTGGAGAAAAAGGATAGGTGACGTTTTGAATCGGGACTGATGAAGGGTCCTGACCCAAGATGTCATCTATTATTTTTCTCCAGAGATGCTGCCTGAGTTACTTCAGCACTTTGTGTCTAAAAAAATGTATGTACAATTTCCCTGTGACCACGTGTTTTCTCCGAGTGCTCTGGTTTCCTCCCACATTTTGAAGACACACAGGTTTGCAGGTTAATTGGTTTCTGTAAATTGTCCCTAGTGTGTGGGATAGAACTAGCGTGCGGGTGATTGCTGGTCTTGGTGGGTCAATAAGCACATTGTACCTCTAAAAAAACACGCAGTCATATAAAAAAAAACATTAATTGGCAACATTTGCAAAATATCGATCATCATTCTGCCTCTACATGCTGCCTGACCATTGGTTTCCTCCAGACTCTTCCAATCTCCTTGTTGTGGGATTAAAAAAGTGTATGGCCACACCCGTGGGAGCTGCCTCTGCCTACAAAGGTCCCACCACACACCCTGCCAAGACCAGCATGGACAAGAGCGACAAGACAAACGTTTCCACTCGCAGAAGGTTCTGAGCCATGATCCATGCAGTCCTTTTCAGTACAGATGAATTCATTAGAGAACATCAGGTGATTTGCCTGCTACACTGGCCCAACAGCTTTCTAATTCACTTCTAGCGCTAATGCAAGTACCCGGACATTTTCCCAGGATGACGTCTGCACACCAAAGCTCGCGTTTGGCGCCAAACGTGACCCGAAATGACCCACGGTCAACCCAGGTCTGTACTACTGTAGCGGCTGCCTCCTCCCCGGAGACCCGGGAGACACTTAAACATCTGTAATTCATTGCTTAAATGTTAGTCAGTTAGTTTGGAGGGCTTTTATGTGAAGGGGGGCGCCGCCCATGGCCGGACGCCCACAGCCCCAGCTCCGCGATGTTGTGAGTCGGCGGCCACAGCGCTCCGGAGCTTACCGCACGGCGACCCGGTAAGGCATTGCCCATTCCCCGCTGGTATCCCAGCGCTGCGACGCCGCCGACTCCCAACATCGCGGAGCTGGGGCTGCGGGCGGCGCTGGATTTGGAGCACCGCGCAGCCAGGGGTAGAGTTGCCGGGGTCGGAGCTCCAACCGGCGCGCCCGCTGCTGGACGCCCGCAGCCCCCAGCTCCGTTAGGAGTCGGCGGCCACAGCGCTATTACACTCTATGCTTCGTGAAGTAGCATCTGAAGAATAAAATATTAGATCAATAGAACCATCCGAATTAGTGAACAATTAAATTATGTTCTTTATAAATGTAGTTTTCATTTAAACGCAAGGTTTTAAAACACTGCGTCCTCACTAAGTAAATACACAAAGTAGCAGAGTAACTTTGTAGGTCACACAGCATCTCTGGGGGACATGGACAGGAGATGTTTTAAGTTGAGATCCTTCTTCAGACAGAATATGGATAGGTGAAGTTGAGTCAGGAACCTTCTTCAGTTGGGTCCCAACCGAAACAGAGTCTGAAGAAGGTCCCGGCCTAAAACATCACCTATCCATGTTATCCAGAGATGCTGTCTGACCTGCAGAGTTACTCAAGCACATTGTTGCTTTTTCAATTAACCAGCATTGGCAGTTCCTGGTATCTCAATTATAGTTTGTGAGTTCATAATTTCTAGGAGCAGAATTTAGGCCATTCGGCCCATCAAGTCGACTCTGCCATTCAATCATGGCTGAACTATCTTTCCCTCTCAACCCCATTCTCCTGCCTCCACCCCATAATGCCCGACACCCTTACTAATCAACATAATTATGATGTGAAGTTAAATGATTTTGGATTGAGTAATGCAAGAACATAATTAACTGGAGTTGGTTACCATCATCTACAGTTCCTCGTTACTACCTTAATAAATTATTGTTTGTTTAGGAAAGGTTTAGAGGGATAGGTGCCAAATGAGGGGAAATGGGACTAGTGAAGATGGGGCTTCTTGGTCGGGGTGGACGAGTGGAGCTGAAGGTTCTGTTTCTGTGCTATAGGCCACTATGACTCCAGTCTTAATAAAGAGTCTAAATGTACCACAATAGCAGAATAGGCTGCAAAGACTTGGCCTGTACCTGCTGGCAGAGATTAGTTTCTGCTAAATGAGACTTCAGTTGTCAAGTAGGATGGTGGTGTAAAACCTCAGTGGTGATAGATCAAAGAGTATTTGAAATCCCCATAGTTAATAGTGTGGAAGTGTCGCTGTGAGAGTTTAATTGCTGGAGGATCTAATCCCATGATTGCCGAAGGCTGAATTCTGTGATGAGTTTCAGCAGTCTCTGATAGGATCACCGTGTGGAACATCACGAGCAGATTGTACTTCACGGACGATGCACGGCAAGAAATTATTCCCCCCCCCCCCCCTGCTAGCAGGGGCACTAAACCCTTCCACAGCATGCAGATGCTGGAACCTTCAGCAAACCACACAAAGCACTGGGGGAACTCAGCAGGTCAGGCAGCATCTTAGGGGGGGGGGGGGGAGAGGGGGGGGGGGGTAGAGGGGGGGGGCTCGGAATTGAAAGCTATTGAAGTGTTGAAGAGCATGTGAGGAGTCTTGGAAAGGGCCAAAAAAGTGCTGGAGTAACTCAGCAGGACAGGCAGCATCTCTGGAGAAAATGGCGAGGTGACGTTTCGGATTGGAGTGCTGGAGTTTTGGATGGAGGTTGGAAGGGACTGGATTGGGGGTGGACAAGATGGAACAGAGATATGTGGAGTGGAGTGGAGTTTGGTGGGGAAGGAGCAAGCAGAAACAATGGGTCTGTCAGGGCAGTCCTGCTTGTGGATTTTGTAGTTGGATGAATTTGAAGGGTCCTAACCCAAAAAGACTTCCATCCATTCCCTCGGATGCTGCCTGTCCTGACCAAGTTCCTCCAGTACTTTGTGTTTTAGCTCAAGATTCCATCATCTGCAGTCCATCTGCAGTCCATCAAGTTCCCATCTAACCTCTTCCTTTCCAGTTTCTGAATAAGAAAAACTCTAGCAAGACTCAGAATTTGAAGAGATCTTGAGCAAGGGGCAACATAATATCCTTCACACTCATTCTGCTAATCACAGTTCAAGCATCCATTTATTTCACAATTAATAAGCACATGGACACAACTTAAAAACATGAAAGAGTAGCGCAATAAGATGTTCAGGTTTGTAGGTTATTTGGCCCTCTATAATATTTGCCATCCCGTGCAGGGAGTGGATGGAAAAGTGAGATATCATTGAATTAGTGTGAATGGCTGATCGATGGTTGGCATCAACTCAGTGGGTTAAAGGGCCTGTTTCCATGCTCGATCTTCCAATCAAAAGTGGAGAAAAGATGAAAACTTAAAATTCGTGACGTGCAATTGTTCCTCTCTATATTTTGCAAAGGTGGCACTTTTTATGTACTAAACCATATGGCAATTTCACTGGCTCATGGTGTGTAGAAATAAGTGTAAGAAAGAGAGAAAAAATGTAAGGACGGCTGCAAAATATTTGTCCTTCAGGAATCTGGTGGAGAAGGTGGTTTCTTGAAGTGCATCAAATGCTTCACCTGCTGGATTTCTATTAAAGTTACATCTACTAACGTTGCCATTTGCTAAACAGGGAACTAGAGTTCAAGAAGTGGATCATTTGCACAAAGTAAGCTGCATATAATCAATTATCTGTTGATCATCTCCTCCTGAAGTCACAGAGGACAATATTTAGTGGGTACGGGCAATACATATGCAGCTGTTATTGTGTAGGAAGGAACTGCAGATGCTGGTTTACACTGAAGATAGACACAAAACTGCTGGAGTAACTCAGCAGGACAGGCAACATATCTGGATAGAAGGAACGGATGACATTCCGGGTGGAGACCCTTCTTCAGACTGAGAGTCAAGGGAGAGGGAGACGCCGAGATACAGAAGGGTAAGGTGTGATCATCGTGTGATCAGACATCTATTTCAGTCTGAGCTCCTGAGTGAAGGATTCAGAGCTCACCTACTTTTGCACTCTTAAATATGGTTTCATTCTGCGCCACCACCAGATCAAGAATCTCAAAATTAAAAATATGTAGCGATACAAGAGGGTATTTGCTGGAATACTGGGCAAAACATAAAGTTCTCGAGGAACTAAGTGGGTCAGGCCGCATGGACAGGCGTTGTTTCAGGTGGGGACCTGTCTTTGGAATGAGCACTCTAAAGGAGGGACCCAACTCTAAACTTTGTCTCTCCATTCCTTCCAGAAAGGACGTCCGGCCCATCGAGTTCCTCCGGCACTTTGTGTCTTCGAGCAAGGTTGGTGAGTTAGCTTGGCTGATTAGTGGGCCAAAGGGCTCATTTCCATGTAGCCTTTCAGCTCCGGAGACCCAGGTTCAATCCTGACTACGGGAGCTGTCTGTATAGTTTGTATGTTCTCCCTGTTACCGTGTGGGGTTCCTCCGAATGCACCGGCTTCATCCCACACTCCAAAGACGTGCAAATTCGTAGGTTAATGGCTTCAGCAAAATTATAAATAGTGTTAGTGCATGGGGTGATCACTGGTCAGCATGGACTTGCTGGGCCTGTTTCTCCGCTGCCTCTCTAAAGTCTAAAGTCAATCAATTCTAGCCAGATACAATTGCTAAAGTGATCTCTCCCAGGTAAAATTGATTTTGGGTCAATTAGTAGCTTTATAAATCTAATTTCTGGGCTTAACTGTTTTCCAGGCATTGAGTTTCAGGAACCTGTATCCTTTGCCTGAGAATAATGAGAATGTTATACACAGCTCAAATTTCCATAGCCATGCTCAACATGCACCATACACGATGGGGCATCAGACAAAGTCCAACCAAATGCTCATCGAAATAATCCAATTATGATTAGAATTTGGTTCGGTAGAGTGATAGTTTCACAAATCTGGAACTAATTCTTTCAAATGTCAAGTAATAATAAAATGAAAGATAGTAGCTCAATTGCAGTAAATAAATCAGCACAGAATTACTAGATTTATAACGGATAGCTAAAAAATATTTACAACTTTGCAAATTAGGTGCCTGCCTTAAAATGGTGTACAATGGAGAACTAGACAAGAAAGGTTGCAAATTTCAGTGAATACTAATGAACATGTTGAGAGATTAATAGGTGAGACATTGATTTCCAATAGGATGAATGATGCATCACACAGAAGGGGTGACAAGCAGATAGAACTAATTCTAAAAACAAAGAACTGCAGATGCTGGTTTACCAAGGAAAAGGCAAATTGCTGGAGTAACTCAACGGTTCATGCAGCAACCCTGGAGAATATGGATAGGTGACATTTGGAGTTGGGACCCTTCTTTGAATTTATGACTTTAGAGATACAGTGTAGAAACAGGCCCTTTGGCCCACCTAGTCCACGCTGACCAGTGATCACCCTGTACCATATTGCTATCCTACGCACCAGCAATGTTACAATGATATTTACTGAAGCCAATTAACCTGTACATCTTGAGCGTGAAAGGAAAACGGAGCACCTGGAGAAAACCCATGCAGTCGCTGGGTTGATTATGACGCATATCAACTCCCACCTCGACAAGAACCTCGACCCACTGCAGTTCGCTTACCGCCTCAACAGGTCAACGGTGGATGCGATCTCGCTGGCTCTCCACTCCGCTCTGGACCACTTGGACAACAAAAACTCATATGTCAGGCTGTTGTTCATAGACTACAGCTCGGAGTTTAATCCCATCATCCCCTCCAAGCTGGTTACGCGAGGAGGTGTGGTGATTAGGAGGAGCTCTCGTCCAGACACAAGAACTAGTGTGTTTTTCATCTTTATGGAATTCGAAGGAGATACAACGGTACTTTAAACATCTGTGTGTATCGCTGCAACACTGCAGAGACTTGTTTTAAAGTTTTTCTGCTTGTTTTGGGACTGCGAGCACTTATCAATTGACTGTGTAGCTCCCACTATGGTGGCTGGCAACCTGCCAGGAAACTGTTTGCAAACCAAAAGAGGGGAGAAAAATCTTTCTGGACTTGTACGACTGCGGCCAGAACAACCCCCTTACTGCCTCGTCAGGGCTGACCGGCCCGGTGTGGTCTGGTTTTCGTGGGGTGTGGGAGGTTTTCTGCACCTGCACCGTCTCAACCTTCTTCGATCACCGTCTGCGCATCCCTCTGCAATTGGATCCTCGACTTCCTCATTCACAGACCACAGTCTGTCCGTATTGGTGGAAATGTGTCATCCTCGATAACAATCAGCACGGGAGCACCTCAAGGCTGCGTGCTCAGCCCCCTGCTGTACTCACTCTATACTCAGCGAATGGTATATTAGCTTTCATAGCAAAAGGATTTGAGT
Source organism: Amblyraja radiata (assembly GCF_010909765.2). Classification (NCBI taxonomy): domain Eukaryota; kingdom Metazoa; phylum Chordata; class Chondrichthyes; order Rajiformes; family Rajidae; genus Amblyraja; species Amblyraja radiata. Next base: position 30,678,562 of record NC_045981.1, read on the forward strand.
ATAGGAGCAGGGAGGTTCTACTGTAGTTGTACAGGGTCTTGGTGAGACCACACCTGGAGTATTGCGTACAGTTTTGGTCTCCAAATCTGAGGAAGGACATTATAGCCATAGAGGGAGTGCAGAGAAGGTTCACCAGACTGATTCCTGGGATGTCAGGACTTTCATATGAAGAAAGACTGGATAGACTTGGCTTATACTCGCTAGAATTTAGGAGATTGAGAGGGGATCTTATAGAAACGTACAAAATTCTTATGGGGTTGGACAGGCTAGATGCAGGAAGATTGTTCCCGATGTTGGGGAAGTCCAGGACAAGGGGTCACAGCTTAAGGATAAGGGGGAAATCCTTTAGGACCGAGATGAGAAGAAACTTTTTCACACAGAGAGTGGTGAATCTCTGGAACTCTCTGCCACAGAGTGTAGTTGAGGCCAGTTCATTGGCTATATTTAAGAGGGAGTTAGATGTGGCCCTTGTGGCAAAAGGGATCAGGGGGTATGGAGAGAAGGCAGGTACGGGATACTGAGTTGGATGATCAGCCATGATCATATTGAATGGCGGTGCAGGCTCGAAGGGCCGAATGGCCTACTCCTGCACCTATTTTCTATGTATCTATGTATGTATACTCATGACTGTGTAGCCGGACATAGTGCGAACTCCATCATCAAAGTTCGCCGACGACACCATTGTTGTGGGACGAATCACTGATGGAGATGAGTCAGAGTATAGAAGTGAGATCGACCGATTGACCAAATGGTGCCAGCACAATAACCTGGCTCTCAACACCAGCAAAACCAAGGAACTGATTGTGGACATTGGAAGGGGTAGGATAGGGACCCACAGTCCCATTTATATCAACGGGTCGATGGTGGAAAGGGTCAAGAACTTCAAATCCCTGGGCGTGCATATTTCCGAAGATCTTTCCTGGTCCCAGCACACTGATGCAATTATAAAGAAACATAGAAATTAGGTGCAGGAGTAGGCCATTCGGCCCTTCGAGCCTGCACCGCCATTCAATATGATCATGGCTGATCATCCAACTCAGTATCCCGTACCTGCCTTCTCTCCATACCCTCTGATCCCCTTAGCCTGTTTCATGCTATTCCCATCTCCCCCCCCCCCCCCCCCCCCCCCCCATCCTCATCATAAATAATAATCCTGTAATCCTCGATAAACAAAGTAATATTTGTTCATGTCAATTATGACGTCAAATAACTGCCCAGGCAGGTACACAAAACTGCTGGAGAAACTCAGCGGGTGCAGCAGCATCTATGGAGCGAAGGAAATAGGCAACGTTTCGGGCCGAAACCCTTCTTCAGTCTGAAGATATTTCGGGCCGAAACGTTGCCTATTTCCTTCGCTCCATAGATGCTGCTGCACCCGCTGAGTTTCTCCAGCATTTTTGTCTACCTTCGATTTTCCAGCATCTGCAGTTCCTTCTTAAACAACTGGTCAGGCAGCATCTTTGGAGGACATGGATAGGTGATATTTCAGGTTGGGATCCTTTATCAGGGTCTGGAGAAAGGTCTCCACCTGAGACGTCACTTATCCATGTTTTGCAGAGATGTTGCCTGACCTGCTGAGTTACTCCAGCACTGAGTCCTTTTGTGCATTAACCAGCATCTGCAGTTCTTTATTTCTAATCTTTGTTCATTCAACATAAATTCCCAAGCTGTTTCCTCGGTCAAATTGTTCTTATGCCCAGGAAAGAAGGTTCACTTCTGAAAGTCAGTCTCCATTGAAAAATAAGCACAAGATCAGAAAAGGTTTTACAAATCATAAACGGCCTGCTCAAAGAGTCAGCAATTTTGAGCACCTCCACTTCAGAAATAACTGAGCTAATCAGTATTTGAAAATCTTGACATAATATGCAATTCTTAAAAATCTTTTCACAGAAACAGAGGAGCGATATTTATACCTGGAATTCGGTCGATCGGAGTCATATTATACAAATTTGAGGCAGCTTACTTTAAAAAGCTTGCAGAAAAATCATTATCCATTAGTCAAAAAAAGAGCAGAGAAGCACTTGATAGTTTTAATCATTTATGCAGCTGTCTGTCTCGTTCTACTTCTGTTTCTAAACATTCAGGCCGCACTCTACAGCGGAAGATGGATGTCAATTGAATAGCCTGAAAGGCAGTCTTGTTGATAAGCAAGAGATGACATTTGTGGTCTAAATTGAGCAAAGATGATACATACCGCAGATGGTGACATGGCTTTCATCTGAAGCCATGTCTCATGCTTTCTAAACCAATGTGAAAAACAGTTTGGATGTTAAAGAACAAACTCGGGTGACTAAGTGATGGCCTTGTTGCAATATTGCCTCAGATCTCAAACTTTCTTCTTGAGATTCCATTCACACAGAGGGTGGTTGGTATATGGAATGAGATGACAGAGGAGGTCGTTGAGGCAGGTACTATAACAATATTTGAAAACATGCATGAAAAAGTTCATGAATGGGAAAGGTTGAGATGGACAAGGGCAGGTGGGACTAGAGATCACGGGGTATCTTGGCCGGCTTGGACAAGTTGGGGTGAAGCTCCTATTTATGTACTATATGTCTACAACCGCCTTCCCCCCCCCCCCCCCCTGTCTGTTACCTACCTGTTACCTGTTACCTACCTGCCTGTCTGTTCCCTGCCTGTACCTGTGCCTGTGCACCATCGACGCTGGACACCTCCCTGCACCAGTGAGGGAGCTGGACAACCTCTCTACACCTGCACTGCTGGATACTCTCTGCACCCTCATCGCTGGACAACCTCTCTACACCTGCACTGCTGCACAACCTATTTGCTCCCTCAATGCTGGACACCTCGCTGCATCTGCACTGCTGGTCAACCTCTTTGCTCCCTCACTGCTCGACACCTCGCTGCGCCCGCTCTGCTGGACAACCTCTCTGCTCCCTCACCGCTGGATACTCTCTCCACCTGCACCTGCACCGCTGGACACCTCTCTGCACCCTCACCATCATGCTCAAATATTCAACTCTACAAATGACTGGTTTCTTCAACAACCACATCCCATCCTGCATCCAAGTCATTAAACAGCTTAGACTTCTACGTCGACCCCGTTTCATCCACAGAGGCTCTCGGCGCAAGCTTGTTTACTTCAACCACGGACATTCCATTCCATCCATCTGCTCACTACCACGCTCTACCCCCCCTCAACCGCGTCACCCCCCATCCCAGCTGACCGCACGCACTGTCAACCGGGACAACCTCAGATCTCTCCAGCCTGCCCCCATCCCTCCACCCTCTCATAATGCCAACTTTGCCCTCCTCAACACCCGGTCGCTCAACAACAAAGCCCCTGCCCTCCATGAACTAATCCTTGACAACACTCTGGACTTCCTTCTGCTCACTGAGACCTGGCAACAACCCAATGTCTTCTTCTCCCTCAATCAAACATCCCCACCTGGATTTAATTACATCTCCAAACCCCGCCCCTCCCGCCATGGAGGTGGCCTCGCTGTTATTTTCAACCAGAACTTTCGGATCACTGAACTCACCTTCCCCCCAGTAGCATCATTTGAATTCCTCGCCTTCAAAACCCTTTCCTCCATGACAGTCATCCTTATTTACCGGCCACCTAAACCAAACCCCTCCTTCCTATCTGACTTCACTGAACTCCTCACACTAGCCTCATCTCTCTCCCCACGTCTGCTGCTACTTGATGACTTAAATATTCACATGGACTCCCCCACCTGCAAGCTCGCATCTGAATTCGCCTTTTTACTTGACAACTTCTCTCTCACTCAGCACGTCACCTTTCCCACCCATGACAAAGGTCACATCCTTGACCTGGTCTGCTCCACAAATCAACCGGTACTCGACCTCCATCCATGCCTCTTCCCCCTCTCTGATCATAAGCTTATCCGGTTCACCATCCCTTCTCCGACACCTCGCCCCCGCTTCCTCCGAGAAATCACCTTCCGTAATCTAAAATCCATTGATCCCCACCATCTCTCTGACCTGCTCTCACAAACCATCTCAACTCCACCTTGTCTACCTCCCTTAACACTATGGCCCCCCTCAAAACAAGAACCGTAACTTTCAACACATCTTCACCCTGGTACACACCTGCACTTCATAAACTGAAACAGACTGGTCGCCGACTTGAACGACTCACAAAGAAATCATCTCTCACAGTCCACCTTGAAGCTTACAAACTCCACCTCACTGATTACAAAGATGCCCTCATTGCTGCAAAATCTGCCTACCTCTCCTCCATATTCACTGATCCCTGCCTAAACCACAGAACCCTCTTCTCCACAGTGGGCAACCTCCTCAAGCCTCGAGCAAACACTCTCCCTACCTCTACTCCGGTTCTCTGCAACACATTCCTCCACTTTTTCGCTGATAAAATCAGCACCATCTATCAATCTTTATCCCCTGTACCCGACTCCCCAGCATCTACTCCAACACCTACCAAGGCCCCTCCTTTCAACATCTCCACTGACCTCCTTACCCCTCCTCCACACAGCTTCCTCTCCCAGTTTGACCTGGTCACCCCTATTGAAATCTCCAAACTCATCAGCTCTTCCAAACCCACTACCTGCTCCCTCGACCCTCTCCCCACTCCCCTGCTGAAGTCCTGCCTCCCCGTTCTCTGCCCCAACCTCACTAATCTCTTCAACTCCTCATTGTCCCAAGGAATTGTCCCCTCTGCTTTCAAAACTGCTGCTGTCACACCAATCTTAAAGAAACCTGGTCTTGATCCCTCCTCTCTCATTAACTACCGCCCAATCTCAAACCTCCCCTTTCTTTCAAAAACCCTGGAGCGTATCGTTGCGTCGCAACTTCATTCCCACCTCCTTGCGTATAACCTACCTGAACCCCTCCAATCTGGCTTTCGCCCCCTCCATAGCACAGAAACTGCTCTCCTCAAAGTCCTCAACGACCTCCTCACCTCTGCTGACACTGGTTCCCTCAACATCCTCATCCTCCTCGACCTGAGCGCAGCCTTCGATACAGTGAACCATAACATCCTGCTCACCAGACTCAAAGACCTCGGCATTGAAGGCTCTGCACTCAGCTGGCTCCGTTCCTACCTTTCCAACAGATCCCACTTCATCTCTCTCCACAACCACACCTCTGCTACAGCCACAGTCACTCAAGGCGTTCCCCAAGGCTCCGTACTCGGCCCCCTCCTCTTCATCATCTACATCCTCCCCCTTGGTCAGATACTCCGCCACTTCAACCTGGACTTCCACTGTTACGCCGATGACACCCAGATCTACCTCGGCACCAAATCCCCCCACAACCCCCCCCCTCTCCCATATCAACTCCTGTTTGTCAGCTATAAAAACCTGGATGCAACACAACTTCCTCAAATTCAACAGCGATAAGACAGAATTCCTCCTCATAGGCTCCAAAGCCACACTCAGCAAAATCAATAACCCCACTCTCACCATCGACGGCACCACTGTCTCCCCATCTCCCCAGGCCCGCAACCTTGGCGTGATCTTTGATTCCACCCTCTTCCTTGAGCCTCACATCCGCCATGTCATTAAAACCTCCTTCTTTCAGCTCCGCAACATCGGCAAACTCAGACCCTCTCTCACACCTCCCGCTGCTGAAAGACTCATCCATGCCTTCATCTCCTCCCGACTGGACTATTGCAACTCACTTCTCCTTGGCATCAGCTCCACCTACATCATCCGACTCCAACTGGCCCAGAACGCAGCCGCCCGACTCATCACCCACACCAAATCCTGGCATCACATCATTCCAGTCCTCAAACAACTTCACTGGCTTCCCATCTCCCACCGGATCACCTACAAAATCCTGATCCTCACCTACAAAGCCCTCCACCATCTGGCCCCCCCATATCTCACTGACCTCCTCTCCCCCTACCAACCCTCACGGTCCCTCAGATCCACATCATCCGGTCTCCTCTCCATCCACAAGTCCAACCTCCGCAGTTTTGGGGAAAGAGCCTTCTCCAGGGCAGCTCCCAGGCTCTGGAACTCCCTCCCCCAACTGATCCGCAATTCCGTGTCCCTCACCATCTTCCAGTCCCGCCTCAAGACCCATCTCTTCACCTCTGCCTATCCTTAGCCCCACGTCCCCCTCCCTTTTCATCTGTGCATTAATTGCCTCATATTGTGTTTTGAATTGAACTAGTACTTTGTGTACTAGTCATGTCTCTACTATTTACTTCATTCCCCTTACATGTTTTTCCTCTACCTGCTAAATTTTTGTAAGGTGTCCTTGAGACTCTTTAAAGGCGCCCATAAACAAAATGTATTATTATTATTATAACAACTCTATTCTCTACAGAAAAAAAATGATGAGATCAAACAACTTTTATTTACACAAATTAATATTTTTTGTATTTACTATGATCCATTCAGAGCGGGAAAAGGAGCAAAGCTCACTCTTCTTGACAGTGTTTTCAGGCCAGTCTGTTTTTCAAGAAATACAAATTGATGAAAACAAGGGTTAAATGTTTGATGATCCCATCTATTTTTGTGGTAAAAATTTGGAAAATGAACCATCGGGAAGGAAGGTAGATTCGGGTCCAGACCCTTCTTCAGACAGTCTGAAGAAGGGTCTCAACCCGAAACATTGCCTATTTCTTTCACTCCACAGATGCTGCCTCACCCACTGAGTTTCTCCAGCATTTTTGTCTACCTTCGATTTTCCAGCATCTGCAGTTCCTTCTTAAACAACTTTGGGAAGGAAGGAGAGGTTGAGATTTGGGGCAATAATGTGAATGCAAAGACAGCACAATGGCGCAGCAGTAGAGTTGCTGCCTCACAGCACCAGAGACCATGCTTCGATCCGGACTACAAATGCTGTATAGAATTTGTACGGTCTCCCTGTGACCACCTGGGGTTTCTCCAGATACTTCGGCTTCCTCCCACACTCCGAAGACATACAGGTTTGTAGGTTAATTGGTTTTGGTAAATGTTCCCTAATGTGTCGGGCAGTACGAGGGTACAGGGTGATCGCTGGTTGCGTGGACTCGGTGAGCCAAAGGGCCTGTTTCCGCGCTGCATCTCTAATGTCTAAAAGCCTAAAGTGTGAAGATTAATTTTAGCATCATGAAGAACCGAGGGATACAGACATTTTGTCATGGAGGCTATTAACTGAACAAAGACACTATAAAGCTGTATCAGGAATGTTCCATTGATAAGCATAACAGTCTTTTTATTCAATGGAATGGATGGCATAATTTGATCAGCGGTCTTCAAAATGACAGAATTTCAAAATGTATTATGTCCCATCATGAGCCAACACTAATAAACTATACATCTTTGCTTCATGATCACAGCCTCAGGAACAAGACGTGGAACCAAGATTTTTTCTTCTGGATTTAATTTTATCAGCGATTTTTTTTTTTAAATTGCTAGAAAGACACAGTAGGAAAGGGAGTAAATAGTTCTGGTCTTTGATTTTACACGGAACATTTGTTTTTTTTCAGATCAGGAAACACTGTACACACACACACACACGCCTAAGATTGGCATCATCAGTGTCTATATTTTCCACAAATCCGACTACAATGTTTTATTAATCCACTGAAGGAGAAGACTGATGCCACAGTGATATGGCACATGACACAGCTGGTAGAACTGCTGTCTTACAGCGCCAGGGACTCGGGTACGATCCTGACCTCAGGCGATGTCTGATGAAGTTTGCAAGTTCTCCCTACGGGTTTCCTTCAGGTGCTCCGGTTTCCTCCAACATCCCAAAGACATACAAGCATGTCGGCTAATTGGCCTCTGTAATTTGTCCCTAGTGTGTAGGGAGAAGATGTGAAAGTAGGATAACATGGAACTGGTGTGGGGCGGCACAGTGACACAGCGTTAGAGTTGCTGCCTTGCAGCGCCAGAGACCCGGGTTTGATCCAAAGTGTGCTGTCTGTACGGAGTTTGTACGTTCTCCCTGTGTCTGCGTGGTTTTTTTTCCAAGTGCTCCGGTTTCTTCCCACACTCCAAAGACTTACAGGTGTGTAGGGTAATTGGCTTTGTTAAAATTGCGGTAGAGTGCAGGATAGTGTCAGCATACGGGGTGATGATTGGTCGGCATGGCCTCATTGGGCCGGTTTCCATGGGCTATCTCTAAACCAAGGAGTGAAATGAACTGGGATGTGGATTCCAGAGGAACATGACAAATTAGTAGATAGATGCATGGACAGAATTTAAGAGATTGAAAGGGATGAGTGATTTAAGCAAAAGAATGGAGCACAGCCTAGGAAAGGTCATGAACTAAGAATAGATAGAGCAAGTTACGGAGAAATTAATAAAAGAGCAACATACACCTTCTTGCTGTAGGACCATATGATAATCTTTTATTTAGAAGATCACAGTGCCAGTCCCTGTACAAACTTGATCAGCTTCCAAGGCAATGACAAATGATCCAATTATGCAAAACCTGCAAAACCACAGGGTTTATGGTAATTGCAGTCATGCTGGGGATGTTGTAACCCAGAGGTGTGGAATTATGTTCCAGAGACAAGTGTTCTCATCCCATCACAGCCGTCAGAGAAATTTTAATTGAGTTTTTGTTTAAAACCCGGGGAATAAGATGCCAATGAAACGATCGCCCAAGCTATGGAACTGATGCATGACGATGCAGAGATCTATATTCTGAACTCCGAATCTTCCCCTTTGCTCTACCTATTGTACTTGGGTTCAACTTGATTGTATTTATGTATCTGATTGGAGAGCATGCAGAACAGAGCTTTTCACATGACAATAAAACTCGTAAATCTTTGCAAATTAGAATAGAACGCAAGATCATGAATTAACAGGAGCGTTTTAACACACAGGACCCCGTCTCACTTTGTCCTCCCCCCGTCTCTGTTAAAGGTTTAGCTCCCCTACTATGGTTATTCTAAAGAAGGGGTGGAACGATGGCCCAGCGATAGAGTTGCTGCCTTAAAGCATCAGAGACCCGGGTTCGATCCTGACTACGGGTGCTGTTTGGACAAAGTTTGCACATTCTTCTCATGACCACCTGGGGTTGTCACCAGGTGCTCTCGTTTCCTCCCACACGCCAAAGGCATACACTTCACTAAATGTTGCAAATTGTCCCGAGTATAGGATAGTGCTCATGTACTGGTGGGCCAAAGGGCCTGTTTCCTCACTGGATCTCTAAACTAAGTGGGCCCAACTCGAAACAGTACTTATCCATCCCCTCCACAGATGCTGCTTGACCTGTTGAGTTCCTCTAGCTTTGTATAAGTTAGATATGTTAATTATTTTGCATGGGGCCATGGGAACAAGACAGTAATTTTTCAACCATGTTGTAAATGGCAACCAATTTTCAAGTATAACTCAGTGGAGACAAAAAGAAAATCACCTTAGACTTCAGAAACAGCGCAGAAATAGGCCCTTCAGCCCACGCCAACCTGTGCCGTACACTAGTACTGTCCTACACACTAGGGGCAATTTACAGAAGCTAATTAACCTAATAAACTGTACATCTTTGGAGTGGAGGAAACCCGAGCACCCGGAGAAAACCCACACAGGGAGAATGTACAAACTCCGTACAGACAGCACCCGTAGTCAGGATTGAACCTGGCTCTCTGGCACTGTAAGGCAGCAACTCCACCGCTCAGCACTGTGCTGCTCCGGCTACTTTAGACAGACTAAAACAATGTGTACAGCAGGCATTTAGTTTTAAACACAAGCTTCTACAGAACAATTTCACACAGCAACAGATCTGACAGAGCAAAAAATAGGGTCAGCCTTTTCTTGACAGCAAGAACAACAGGTCTCGTTTCACTAGTCTAAACAGCAGGAACCAAGTGTCAAAACAGCAGGTGGACCAAGAAATAGCTGCAAGTTTCCATAGACACAGCCCAAACCGATTCAGATTTTGCCAAATGATGTGTTCATGACTTGTTATAAGAAATTTAAAGGGCTTTGGTCAAAAGAATTCAACAGTTTGAAAATGTATTTTGAAAGGAAGGCATTTAGATGGGAAGTTTGGGGAACGATTCAGGAGATTAGTTGCATAGACAAGGATAACCTGGGATTTGGATCAAATGATGGAATAATCTTGAGAAAAAAAAAATCATAAGAGTAAATCAGTATTATCGTTAAACATTAAAAGTTAGATTAGGTAGAAACTTTTGCTGATGCTAAGTAGTTAGTATTATGTTCTAAGTGTTTTGTGCTCCACTTCAGAAATCAAAATCTCTTAAATTGTTAAATTTGTATCAGGTTATACAACTCAGCTTCGCTATAGTGCTTTGTTTGCACAATTAGACACTGCCCGGTCCATCATTGGTACTGACCTCCCCATCATCGAAGGGATCTACAGGAAGTGTAGCATCATCAAGGACCCACACCGCCCTGGCTATGCTCTTATTTCGCTACTACCATCAGGAAGGTGGTACAAGAGTCTGAAAAATGTGACCATCAGGTTCAAGAACAGGGCGGCACAGTGGCGTACTGATAGAATTGCTGCCTTACAACGCCAGATAACTGGGTTTCATCCTGATCACAAGTGCAGTCTGTATGGAGTTTGCACATTCTCCATGACCACATGGGTTTTCTCCAGGTGCTCCGGTTTCAACCCATATTCCAAAGACGTGCAGGTTTGTAGATTTATTGACTTCTGGAAATTGTACCTTTATGTGTAGTATAGTCCTAGAGTGTGGGGCTAATCGCTGGTCGATGTGGACTCGGTTGTCCGGAATGCCCGTTTCCACGCTATATCTCGAAAGTAAACTGAAGCTTCTTCCTAGCACCCATCGGGTTCATGTTCTGCACAACACTAACCTCAGAAACTGTGATCCACTATAGGCTTGTTTTTGCACTATAATGGTCAGGTTGCCTTCTGTTACTGATTGTATATGCATTTGCTGTGCTATTGCAATAGTGGGTTTGCAAAGCCTCAGCAAGTATGAATTTCACTTCTGTTGCCAGTACAGATGACAATTAAATACTCTTGCCACTATGATTAGAGCAAGATCATGCATTATTATTCATGCTACACCTAATAAATATAAACTCTGCCTGTGTATAAAGATGTATCCATAAATAAATTTGTTATAAAACACTTGACAGTATACTATATCTTGTTTAATTGCTCGTCTTGGAGACTAGATTGTGAATAAAATACAGCCACTGCGTCTGTAGCGGACGATTTCATACTCTTAAAATGAGATTATGTTTTATGAGCTTATAGTGAATATTGCACTGTGTTCAGTGTGCTCCTGTTGTAAGATTATTCACAGTCTCCAGTTCCTTTGTTAGTCAAAATATCTTTTCAGGAAACTTTGTCGACACAGAGCATTTTTAGTGAATTGGTATTCACCGTCAAAACCCACAATACCCTTAGCTTGATCATTTCAAGAGTCAAGCATCGACAGAGACAGTGTTTAATTATCATTGGTGCTGACACCCGAACAATAACATTCTTACTGGCTGCAGTTAACGCAAAACCGCACGGATACTATATAAAAAATTAATAAATCAGTGCCACTAGGTAACCAGCCAAATGTAGCGCAAAACCAAAGTCCATCGTGTAACCAAAACACACGGTCCATAGACGATCAGAATTGCGGAGGCGAGCGTTGTGCAGTGTTCAAGAGCCTGATGGTCGTTGGGAAGAAGCTGCTCTTGAACCTGGTAGTCATCGTGATAAGGCCCCTGCACCATCTTCCCGATGGTAGCAGTGAGATGAGAGTGAAGCCAGGATGGTGTAGGTCTTTGATGATGCTGACTGCCTTTTTGAGAGGCGGCACAGTGGTGCAGCGGTAGAGTTGCTGCCATACAGCGCCAGAGACCCGGGTTCGATCTGACTACGGGTGCTGTCTGCACAGACTTTGTACGTTCTCGCTGTGACCGCATGGGTTTCCTCCCACACTCCAAAGACGTACTGGTTTGTTGGTTAATTGTCTTTGGTAAAATTTTTAATTATCCGTAATGTGTAGGAAAGTGCTAGTGTAGGTGCGGACTCAGTGGGACGAAGAGTCTGCTTCCACGCTGCATCTATGAAGTCTCACTTAGATTCCTTCGATGGTGGGGAGATCAGTACCTGTGATGGACCGGGCAGTGTCAAAAATGTATCCCGGATTATTAGTCCAGCTTTCTCTACTACTAATCCCGGTAAGCAACCCACTAGCTCCGTGCCCCAGCCCAGTCAAAAGAATCTCATGCATCTGATGTCATACTTTTCTTTACTCAAATTCAAGTTCAAGTGAGTTTATTGTCACGTGTCCCTGATGGATGATGAAATTCTTGCTTTGCTTTATGTGGGGATCATGATATTTTTAAATTAGATTTATTGTAACATGCAGAATCCCATTTTTTCACCCATGACCAAACAGTCCTTTGGCAGATACAATTTAGATACATAGAAAACAGGTGTAGTAGGCCATTTGGCCCTTCGATGTGATCATGGCTGATCATCCACAATCAGTACCCCGTACCTCCCTTCTCCCTATACCCCTTGATTCCACTACCCCTAAGAGCTCCATCTAATGTTCTTTTGAATGCATCCAGAGAATCGGCCTCCACTGCCTTCTGAGGCAGAGAATTCCACAAATTCACAAATCTGTGTGAAAAAGTTTCCCGCCCCCCCATCTCAGTTCTAAATGGCCTACCCCTTATTCTTACACTGTGGCCCCTGGTTCTGTACTCCCCCAACATCGGGAACATGTTTCCTACATCTAGCGTGTTCAATCCCTTGATAATTTTATATTTTTCTATAAGATACCCTCTCATCCTTCTAAATTCCAGTGAATACAAGCCCAGTCGCACAATTCTTTCATCATTTGACAATCCCGCCATCCTGGGAATTAACCTTGTGAACCTACCTCAATAGCACTCCCTCACTAGCAAGAATGGCCTTCCTCAAATAGGAGACCAAAGCTGCACACAATTCTCCAGGTGTGGTCTTACCAGGGCCCTGTACAACTGCAGAACCTATTTGTTCCTATACTCAATTCTTCTCTTTATGAAGGCCAACTAACTTTCTTCACTGCCTGTTGTACCTGCATGCTTACTTTCAGTGACGGGAATGTACTAGGACACCCAGGTCTCGTTGTACTTCCCCTTTTCCTAACCTGACACCATTCAGATAATAATCTGCCTTCCCGTTCTTGCCACCAAAGTGGATAACCTCACATTTATCCACATTATACTGCATCTGCCATGCATCTGCCCACTCACCCAACCTATCCAAATCACTCCGCATCCTCACAGCATCCTCTTCACAGTTCACACTACCACACAGCTTTGTGTCATCTACACATTTGCTACTGTTACTGTTATTTCCTTCATCTAAATTATTAATGTATATTGTAAATAGCTGCAGTCGCAGCACCAAGCCTTGCAGCACTCCACAAGTCACTGCGTGCCATTCTGAAAGGGACCCATTATTCCCTACTCTTTATTTCCTGTCTGCCAACCAATTTTCTATCCATGTCAATACCCGACCCCCAATACCATGTGCTCTAATTTTGTCCACTAATCTCCTGTGTGGGACCTTAAAGGCTTTCTGAAACTCCAGGCACACTACATCCATTGGCTCTCCCTTGTCCATTTTACTTGTTACATCCTCAAAAAATTACAGAAGATTTGTTAAGCATGATTTCCCCTTCGTAAATCCACACTGACTTGGACTGATCCTGTTACTGCTGTCGCCACTATTACATCTTTGATAATCGACTCCAGCATCGATGTCAGGCTAACTGGTCTATAATTCCTTGCTCTCTCTCCCTCCTTTCTTGAAAACTGGGATAGCATTAGCTACCCTCTAATCCACAGGAACTGATCCAGAATCTATAGAACATTGGAAAATGATCACCTATGCGTCCACAATTTCTAGAGCCACCTCCTTGATAACCAATCAGCCTTCAGTCCCATCAGTCTACTAAACACCATTTCCTGACTAATGTGAATTTCCTTCAGTTCCCGTGACACCCAAGGTCCTCTATCCCCTAGTATATCTGGGAGATTGTTTGTGTCTTCCTTAGTGAATACAGAACCAAAGTACCTGTTCAACTTGTCTGCCATTTCCTTGTTCCCCATAATAACAAGGGGGTCACAGTTTAAGGTTAGGGGGGAAATCTTTTAGGACCGAGATGAAAAAAACATTTTTCACACAGAGAGTGGTGAATCTCTGGAATTCTCTGCCACAGAAGGTAGTTGAGGCCAGTTCATCGGCTATATTTAAGAGGGAGTTAGATGTGGCCCTTGTGGCTAAAGGGATCAGGGGGTATGGAGAGAAGGCAGGTATAGGATACTGAGTTGGATGATCAGCCATGATCATATTGAATGGCGGTGCAGGCTCGAAGGGCCGAATGGCCTACTCCTGCACCTATTTTCTATGTTTCTATAAATTCACCCGTTTGTCTTCAAGGGATCCACATTTGGCTTAACCATTTTTTTCTTCTTCACATACTTAAAGAAGCTTTTGCTATCCTCCTTTCCATTCTTGGCTAGCTTACCTTCATACTTCATCTTTTCTCCCGTATTGCTGTTATAGTTACTTTCTGTTGATCTTTAAAAGTTTCCCAATCCTCTGGATTCCCGCTTATCTTTGCTATGTTATATGTCTTCTCTTTTATTTTTATACTGTCCTTGACTTCCCTTGTCAGCCACGGTCACCTCTTATTCCCCTTAGTATCTTTCTTCCTCTTTGGAAGGAAATGACCCTGCATCTCTGGATTATTCCTTGAAACACCTGCCATTGCTGTTCCACCGTCATCCCTGCTAGGGTCCATTTCCAGTCAACTTTGGCCAGCTGCTCCCTCATGCCAACATAGTCCACTTTGTATAACTGCAATACTGACACTTCCGATGTTACCTCCTCCCTCTCAAATTGCAGATTAAAGACACATTTTCACCTTGGTTAGGATTTGGAAGCTCAAATGTTGTGTTTGCAATTGCATTTCAGCAAATCTTTCACCATCTGGTGAAGATGACAACAACAAAGCAAAAAAATCCCAGCAAATATCCTGATTTAAAAAAAAATAAAAAAAATTGATCAATACTTGATTCGCCCCAACCCACCCCCACAAACACAGCTCAGGTGCTTTTGACATTAGTCATAGAGTCAGACAGCATGGAAGCAGGCCATTCGACACAAATGTCCTATCTACACCAATCCACCTGCCTGTGTTTGGCCCATATCCCTCAAAACTATAGAGGTATATGGTCTGAAGAAGGGTTTCGGTCCGAAACGTTACCCATTTCATTCGCTCCATAGATGCTGCTGCACCCGCTGAGTTTCTCCAGCATTTTTGTGTACCTTCCCTCTAAACTATTCCTATCCGTGTGCATGTCTAAATGTTTTTTTAAACGTTGCGATTGCACCTGCCCTAACTATCTCCTTCAGCAGCTCATTCCATACACCCACCACCATTTGGGTAAAAAACGTTGCCCCTCAGGTTCCCTATTAAATCTGTCTCTTCCTCACCTTAAACCTACAGTATATCCTCAGGTTCTCGATTCCCCTACTCTAGGCAAGAGACTATGTGCATTTACCAGATGTATTCCTCTCATGATTTTGTACACCTCTATAAGATCACCACTCATCCTCCTGTGCTCCAACGAATAGATTCTTAGCCTACTCAACCACTCCCTAAAGAGGCCCTGAAGTCATGGCAACATCCTCGTAAATCTTCTGTTGGAGCGCAGAAGGATGAGGGGTGATCTTATAGAGGTGTACAAGATCATGAGGGGATTAGTTGGGGTAAATGCCAGACTTTTACCCAGAGTAGGTGAATCAAGAACCAGAGGACATAGGTTTAAGGTGAGGGGGGAAAAGATTTAATAGGAACCGGAAGGACAACTTTATTTAACACAAAGGGTGTTACACCGTTAACATCAAAACCTTACTGCTTTCAAGAGAGAGCTAGATAGGGTTCTTAAAAATAGCGGAGTCAGAGGATATGGGGAGAAGGCAGGAATTGGGTACTGATTGTGGATGATCAGCCATGATCACATTGAATGGCGGTGCTGGCTCGAAGGGCCAAATGGCCTCCTCCTGCACCTATTGTCTATTGTCAAACACAAAGGATGATGGGTATACAGAAAGAGCTGCCAGGAGGTAGTTGAGGTAGGATCTGTCACAACATTTGAGAAACATTTGGACAGGCACATGGATAGGATAGAAAGGATATAGGGCCAAATGCTGGCAGATGGGGCTAGTGTCAATGGGGCATGTCGGTCAACGTGGGCAAGTTAGGCCTTGGAGCCAGTTTCCACTATGTTTGACTCTGAATAGATTTACCCAGGAAGTGATTTAACCTTGGAACTCGCTGTCTCCAACAGTAGCTGAGTTTACTAACAAAGAAGCATTCACAAGGAGAAACTTGGGGAAGGGGTGTAAGGTAGCAAGCATACCGAATGGTTGCTAGATGGCCTGGTTCGATAACTCAAATGACCAGGAACAAAAGGAGACTACAGAGAGTGTTAGACACTGCCCAGGTCATCACAGCTACTGACCTCCTCACCATTAAAGAGAGACGCTGTCTCAAAAACAGTTAATATCAAAGACCCACACCACCCTCGCCACATTCTCATCTTAGCTCTACCATCGGGAAGGTTTTACAGGGGTCTCAAAATGATCACCAAAAAGGTTAAGAACCACTGGTTTAGAGATACAGCGTGGAAACAGGCCCTTCGGCCCACCGGCTCCGCGCCAACCAGCAATCCCCGCACATTAACACCATCCTACACCCACTAGGGACAATTTTTACATTTACCAAGCCAATTAACCTACAAACCTGTACATCTTTGGTGGGTGGGAGGAAACCGAAGATCTCGGAGAAAACCCATGCAGGTCACAGGGAAAACGTACAAACTCCGTACAGACAGCGCCCGTGGTCGGGATCGAACCCGGGTCGGCGGCGCTGCATTCGCTGTAAGGCAGCAACTCTACCGCTGCGCCACTGTGATCGTGATGTAGTTGTACTGTGATGTACCATGATTACTATACATTACTCTGTGCTACTGTGTTAATGGGCATGCAAAGATGCGGCAAGTAAGAATGCAATTCTTCCATTGCAAGTACATAAGATAATTAATCACTCTCGACTTGGTAAGCAGGTGAAGAATAGCGATACAGAAAGGTACATTGACTGAGCCGATGAAGATGGGACTTGTGGGGCATAAAAACACATAGGTACTGTGTGAGGGGCAGTTTCTCTGCAGCAACTCTGCTACAATTAGCAATGATTCAAATAAAAATTGCAATATGCAGCAGGTAAAATTAATACATTTGAATAAATTGCAAGCCATCTGACAAGGAACAAAATGCTTTTAATTGCTTTGGTATTATTTAAATCCACCCAGAGCCAGGTGCTGAGAGTACGGAAAAAAAAAAAAAATCAACAAAATAAAAGCATGTTGCAAAGCGTTATTCATATGGAGAAAACTAATCAGTGACTTGCGGTGAGCCAGATTCAGGGGAAAGCTTTTAAACTGCTCAGTGAACCAGCTTGTTCAGAGACAGCAAAATCTATCCTATTAAATAAAAAACAGTCTCCACAGTAACTCAGATCTCCACAGTAAAGTGATGAAATTGACACATTGCAATTACTCTGCATTATGCTGGACAAGAATATTACTGGGGGAAAATACACTACCTTTGGGTTAGGTTTATTGTTGTCACATGTACCGAGGTGTCACGTGAAGCATATGGCCTCACTCTGGTAATGGAGGCAGCCCAGGACAGAAAGGTCAGTGTGGGAATGGGAAGGGGAGTTAAAATGGTTAGCAGCCGGTGAGATCCAGCAGGCCTTGGTGGACTGAGCGCAAGTGTTCAAGGACATGGCTGCCAAGTCTATGCTTCATCAGGCCAAGGTACAAGTGCCCAGATTAGGAGCACCGGACACAGTAGATGAGGTGCACCTTTGTCTCACCTAGAAGGACTATTGTGGCCCCTGCATGGGGGAGAGGAAGGAGGTAGAGGGACAAGTGTCACAGCTCTTGCAGATGCAGGGGAAAGTACCTGGGGAGGGGGTGGTTTGAGTGGGAAGGGGTGAATATACCAAAGAGTTGTGGATGGATCTGTTTCTGCAGAAGGCGGAAAGGGGTGGAGCTGGAAAGATGTGACTGTGTGGGAGGAAATGTCAGAGGATGATGTTGTTGGTTGCAGAGGCAGGTGGGGTGAAAGGTGAAACAGGTTTCATCCCCTCACAACATGCTTTTATTTTGTTGATTTTTGTTTTTTTTCTCGCAGCACCCGGCTGGATTTAAATAATACCAAACCAAGTACATTTTTAGAAGGATATCTCTCCTCAAACAAATATCTAATCATGCTGCACACTGTTTCATCTCTACCCAATAGGATGTTGTCTCTGGAACTGATGCACTACAATGCTGAGAACTATACTCTGTATATATCCCTTCGTTCTACCTATTGTACTTGAATCTGACTTGATTGTATTTATATATATTATTATCTAATTCAGCAGCATGCAAAACAAAGCTTTTCTCGGTACCTACGGACTAGAAATCGGCTTGGTTGCAACTAGGGACATGTTTTGCACTATATTTTTTATTATTGAACAATTTTGTTGATTAAGTTACGTATCCAGTACTGTGTTTACAAACCCGTTGTGCTGCTGCAGATAAGAATTTCATTGCTCCCTTTCTGTACACCCGTCAATTAAACACCAAGTGTCTCGACCCGAACGGTCACCCATACCTTTTCTGCACAGATGCTGCCTGACCCGCTGAGTTACTCCAGCATTTTGTGTCTACTCTTGACTCTTACATCTTACAGGTGACAACAATAAACCAAAGTCTAATCTTAAACCGAGCTATCTAACTTTTAGCACAGTGGTCATAAGGTCATAAGTGATAGGAGCACAATTAGGTCATTCGGCCCATCAAGTCTACTCCACCATTCAATCATGGCTGAGCTATCTCTCCCTCCTATCCCCATTTTCCTGCCTTCTTCCCATAACCCCATAAGTGGTGATGGAAGTGGAGGGGGGGTGGAATACAATTTGTGTGGAGCCCTTCATCATGAAAATTGGACAATTACCTCTACTGCCTCTCTACACTGGTTTCCAATCCAACAGATGACAGAACAAAGTGGTTTCACTGTCTAATTACACACCCTTCTTCAAACCGGTCTGCCAACGCCGCTGGAAATTGCCCATTCTTTCAGTGGGCCATCCTACTGAGGGATAAGCAGGAGGCAAGTCATTACACAGAAGGCAAGAGCTAAGAGCGTATGCTCCTCACTCGCATCCCATCCACTACCCAGTGCAATCTACCGGCAGCATCCAGCTCAGATCATTAGGGGACGTGATCAGAAGTTGAATTTGTGAATAGTGACCAAAGCAGACCCCAAAATTATAACATTTAGCACAAAATACTTAAACGTCCCGAGAATCAAGGTTCAAACATTTTTAATGACGTTACAAATGGCTGTGCAAAGGTAAGGGTCGCATTAGTTCAAGTTTAAGTTTGCCAGCAAAGATGTTGCTTAGTTATGAAAACCAAGAGAAAATAAAATTAAACTCCTGGGGCCAATTATCAGGGATGGCTGGATTCATTGACAAGCATTTTTTGTTGCTGTTACTGATGATTTCTTCCATTCAGGATATGCTCTTGACTGTCCGGGTTTAAAAAATGCTCAAAAGCCCATTGTGCCCGTCCACAAATTCCCCGGGGAAGCAGCATTGTTAGACGACTGCCCTTCAGTATGTTGTGTCCACCAGGCTACAAGTTGTTTTTTGGGAGCAAGTAATTCAATTAAGCAGAGTTTTCAATAGAACAGCACAATAAATCCCAAGATAGAGTCATCGAGCTGTACAGCAGGGAAACAGGCCCTTCATCCCACCTTGTCCATGCTGACTAAGTTAGCATATTGGGCTGGTCCCTTTTACCTGCATTTGGTCCATTGCCCTCTAAACCATGGTGGGAGCCCAAATGAACCCTGAATAAATGGCCAACATGGGGAAACTGGAAGATGGGGAAAGGCTTAAAGTATGAATTATGCAAGGATTTGTTCCCAAGAACTTCCACAAACAAACTACTCCGCACATCAGAAACGCCCATTTTCTACAGTAACCCAAATTGTATTACCCCGCACACACTTCGTACGATTCATTTATATCATACCCCAAAGCTACCCATAATTAAACTGATGAAATACAATGTATCCTATCATTAATGAATACCTTATTTTATTATTCGTAATGTCAACTTAAAAAAAGGATAAAAAAGGTACAGCAGAATATGCATAAAGTTAGATTTGACTGTTTAATTCTCATTTGGCCTGAAACAGAACGATACATTTCTTACATGCAGCAGTACAACAGATATGTAAAGATAGACACAGAGTGCTGCAGTAACTCAGCGACTCAGGCAGCATCTCTGGAGGAATAAGGATGTTTCGGGTTGGAAGAAGGGTTCTGGCCCAAAATGTCATGCATCATTTTTCTCCAGAGATGCTGCATGACCTGCTGAGTTATTCCTGCACTTTGTGTCTATTTTTGGTATGAGCCAGCATCTGCAGTTCCTACCAACAGGTTTGTAAAGGTAGTACTCTGCAAGTACCATAATAAAGAATAACAACTTCATTTATATCCGGGAAGCCACTGTTGTTGCTCTGTCATTTTAAAGAAATAGGATGGCAGCATTGTTAAACAAAACATCAGCCGCACATGCACAGCAGACTTAAGCCAGAATAGGAAGCAAAACAAAGTGGTGGAGGAACTCAGTGGGTCAGGCAGCATCTGCGGAGGTGACGTTTTGGGTCGGGGCCCTTCTTTGGACTTTCAAGGAGGAACTCTGAGACCTTCCAGGTGGGGAGTGGAAGGGACTTCCATGGTAACGATGAAGTAGTGGGGACCTAGGGATTGAAGTGTTGAAGAGTGTGCAAGGTGTCTTGGAAGTAGGTTGGAAGGGATGGTCGAAGTGGGAAAAGCAGAGATTGATAGGTTCTTGATTGATGACATCAAAGGTTACGAGGAGAAGGTGGGGAAAGTGGGTTGAGGGGAGAAAAATAGATCAGCCACGATCCAATGGCAGAGCAGACTCGACGGGTCAAACGCCCAATTCTGCACCTCTCTCTCATGGACAAGGGGGAACAAGATGGAATTGAGGTATTTAGGGTGGAGTATGGTGGGGCAGGAGCAGGCAGAAATAAATAGGTCTGCCAGGATAGTTCTGCTTGTGGATTTTGGCAAGAAGATAGAAACGAGTATAGTGGAATTGGTGGGATTAGGTTTATTATTGTCAGATGTACCAAGGTACACTGAAAAGCTTTGTTTTGCTTGTTGTCCAATCAGATAATAATATACAAATATAATCATGCGAAATCTAACACAATAGGTAATGCAGGGGAAAGGTAAAGAGAAGATAGTTCTCAGCTAGATTCTATCCCACAAATTGGCGACATGTCAAGAGTCAAGTGTGTTTTATTCTCACGTCCCAGTTAGAACAATGAAATCCTTACTTGCAGCAGCACAACAGAATATGTAAACAGAGTACTC
This sequence comes from Amblyraja radiata, assembly GCF_010909765.2. Lineage (NCBI taxonomy): Eukaryota > Metazoa > Chordata > Chondrichthyes > Rajiformes > Rajidae > Amblyraja > Amblyraja radiata. Next base: position 30,699,983 of record NC_045981.1, read on the forward strand.
TGTAAACAATGTTATAAACAAAACGGTGTTGGGTGTTGGATGATCAGCCATGATCATATTGAATGGCGGTGCAGGCTCGAAGGGCCGAATGGCCTACTCCTGCACCTATTTTCTATGTATCTATGTATATTTATATATGAATATACACACACAATTTCCCTCCTGGGATTAATAAAGTTCTATCATATAGTATTGTGTATGTAGGAAGGAACTGCAGATGCTGGTTTAAACTGAAGATAGACACAAAAAGCTGGAGTAACTCACAGTTCAGACAGAATCTCTGGACAAAAGGAAAATATTGCATTTCGGGTTGGGTCTGAAATAGGTTTCTGCACACCTTTGGAATGTGGAAGGAAACAAGAGCACCCGGAGAAAACCCATGCGATCAAAGGGAAAAGGAGCAAACTCCATACAGACAGCACCCATATTCAGGATCAATTCTGGGTCTCTGGCACTTTTAGGCAGCAACTTTATGGCCAATGTACTGCCCCATAGTCTTGAACTGAATTAAAACATTCAGTAGCTGTAAAGGGGGACATAGCGTCACTTGGAGATTTAAGACTGAAAATGGATATTTTCATTTTTTTAGTAACCAAAGTTATCAACGTATAATTTTTTGTGTGTTGGAAAACAAAATATAGTGGCACAGCTGGTAGACTTGCTGCCTCACACACCAGAGATCTGTGTTCGATCCTGTCCTCGGCCACTGTCTGTGTTGAATTTGCACATTCTTCCTGCAAGCATGTGGGTTTCCTCCCACATCCCAAAGATGCATTGGCTTTGTAGGTTAACTTGTCTCTGTAAAATTGCCCCTAATGTGTAGGGAGTGGGAGAGGAAAGTGGGATAACAGAACTTGTGTGAATGGGTGGACAAAAATGCTGGAGAAACTCAGCGGGTGAGGCAGCATCTATGGAGCGAAGGAAATAGGTGACGTTTTGGGTTGAGACCCTTCTTCAGACTGATGTGAGGGTGGGGGGGGGGGGGGGGACGGGAAGAAGAAAGGAAGAGGTGCAGACAGTGGGCTGAGGGAGAGCTGGGAAAGGGAGGAGAAAGCAGGTTCTACCTGAAATTGGAGAAGTCAATGTTCATACCGCTGGGGTGTAAACTGCCCAAGCGAGAAATATGAGGTGCTGCTCCTCCAATTTACGATGGGCCTTACTCTGGCCATGGAAGAGGCCCAGGACAGAAAGGTCAGATTCGGAATGGGAGGGGGAGTTGAAGTGTTGAGCCACCGGGAGATCAGGTTGGTTATTGTGAACTGAGTGGAGGTGTTGTACAAAGCGAACGCTAAGCCTGCGCTTGGTCTCACCGAGGTTGATCATACGCTGAATAATCCAACCACATTTTTGTTTGGAAGTGGAAAGAAATAATACAAATTGCATTCATTGCAATGTATAAAAAGAGTTGAGATACTGTATTATAATTTTGCTGCATGTCATTGTGGTATATATCATGTCTTGATTGGTGAATATGTTTAGTTTGTGACTTTATTTGAAGCAGAAATAATATGTGAATGCTTCATTGAGCATAATTCCGACTGGTAACTCTTCGTCCAAGCACATTATCGCACGCGTCATGCAAGCCGTCTTAAATGACCAACTAAAGTGTCATTTGGCAACCTAAAAAGTTGCCAAGGTTGCCTGGCTGGCAACAGGAATAAAAAGTTAAGTGAGAGCCCTGCAAGGCGTATAATATTTTTGACACTATCATCGGCCTTTCTTACATATGCGGTCACAACACACTGTAGTCTCTAAACAACCCTTCAGTAATTTTCCTTGCCCTCCATTTCAGAATAATAGTGTTTTAAGCCAATAACTCAACACTAGCACTGGCAATAAATAAATAAATAAATAAATAGCGCCGTTTTCCGGCCCCTTATCTCATTGGCCACGCTCGGCTGCAAATTGGTCAATCTGGTGGACTCTTCCATCTTTCTCTAGTCGTGGGGGTGGGGGATTTGGAGGTGCCTCACAAGTGGATCAGCCTAGGGCCTCTCTTCACCTAAATCCGGCCCTGCTGGTCGGCGCGGTCTAGGTGGGCCAAAGGCCCTGTTTTCATGCTATATCTCTAAAGTAAAAGGTCACAGCTTACCAGCCAAGGCAAGCAGCCCAATTCCCCAGTTGCTTCTCACATAAATCTTTATTCATTTCCACTTGGTGCTACAGACTTTAGAGATGGAAGTAGTGTCTGGTATTAGGGAGCAAAAGTTCAACATGACTGTGATCCGGTTCTCCAGCGGCTCTTATTTAAAAGGGATATCGAATAAGCATCAAACATAAACGATAGCAGAGCCAGCAAACCAGAGATAGAGTCCCTGGAGGCACGGCAGACTTTAATGTTTGTTACTAAACCAAGGACAAATGAAATGGTTCAATAGGTGATGGCAATGCAAACTCCTACATCCATCTCCTCCAGCAAAGAAACCTGAACATTATTATTCTTTTACTTCACACACAACTGTCAAGATTCTTGCGGCACCAAAGGTTAGCCTTCCACAGCTACACCTCACCCACAATCATTCAAAAATTAAGTGATACCTCTAGAGCGAAATAAAGGGATACCTCCCACGTTGCCTCTTCTCTGTAACAGGCTCATGTCAGTGTGCCTTTCATTTGGTGCACAAATAATGAAAACTTATTGTCTGTCCATTCCCTCTACAGATGCTGCCTGACCCACTGAATTCCTTCCAGCGTGACAGTCTGGATTTCTTCCGGGTGCTCCGGTCTCCTCCCGCATCCCAAAGACGTGCAGGTTTGTAGGTTAATTGGCCTCTGCCACATTGCCCCTTGTGTGTAGGGAGTGGATGGGAATGAACATAGAACTGGTGTGAACAGGTGATCGATGGTTGGCATGGACTTGGTAGGCTGAAGGGCCTGTTTGCATGCTGTATCGCTAAACAAAACTTGTCCATGAGCCCAAGATAGACAAAAATTGCTGGAGTAACTCAGCAGGTCAGTCAGCATCTCTGGAGAAAAGAATAGGTGACATTTCTGGGTGGAGACCCTTCTTCAGACTGAGAGTTGAGGGGAGGGAAACTAGAGATATGAAAAGGTTCAAAGAACAATTGAATGAAAGGTATGAGCAGAACAAACTGTTGGGCCTGCTGAGTATCTATAGCAATTTTCCTTTTGACAAATGAAAGTACTACTAGTATTTATTAATTCAGGTTCCACAGGAGTAGGTACATTCCCAAAGCGTTGTTTCAAAACACAAGATGAATTTGCTTCTCTGTGTTACTATACAATTTCGGCACTTAGCCCATTACGAAATTACCTCTTGGCCAAATGTACAGTTACTTGCATTGGCCTAATAAAGGCAATATACTTTATTCCTGCAATTTTACTTCGGAGTCACGTGAGTGACTACGTGAAGAACCCCGCCAGGACGCATGTGTGGTATATCGCTTTCACGCTTGCGAAACGACAGGCGGGGTGGAGCGTTCCCCCGCAGCGGTAAGTTTGAAACCGCGACCTGCAGGTAAGTGATTTACTCTGCGGTAGTTTTTGTTCCCCGCGCTGTTTTACACAGGGGGGGTAAGCTGGACAAAATAGTGTCCACAAGTGCTGCGAGTGAAGCTGGCTGGGGAGGACCGCGAAGTTGCGGGAGCCAGCAGCAGCTGAAGGCACAAGCCCCGTAAGTGGGATCAGCTGTGCCGACTTTTGGTCCCGCGCCGGCCAGAACACCACGGCCGGGCGGGAGACTATTCAGAATGGGGCCGTCGACTTTGACAAGTCGAAACGGCAGGAGGCGGGGTGGAACGACGTTCCCCCGTAGCGACAGTTTAAACCTGGACCTGCAGGTAAGTGAAACTGCGGTCTTTATTCTCCCCATACTGTTTCACAGGTGGGGAAACATGGAGAGCTGTGCAAACAACGGCAGGCGGCACAGGAATCACCCGTAAGGGAACAGCTGTGCCCGACTTCGCTCCCGCACCGGCCAGATTAAGCACCATGGCTGGGCGGGAGACTATACAGAACGGAGCCGTTGGCTTTGACAAGTCAAAACGGCAGGAGGAGGGGTGGAAGGACGTTCCCCCATAACGGCAAGTTTTAAGCCTGGACCTGCAGGTAAGTGATACTGCAGTCTTTATTGTTCCCTTACTGTTCTACAGGTGGGAGAAACATGCACAAGGCAAAGAAGTCGACCAGAGCTGCAACAAAGCTGGCGGAGGAAAACCGCGGAGTTGCGGACTCCAGCAGCGACCGGCGGCACAGGACTCACCCGTAAGGGAACAGCTGTGCCCGACTTCGCCCCCGCACCGACCAGATTAAACACTGCGTCTGGGCGGGAAGGCAAGAAGAAAACCAAAAGAGTCGTTGACTGACGAGTCCGACTTTGAGCAGCCGCGAGCGGACGGCGACTGTGAGCGCTGGAGCCGGTTGGAGCGGCTTATGGAGCAAAAGCTCCAACATGACAGACTCCGGGAGATGGAGTCTAGTCACAGTGGGGATATAAAAAACACCCACAGCAGCACCTCACGTGGGGCTGCACAGTGCATCTCCCTCGTCAGAGGGGAGTACTGTGGGGTCAATTCTGGGCTGACCCTGAAGAGGGGTTTGACGAACAAAACTACAAGTGTGCAGGGGGTGCAGGAAGGCTGGAACGGGAGTCAGAAGGCAAGATGTTTAGCTAAGACGCTGTGGCATTATTCTGCAATACGGAGTATGAGATTAATAGTCTCAGGAGAACGCCATCCGCCCAGCTTTAAACCCTAAGTTTGCAGAGCTGTGCAGACCTGGAGGGATTAAACCACCAATATTACTACTTGGGGGCAACCTGTCAAAACAGGTAAAAGAGCTCAATATTGAGGCCAATACCCTGGGTCTCATAAAGGCGGCAACAGGCAGGAACTCCTACACACGACAACAGCACCTCCACGCACCCACCAGCAGGAAGACACACAGAAGCTGGTGAAAGCTCAAAGGCCGGGCTACAGGATAGAGGTCTTTTAGGCCTGGCCCAGACCGGCCTTCCTGGAAGACGTGCAACCCCGAATCCCAAATCCAAAAACCGACGACACAACCTCTACGGCGACTGCAAGGAAGAAAACAAACTTTCCACTGGTCACCATGGAAGTAGGGGGGTCTGGTCTCTTCCCAAAAAAAAAAACAAAAAACAAAAAAAAACAGGTGTAAATAACACAAATTGGTGTGTAGATTACATTTTCTTGGGAGGCATGGAGTGCAATAACTACTAACACTTATTTTCTACCTAGTGTTTAGGGACATACAATTGAATTTGTGCAAAAGATTTCCGGGTTCAGCATGTACCGAACTGAATGTTCGTGCCTTCACGATAAGAAAAACTGGAAGCGCATGCTGAACTGGAGAGGCTAGATGCTAGGGAATCATGGGGAAATCCCAACACGACTCTTTGGAATTCGTGTCAATATCTTTACGAAAAACAAAAAGATGTTCACGAATTAGTCAAACAGAACAGACCGGGACCATCAGGTCTCAAAATAGAATTTAGGACTTACCCTATAGATGATCGTCTCTGTATAATAAGACATTCATTGTTATATATGGAGAACACCAAAAACATCAGAGGCTATGAGATGGCACTACTAATCAGCCACAAGCAACCCCACAAAAAAGTGTCAGTTCAAACTATTACCAGATGGCTGAAACAGGTTTTAACAACAGCTGGAGTGGATACTAACATATTCAAATCTCATTCCACCAGGGCTGCAGCTACATCGGCAGCTATGGAGTTGGACGTACCGATGGACCAAATCCTGGAGACAGCAGGATGGTCAAGGGAAAAAACGTTCCAACAATTCTACCATAAACCAGTGGTTAAACCTGGAACCTTTGCAGAATCAATTTTAAGTTCTGTAATATGATTCACCCCATGAAATTGGGGCTATAATTTGTTGTTAATAGCTTTATCATGGATTTCAATGTCGGATTCATTCACAGAGCTTTGAAATCTTCACGTAGTCCCTCACGTGACTCCGAAGTAAAATAGTAAGATTAAACGAGAACTTACCAGTTCGAAGTTTGATCGTTATTTTATGAGGAGTACGTTGAGGGAATACGTGCCCTCCGCTCCCACCCTTGATCATATACTCAACTGGTATCTTCTTCTCTAATCTTACTATGTTCAGTCATTACAGTTATCTGTGATTTCACACCGCTGCTTTGAAGAATGACACGCTGCGTCCTGGCGGGGTTCTTCACGTATTCCCTCAATGTACTCCTCATAAAATAACGATCAAACTTCAAACTGGTAAGTTCTCGTTTAATCTTACTATTTATTCCTATAAAGAACTGTTCTGTTAAAGCTAAGTGCAATGGCTATTGCATTAAGCAATCATCTTGACCGCTCTGCACATCATACAGAGTATAGATGAATGGGTTTAGTTTTGTCTTTACAAATATTAACCTGTTAATCGATCATCTTAAGTGGGTCAGTTTAATATCTCCCACTCACTATTAAAATCCAACAGACATAAAAGTCTAGATTTCATATTTTTAATAATCTTGGAAATCAACATTACTTCAAATGAATAGATTCTGCACCAATCCATCTTGCCTGTGATCCTAAATGAATAAATTAAAGAGTACATCAATCCTTTGGTGGAGCAACGTGCCTGGAGGTAGACTTCAGAATTAACTGAATTAGTTTAGAAATTCTGAAGATCAGATTTGAATTTTAATCAAAGTGATAATGATAGAACGCTCGACAAAAAAAGAGACACTTCACCGGTATTCCAACCTATAATTTCAATTCCCAGTTGCTGTTGGGTCTCATCTGTTTACATTGTGACATTCTTGCCCTCATCATCAATAGTATATGTATACAAAGCTATCTGGATCCTAATTTAACCAGACATTTGGGGGTTGGGACACTTCAGTCTAAAGAAGGGACCCGACCTGAAACATCACCTATCCATTCCATCCTCAGATGCTGCTTGACCCGTTCAGTTTAGTTTAGAGATATATCGTGGAAATATGCCATTTGGCCCATCCCAGTCCGCACCGACCATCACTCACCTGTTCACACTAGTTCTATGTTATTCCACTTTCCCCACTCACTGTACAATAGGAGCAGTTTACAGAGGTTGATTAACCCACAAACCCACACGCTTTTGGGATGTGTGACGACACTGGAGCACCCAGAGAAAATCCATGCAGTCACAGAGAGAATGTGCAAACGCCACACTTCAGACAGCACCCGGGGTCAGGATCAAACCCAGGACCCTGGCGCTGTGAGCCAGCAGATCTACCCACTGCGCGCCCTTTGGCGCATGACATGCTGCTGAAAAAGCATTTCAACAATATTGAATAAACCTCATGATATTAACCACAGAACACTGATAAAAGTTAGCAATTCGGCAAAAGGAACCAACTCTAAAATAATGACAAGTTTATTTTGGAACAAAAGGCTTTCAATACTTTGCCACTTTAGAAATTTCTAGTGGGGAGGGAGGGGGGAGGATTGTAGAATGTATGACCAATTGCCCTGTTGGGTGCAGAACGACTGCATAAACACTAAACTATCGTTAATTCCCAATTCGACAGAATAGTGCTGAACAGCTTTGTTTGTGGGCCTGCCTGGTAGATATGCATGTGTGTCAACAGGTGTTTATAAAAGTAATGAGAAGCCGATCTTGCCTCCAGGTAAATAGTCATCAGAGAGAACTGGAGGGATGGCCGTGATAAATAGAGTACCTGCCACTAATGGTGGTGGAAACAAGCCCATGTTACCGATTTCTGCAGAACTCTTGAGGTGACACAGTGGTGCAGCGGTAGAGTTGCTGCCTGACAGTGCCAGTGACCCAGGTTCAATCCCGACTGCAGGTGCTGTCTGTATGGAGTATGTACGTTCTTCCCGTGACCACATGGGTTTTCTCCAGGTGCTCTGGTTTCCTCCCACATTTCAAAGACATGCAGGTTTGTAGAATAAATAGCTTCTGTATATTGTCCCTAGTGTGTAAGATAGAACGAGACTGTAAGGGCGATGTGGATTCGGTGGGCCAAAGGGTCAGCTTCCAAGCTCCATCTCTAAAGTAAACTTGCTCGAACCTGCCACTAGTGGAGGTGGAAACAAGCTCATGTTACAAATTTCTGCAGAACTCCTATTCTTCAAAAAAAGAACGGAAAAACGAATAGCTAGTCCTTTCATATTATCAAAGTCATGATAAGCTCATAGGTTTTAGGATCAGAATTGGGCCATTCGATCCATCAAGTCTATCCCACCATTCAATCATGGCTGACCTATATTTCCCTCTCAACACCATTTTCCTGCCTTCTCCCCATAACCCCTGCCATCCTTATGGGCCTGTCCCACTTCAGCGATGTTTTAGGCGACTAGGCTGTCACCACATGGTTGCCGGGGTGTCACCTATATGGTCTCCTCAGTCCCCAAAGGGTTGTGTCTTTTTTCTGGTCATCGCTGTATTTTGAAATGTTTAAAACTTTTCAGCGGCTGTCGGCGCCCGTGGGCTTGACGGCAACGATCGTAGGTTGTCGCCAGGATGACGTAGGTTGTCGCCGGTGCTGACTTTGGTGAATTCCATTGGCTACTACCTACGTCAACCGGCAACAGGTACCGGCGACTGAATTGTCTTACCTTGTCGTAGCTTGTCGCGGGTGGAAGTAGGTTGTCGTAGGTGTTGTCGTAGGCGGACGTCCTAATGGGTCGCCGGTTGCCAGTAGCTTGATGTCGACTGGGAGGTAGGTTATTGTAGACATTGTTGTTGGGGGGGGGGGGGGTCCAGTCGCCGGTGTTTCGGCGACCTGCTAAGATTATGAAAGTCGCTGAAAACAAATCGCCTAAGTGGGACAGGCCCATTACTAATCAAGAACCTGTCAATCGTCACCATAAAAATATCCATCATCTTGGCCTCCACAGCTGTCTGTCTGCGGCAATGAATTCCACAGATTCACCACCCTCTGACTAAGGAAATTCCAGCTCATCTTTCTAACACCGTGTCCTTTTATGCCAAAACTATGCCTTCTGGTCCGAGACTCTCCCACGAGCGGAAACATTCTCCCCACATTCACTCTATCCAGGCCTTTCACTATCCAGCAACTTTCAATGAGATCGCCCTCATCCTTCTAAACTCTAGTGAGTACTGTTCCAAACACTCGTCATATGTCATACGTCCCAATCATTTCTGGGATCATTCTGGAATCCTTCAGTCCATGAAGATTTATTGTGAACCGTAACAAAGAGACCAAAGATGGCCAAGCAATTCCCAGGACATTTTCATTAGTGGACTCTAATGAAAGTAGTGGCTTGGTGACTCTGTCTTGTTGTTTACAATGGGTTTTACAGAATTCTATGTTCACATATCTGCTGTGCTGCTGCAAGTAAGAATTTCATTGTTTCATTTCAGGACACAGGACAATAGAACACTCTCGACTTAACAGAAAACAGACCCCGACCCGAAACATCGCCTATCCACGCTCTCCGGGGATGCTGCCTGACCTGCTGAGTTTCTCCAGTACTTTGTGTCTTATTTTGTAAACCAGCAACCGCAGTTCCTTGCATCGACATACTACGCCGTTCAACCTTCCCACCCATGAGAATAAACGGTTAAAGTAACAGCAAACAGCACAACGAATGCAAGGATGAAGAAAGTATCAAAAAATAACCCAAATGTAACATTCGTCCATAAATACCGACCTGGGATTGACTGAATGCACGTTGCGTTTTAATTTTAAATATGCACGGAGTTTTGCCCTCAGCCATCTGCAAAGGAACATTACACATGATTAAAAATGTTGTGAAAGTAACATAATTAAGATGGAGCAGCGTTTCATTCTTTTGACAGCATGATAAATTAAAAAGACTCTGCTGTGAGCCCACAAAATGTTTTAAATTATAACTGGTTTATGCGCTTTATATGTACCGAGCAGCATTTTCCAATGTACAAAGACTTGCCATGCTTCCGTTAAAATAGTCAATGCAATATCAATAAACAATTCAGCAGCAAAACGTAACACAAAGGTGAGATGCGACTTGTTTAATGCAGAATTTCCAACAGCATGGATATTTATGGGTAGGAATTTCCAGCCCTATGGTCAAGAGAGTTCCGTTCCAGCCATCCTATAGCCATATATATATATAGGAAACAACGAACTGCAGATGCTGGCTTATGCCAAAGTTAGGCACAAAGTGCTGGAGTAACTCAGTGGGTCAGGCAGCATCTCTGGAGAAAAAGGATGGCAACATTTCAGGTCAGGACCCTTCTTCAGACATAATTGTTGAAAGGCATGATTCTGTCCTCTCCATGCAAACAATGGAGCTCTTACTTTGTTATAGATGGGGAGAAGCTAACTGGTGATAATCTTTGGGAATCGTGGTGGATGCATGTAGCAAGTTGTCAAAGTTTGAAACAAGTTTATTCATGGATAACCCCTTGAGATGGACAGTCATCTCGTTTTCGAGGGGGTCCAACATAGAACATACAGCACAAGACATAACATACATAGAGGCTCTCATTGACCCACCTACCTACACACCAATCCCAAAACCCCTCCATCCCCACTTGTTATAGTTTATAACAATTGTTAATTGGCTTTACATATCCAATAATAATAATAATAGTTATGTGTTACAGCATAATCTTGATGCATAATACCATATACCACCTATCATACATCGTACGTTAATACATACTATCAACATTATTACATGATATATTATTTCATGATATTGTGACATAATACAATATAAGACCTTGTTACACTATGCAATACAATAATACATAAGTGTAATGGCCATGCATATACAATAGTTATGCCAAATGATCACACACAGAGCAAGCTAGATAAAGGAGCTCGAAGACTCTAATACTAGAAACAGGTACATGATTTTATAAGGAAGGGTAAAAGTGTATTTTTAAATAGATGAAATGAGCTAATAGTTCTAATGGTACTAGGCAGAGTGTTCCAGTCAGAAGGAGCTTTGAATTTAAATGCACGTCTCCCAATTTCTTTGTTAGTTCTTGGAATGAAAAAGAAGGGTTGCTGAATATGTCTTAGTGAGTATGAGGGTGTGTATGGTAATAGGTCTTGTTTTAAATAAGAAGGGTAATTGAGATGGATGCATTTAAAGATGAACTGGAACCAGTGGTAGCATCTTCGAGCGTGGGGGGATAACCAGTTTAGAGTTTCGTACATAGAACAGTGGTGAGTTATTTATGGACACCTTAAAATAAATCTGCAAAGACTATTATAAACTACATTGAGGGGTTGAAGATGTGTATCAAATGTATTCTGATAGACAATATCAGCATAATCCAGTGTTGGTAGTAGTAGTTGAGAGACAATTATTTTTCTCATCTGAAAGGTGAATCAATTTATATGGCGGTAAAGAATAGCTAGATTACATCTGAGTTTTTTAGTAATCGTCTCACTATGCTGCGTAAACGAAAGCGTTGGGTCGAGCCAAACACCAAGATATTTGAACTTCAAAGTCTGAAGAAGGATGCCAGACCGAAACTTCGCCTATCCTCCAGAGATGCTACCTAATCCATTGAGTTACTCCAGCACTTTGTGTTCCACAGCTGCCAGAGGAAGTAGTTGAGGCAGGTACAACACCAATTAAAATATATTTGGAGAGGAACATGTATAGGAAAGCCGAATGCAGACAAATGGGACAAGCTTAGATGGGGCACCTTGGGCGGCATGGACGAGTTGGGCCGAAGGGTCTGTTTCCACACTGTATGACTCGAAGACTAATTGGTTTCCTTTCAAATTGCATAGCTTTACAATTTAGGGGACACAAAAAAAATGATCAAATAGATACATACGTGTAAATACCATCAGAAACTTTATTTTGTTACTATATTCTTAATTTTGTTCCTGAAATGGACACTAATTTTGTTTTCATAAAAGTTTACACAAGGGATCCTTCTTTAAATTATTCTATTAAATTTAATTACAAGTTGCATCTGCCAGCTTTGATATTAGATATTTTAAAAATAATTTAAGATGGAAAAAACTTTATGGAAGAGAATACTGCGCTCAATACTGCACTGACACTATGGTTGTGTGTAGCAAGTAGCAAATTAAGCTAGAAATTCAGAATTAAGAGTGGTTTATATTTTATAATGAATTGGTTTAATTATAAGTATGTTTCAACTACAATTATCACGTATCTGTTGAGGTGCAGACTGGATATGTTCTCGTACCTGCTCAAATCTCTGGATTACATTGAAGTAAATTACTAAGGAACTGCAGATACTGGGTTACAGTGAAGTTACACCAAAGAAGGGTCTCAACCTAAAACATCACATGTTCCTTTTCTCCAGAGATGCTGCCTGACCTGCTGAGTTACTCCAGCATTTTGTGCCTATCTTATGCATTATGTCTAGTTTAGATATACAGCATGGATTCAGGCCCTTAGGCCCACACCGACCACAGGTCACCCATTCACACTGGTTCTATGTTATCCCACTTTCTCATCCATTCCCTACACATGAGGGGCAATTTACAGAGGTCAATTAGCCTACAAACCCACAAGTCTTTGGGATGTGAGAGGAAACCAGAGCACTTGGAAGAAACCCATGCAGTCACAGGGAGAACACGTAATGCAGAGGGGGCAAACTCCACATTAGCAGCAACCAAGATTAGGATTTAACCAGGGTCTCTGGCGCGGAGAGGTAGCAGCTCTACCAGCTGCGCCACACTTAAAGTAACAGGAAGGGAGTAGATATATCTTGTAGAATCATTGTTACACTGACCTTGTTTTTCCATAACTTGCCCAGCTTTATTCCAAACTAAAAGAATACTACAAGCAGTCAAATCTGAACTATCCAGAGTGAATCTACACAGATTCTAGTCTGCACACCCGTTGCCTTTTGCCTTACAAATATTGACGGTTCGATTTCCCCAAAACTATTCCATAATTTATGATTTATATTAAACTTCCATGTAATGTCACATTTCTTCACCACAATAGAAATGGACAAATGCACAGAGTTACCAGGACTGCATTGATTAGACCACTGAATTATTTGCCTTCCACCAACCAGCAGAGAGGAACTCTGCTAGTGACAGAGTTTTTAAGACATGAAGTGGACAGATGTCCTTGCCGTTACATTTAGGTTCTCACCATTCATCATAGGAAAGCTATTGTCCTTACAGATTAGCTACCAGCCTGGGGTTGATTTACATTCAAAGCAGAGAGAGGTAATATATTTGCATTAATTGTCATTGATAGCCTCATAAAAGGTTTCACCCCAGAAGTCAGTTCAAAAGGTAGGCAGGAAAATGACTACAATTATTAATACATGACTGAACTATCTAAAGTGCGCAAAATTAAAAAGGAAATACACGAAACAAGCTTTCTAAATATAAAAGCCAAGGGTATAGTGAAACATTCTCCTCTGCTGTACTAACACAATAACTCCCAGGCTTCCAATAACTTTCATTCATCCGTTCTTTGTTCCTTTTCATAACTAGCTTCCCTCTCCCCTGACTCTCAGTCTCAAGAAGGGTCTCGACCCGAAACATCGCATTCCTTTTCTCCAATAATGCTGCCTGGCCCGCTGAGTTACACCAGCATTTGATGTCTATCTAACACCAGGTTTGCTGGTTAATAAAATCAGATTTTTTGGAAGGGTGCGGATCATGTGTAGGCAGATGAGACGTTAGTTTATCTTGACATTATGTTCAGTACCGACATAGTGGGCCCTAGGGCCGGTTCCTGTGCTGTATTTTTTTCCTATGCTCTTTGAACAAGAATTAGGATTAACCTACTGGCATCAGAGCTACATTGTTTTCAGATTGAAGAATGTAGAGGGGACAAATCTGATGCCTTGACAAGAATCATTGTAGCTCAACTTGAAAATTCTCATGTAGAAACAAGGAACTGCAGATGCTGGTTTTACAAAAAAAAAAGACACAAAGTGCTGGAGTAACTCAGCGAGTCAGGTAGCATCTCAGGATAACATTGATAAGCAACGTTTCAGGTCGGGACCCTTCTCCAAAGCAAATTCCTAAATTCTCATCATCAGATTCCACTTCAAGAAGTTACTCAGTTCCTTCACCAGAAGAATTAAGAACGTAGAACAGTACAGGAACAGGCCCTTCGGCCCACAATGTCTGTGCCGAACATGAGGCCAAGTCCAATCTGCCTCCACCACCACCCTCTGCATAAAATAAACTTGTCCCGCACATTTCCCTTGACCTATGCCCCTCCCATCCTAAAGCTATGCCTTCTAGTTTTTGACATTTGCACCCTGGGGACGAGGTTCTGATCATCTAGCCTGTCAATGCATATCATTATTTTTATATCACACGTCTCCCCTCAAGCTCCAGCGTTCCAGAGCAAACACTCCAAGTCTGTCCAACCTCTTTCTACCCCCTCATCCAGGAAGCAGTCTCGTACGTTTGTTGGAAGGAACTGCAGATACGGGTTTATACCGAAGATAGAGACAAAATTCTGGAGCAACTCAGCCGGCCAGGCAGCATCTCTTCAGAAAGGGAATAGGTGATGTTTCGGGTCAGAACTTCTTCAGATTGAAATATAGGGGGGGGGGGGGGGGTGGAGAGAGTAGAGGGGTGGAACTGGAGGCGAGAAAAGGCCATAACAAATCAGAGTCAGCGATCCAATCTAGTAAACCTCCTCCAAACCTCCACATCAGTCTTGTAATGGGGAGACCAGATCTGCACACAATACTCCAAATGCAGCTTAGCAAAGGTCCGATAAACAAGCATCATAACTTCCTGACTCTTAGACTCCATGCGCTGACAAATGAAGGCTATCATACCATATGCTTTCTTTACATCACAGTGGCTTGCAAACATATTCATACCCCTTGAACTTTTCCACATTTTGTCACGTTACAACCACAAACGTAAATGTATTTTATTGGGATTTTATGTGATAGACCAACACAAAGTGGCGCATAATTGTGAAGTGGAAGGAAAATGATACATGGTTTTCAAATTTTTTTACAAATAAAAAACTGAAAAGTGTGGCATGCAAAAGTATTCAGCCCCCTTTACTCTGATACCCCTAAATAAAATCCAGTGCAACCAATTGCCTTCAGAAGTCACCTAATTAGTAAATAGAGTCCACTTGTGTATAATCTAATCTCAGTATAAATACAGCTGTTCTGTGAAGGCCTCAGAGGTTTGTTAGAGAACATTAGTGAACAAACAGCATCATGAAGCCCAAGGAACACACCAGACAGGTCAGGGATAAAGTTGTGGAGAAGTTTAAAGCAGGGTTAGCTTATAAAAAAAATATCCCAAGCTTTGAACATCTCACGGAGCACTGTTCAATCCATCATCCGAAAATGGAAAGAGTATGGCACAACTGCAAACCTACCAAGACATGGCCGTCCACCTAAACTGACAGGCCGGGCAAGGAGAGCATTGATCAGTGAAGCATGGTAACTCTGGAGGAGCTGCAGAGATCCACAGCTCAGGTGAGAGAATCTGTCCACAGGACAACTATTAGTCGTGCACTCCACAAATCGGGCCTTTATGGAAGAGTGGCAAGAAGAAAGCCATTGTGGAAAAAAAGCCATAAGAAGTCCCGTTTGCAGTTTGCCACAAGCCATGTGGGGGACACAGCAAACATGTGGAGGAAGGTGCTCTGGTCAGATGAGACCAAAATTGAAGTTTTTGGCCTAAATGCAAAACGCTATGTGTGGCGGAAAACTAACACTGCACATCACCCTGAACACACCATCCCCACTGTGAAACATGGTGGTGGCAGCATCATGCTGTGGGGATGCTTTTCTTCAGCAGGGACAGGGAAGCTGGTCAGAGTTGATGGGAAGATGGATGGAGCCAAATACAGGGCAATCTTGGAACAAAACCTGTTAGAGTCTGTAAAAGACTTGAGACTGGGGCGGAGGTTCACCTTCCAGCAGGACAACGACCCTAAACATACAGCCAGAGCTACAATGGAATGGTTTAGATCAAAGCATATTCATGTGAGAATGGCCCAGTCAAAGTCCAGACCTAAATTCAAATGAGAATCTCTGGCAAGGCTTGAAAATTGCTGTTCACAGACGCTCTCCATCCAATCTGACTGACCTTGAGCTATTTTGCAAAGAAGAATGGGCAAAATTTTCCAGTCTCTAGATGTGCAAAGCTGGTAGAGACATACCCCAAAAGACTTGCAGCTGTAATTGCAGCGAAAGGTGGTTCTACAAAGTATTGACTCAAGGGGGCTGAATACTTTTCCACGCCACACTTTAGTTTTTTATTTGTAAAAAAATTTGAAAACCATGTATCAGTTTCCTTCCACTTCACAATTATGCACCACTTTGTGTCGGTCTATCACATAAAATCCCAATAAAATACATTTACGTTTGTGGTTGTAACGTGACAAAATGTGGAAAAGTTCAAGGGGTATGAAAACTTTTGCAAGTCACTGTACTCCTCCAGTTTCCCCTGTGTGCTGGCACCTTGTCCTTTTGCCAGAGAGACGACAGATTACAGGTATTTATATACACCTTAAGAGGAGGATTTAAGTAGACTATTCAGTTTTCACAGTGGGCTGTATGCAACACAAGGGCGACTTTTAAACTCTGACAGCAGTTGATCTCAAAATTAATCTGTATAATGTCATTGACTGCCAAGGAAGCACGCCAGTCATATTTATGTTACCAGTGCTAATACATTGGCATGCCAGGAGGCTGAGGGGTGATCTTAGGGTCTGTTTCCATGCTAATATCTAAATCTCGGTTTAATTACCATCCCTTCCTCTTCCGAAGACATTAAGTCATAAGATCATAAAGAATAGTAGAATTAGGTCATTTGGCCCATCAAGTCTACTCTGCCATTCAATCATGGCTGATCTATCTCTCCCTCCTAACCCCATTCTCCTGCCTTCTCCCCACAACCTCTGACACCTGTACTAATCAAGAATATATCTGTCTCTACCCAAAATATCCACTGACTTGGCCTCCACAGCCTTCTGTGACAAAGAATCCCACAGATTCACCACCCTCTGGCTAAGGACATTTCTCCTCACCTCCTTTCTCCCATTCTCAAGTGATAGCACTGTTTAGCTGAACATAGTCAACAACCTACCAAAGGCAAACACATCTGATCAAGTTCAAGTTCAAGTGAGTTTATTGTCATGTGTCCCTGATAGGACAATGAAATTCTTGCTTTGCTTAGCACACAGAACATAGTAGGCATTTACTACAAAATTGAACACTTGTACCTTTGTCAGCACCCTATACACGTCGACTCTTGGCATACATTATGTATGGTATGCAAAATAAAGAATTTCACCCTGACATGTCACATGTGATAATAAAGTATCAAAGTTGTGTATATTCTGTGCATTTACAATATCCCTGCACCTCTCCCCATGCCTTCTTCTCTTCCCCCCCTCCCTATTTTAAATGGATACCATTTTCACAGCAGGTCCTCATTGTTAACAAGAGCATCAATACTTCGATACACTCTTTCATCTCCAGGTCTGCCGCTGGCCTCATCTGCTGCTTTGTAGTCGAGTTCCTTATTTTGATTATTACATCTGCAATTCTCCCACTGAACAAACCAAATCTCCACCTACTGCAGTAACTCATCTCCCAGTTGTTAACAGAAATATCAGTAACGGACCTTTTAATTAGGAAGAGATGCCCAAGGCAAATTCAGCAAGTCCAAAGTATCAAACACGAATGTCGCATCTGGTTTAGCATTTCGCCAAGCAAAAGTATTGGAAAGGCAGAATTAACCATTTCCTGACAAAAATGAAATTTACAATTCTGGAATTCCTTCTGCAAAAACTCTCCCCACCCCCCAACCGTTTTGGATTTTCGAGACACGGCACGGAAACAGGCCCTTTTGCCCAACGATTCCACATTGACCAGCGATCCCTCGTACACTCGCACTATCCTACTCACACTAGGGACAATTTACAATTTTACCTATACACCTTTGGAGTGTGGGAGGAAACCGGAGCACCAGGAGAAAACCCACACGGTCAAAGGGAGAACGTACAAATTCCGTCCAGCCAGCACTCACGGTCAGGATCGAACGCTGGTCTCTGGCGCTGTAAGGCAGCAACTCTACCGCTGCGCCAACATGCCGCCCCTTTTTCTCCCTTCTCCTGACCTTGTAATTTTTCTTTCACATTCAAATCGGAAACTCACAATATAATTCTCTCACACAATTATTTATTTCCGCCAGTAGCATTCTGCAGCTGATCAATTTTCTGTCTCCCAGCTTGTAATACAGACCCAAATGAAGTCCAGCAAAACACAAAGTGCTGGCGGAACTCAGCTGGTCAAGCAGCATCCGTGGAGGGAGAGAATGGGTGTTGATTCAGGTCAGGTGGAGTCTGAAGAGTTCCGACCCAAAACATAATCTGTCCATTTCCCTCCACAGATCCTGCCGAGGGTAGGCCCATTTGATAGAAGTATATAGAATTATGAGGCATAGATAGGGTAGACAGTCAAAACCTTTTTCCATGGGGTGGAAATGTCAAAGACTTGTGGGGAGAGGGGCAAGGTTTGAAGGAGTTATGCAGGACATGGTTTTTTTTTTAATTTGCAGAGGGTGATGTGTGCCTGGAACGCGCTGCCAGGGGTGGTGGTGGAGGCAGATACAGTAGTGGCTTTCAAAGGGCTTTTGGATAGGCACATGGATATGCAGGGGATGGAGGGAATATGAACCACATGCAGGCAGAGGAGATTAGTTTAACTTGGCATCATGTTCGGCACAAGTATTGTGGGCCGAAGGACCTGTTCCTGCACTGTTCCACACATTTGCACAAACATCAGTCGAAAAGACAAGTCAGCAGCATCGTAATCTATGGATATGAAACTTCATCCCTGTAATTCAGTTCCATGTTTAAAATTTAGAAGTAAAAATATGACATTGATTGTTTGGTCCATGCAATAAGAGATGAAATTCTACTCCCAATATCTTGCATTCACGATATTGCTGTTCATTGACATTTGTCATATGCAGGTCAGAAATTACTGCACTTCAGAAAAACTTCCATGTCTGTGAGTACACAGATATTTAGGGTTTTAAACAGCATTTTACAAATGTAAATATTTGCTTACAATTGGGTCTGAACTTTAGAGATTCAGCCCAGAAACAGCCCTTGGTGTCCATGTCAACCAGTGATCATCCCATACTCTTGCACTATCCTACACGTTAAGGACAATTTACAGTTTTTTTACCGAAGCCAATTAACCTACAAACCTGCATGGTATGAAAAGGTACAAAGAACAAATAAATTAAAATAAATTAAAATGAAAAGAACAAACCAAAGCCAGCCAGAGTAACTCAGCAGGACAGGTAGCGTCTCTGGAGAGAAGAAATGGGTGATGTTTCGAGTCGAGACCCTTCTCCCGAAACGGCACCCATTCCTTCTCTCCAGAGATGCTGCCTGTCCCGCTGACTTACTCCAGCTTTTTGTGTCTATCTTCAGTTTTGTGTCTATCTGCAGTTCCTTCCGACACAAATTAAAGCCAGCACCGGGTTAAAGGTCCATGGTTGGCTGTGTGGAAGGTGATAACGAGTGGTGCAAACAGTGAAACACAGCAGGACAACAGTGAAACTAGTAGGACAACTAGGGTAGGGGAAAGACGGAGAGAGGGTTACTTGAAATTAGAGAAATCAATATTAAGACCGCTGGGTTGTAAACTTGGGATTACAGTGAGGGTGGGCAAGGCAGCAAAGCAGAAGCACTGGAGAGAAAATACCAGTTTATCTTATTGATGTGCACCTTTAAGACTCAGAAAACATAAGTCAAGTCTCACCTCCAGAAATGTATAAATACAAGGTCACCAAGAGCTGCTCTTGCACACCTTCTAGTGTCTGATCAAGAAAAGTACTGCTGATACCCTGGGAGAAATATTACAATACACTTGTGCTGTGACTTAGGAAATACTGCACAGTAAGAAACATCCTTAATTGAGGAAAAAATAAAAATAAAAGATTGTAGATAACTAATGCAAACATCTTTACAGAATAATTGACCATATCTCTTAATATATAAAGGTAAAGATGTACTTTCTTTTAGCAATTACTTCCGTCTGTAAGAGTTGCTTTTGTCAGTTGTAATTTTCCTCACTCTGTTCAAAATGAACTTAAAAACAATTTAGCAGGCTCACTGTCAAAGTTCACTGATCTTGCCAATGCCTACAGTGGCGATATTGCTCATTTTTTAATGTACTATAATTTACTTAAATAACTGTACTTAAATAACTATTTAATGCACCTTACCGTGTCACCTTAACTGTATCTCAACACAGAATTCTTCCTACCTCTACCAGTCCCTGGGTAGAAACTATTGCCGAGACCTTTAAGAACAGATTAAAAACCATTAAAGACCAGTGAAATTTTTTGACATCTATAGAAGGTATTGTACTATCCCAGTCTCTTTGCAAGATGGAACTTGGATTTGGACTTAATCTTGATTACAAGCTGTAAACACCGATCAGATGTTGAAATCTTAAGTATTTAAATATTTGAAGGGCCAATTTAAAATCAGGGCCTCTGTAATTATGAGGCAATAATTCACACAGTTTAAAAAAAAAAAAAATCTTTTAGTGAAAAATTCCTTATTGTTAAGTTAAATATATTCAACATTGCTAAGCAAGACATGCTGCACTGAAAACACTAACTCCTCGGAGCAGTGGACAGATATTGCTAAAAGATTTACTAATAATAGCATAAGTTGAAGTGAAATGTGATCACAACCAATGCACAACAGAATACTGAAGGCGTTTCAATTTGCTTTGAGCTTTTTAAAATTCAGAATAATTCAAATATTATAAAGAGAAATAAAGAGACTTATTAAAGTGCTTGAACAGAAACCCTTCCTTTTGCCTCACTGTAAAAAATGCATCATACCGGCTGCTGTGCTGTCAATCAAGTGACCGAGTTGACCTTTGCTTTGCGCGGTTCCTTGCCTGCTGGAAGATGTCCCTGTTTCCCCCTGGACCAGACGGGCATCTACACAGCATTGCCGACCTGCCCGCAGTCCCGTCCCATTGTTAGACGTGAACAAGCCGGCAACCTGCTGCCAGCCGCCCGCTCCCTCCTGCAAACACAGCCAATCCCACCACCGCCACCTCCTCTGACATCACACTCAGGGTGACTGGAAAACACACACTGCTTCTTCCCAAAGTGTTCACGTAACAACCCTGCTGGTCCTGGCCAGGCAGGCAGACAGACAGGCAGACAGGGAGACAGACAGGGAGGGAGAGGGGGAGACAGACAGGCAGGGAGACAGGGAGATGGGGGAGAGGGGGAAGGGGAAGGAAGGAATGAGGAGGGGAGGGGTAGAGGGAGGGAGAGGAAGGAGGGGGGGGGAGATAGGGAGGGGAGAAGAGGAGGGGGGGGGGGAGGAAGAGGAGGGGGGGAGAGAGTAGGGGGGAGGAGAGGAGGGGGAGAAGAGGAGGGGGGAGGGAGAAGAGGAGGGGGGGGAGGAGGAGAGGAGTGGGGGAGGGAAAGAGGAGGGGAGAGGGGGAGAGGAGGGGGGGAGGAAGAGGGGGGAGAGGGGGAGAGGAGGGGGGGAAGAAAGATGGGGGGGAAAAAAGATGGGGGGGAGAGGAGGGGAGAGGAAAGAGGAGGGGGGGAGAGGGAGGAAGAGGAGGGGGGGGAGGAGGTGAGGAGGAAGAGGAGGGGGGAGAGGAGAGAGAGAGGAGGGGGAGAGGAGGGAGGGGGGGGAGCATTGAGATGGGTGGGGTGGAGAGAGGAAGAGAAGAGGGGGAGGGGGGGAGGGAGAGAGCTAGAGATTATATCTGCTTTCAGCAGAATACCTTTCTCCCCTCTTCCATCTGGCTGTGTTCCAGAACACTTAACTTACAAAGAAACCAGGAGCATTAAGCAACAGAGGTAACCATTTAAAATACCATTTATCTGACATCTTTAGCCCTTAGAAAAAAAAGAGAATCAAGCAGTCAAAACTACAAGGGTAATTTATATATTTTAAAAAAAAATCTTGTTTCAAGTGTTCTATAATTAAATTCAATTAGTGATGTACACTTCTATAATACATCTTAAGCATTCATTTATTCAGGCATTTCTACCTTGACCTGTGAAT
The DNA here is from genome assembly GCF_010909765.2 of Amblyraja radiata. NCBI lineage: Eukaryota > Metazoa > Chordata > Chondrichthyes > Rajiformes > Rajidae > Amblyraja > Amblyraja radiata. The sequence goes on from NC_045981.1 coordinate 30,721,980, forward strand.
TCAGCATTGAGTTATTAACACATTCTGGTCATATTAAACATGTGTGGCCTATCGGGTGGGGGTGGAGAGAGAAAGGCCTTGAACCATCTTATTGTGAACAAATTAATTGTGTGCTACCCATGACTGAGCCTCAGTCCATTATAACACACCAAGGGAGAAAAAAAGAAATCCTCATCACACCAGACAGTGTAACCAGACGAACCAAACAGCATGTTAATAAGGTCTGATAATCTGATTCATTAAAGCAATGTTAGACTTCACACTATTGAATCATGGATTATATGTTTGAAGTCAAAGTATTGATTTTTTTAACCTGCCCTAAAACATAACCATTCAATTTCTTCCAAGTGTACATTGAGATTAACATAACATTTATTTTGCTGAATTAAATGCAAAAATCTAACTCACTTGCAAATTCCAGAATACATTTTAAGAATAAAAACTATTTTCAACTTGAATATTATTTTTTACTGAGCTTTACTTTAGTATAAGGACTCTTAAACTCACAGTAAGGTGCTTGTATTAATAGCCAATCTAATTATTAATATTCAAAATTGTCAGTATACAGAACATCCTCCCCCAATTGGGTTAAACCTGTGACATCCCACTTGCAAATGCACAGGTCACATCGCATCAACTCAGATCAGGAGATATTTTTCATTTCTGCACAATGTTAGCTGAATAAAAATTCATAATTGTTCACACACCCCTTACCTTTATATCAGTGCCTCAGGTTCACAAATGAAATGATGGTGGGAGGTGTGGAATACCTCCACACGATCACAGCCAGAAGAAACCACGTAACAAATTGCCATTTTCCAAGTTTTGCTCTTGTTCTCGCCACACGCGGGCTCAGAGAGCTTTGAACACGAAACACTTTTAAGGGCCTGTCCCACTTAGGCGATTTTTTTTTAGACGACTGCCGCGACCGTCATAGTCGTTGCAGGTCGCCGAAAAACCAGTGACTGCACGCCCCTAAAACATGCAACAGTGCATACAAAAATATTATAATAATATTAAAATTTAAATGATCTATATTATTAATTTAACATACAACAGTGCATACAAAAATATTATAATAACATTAAAATTTAAATTATCTAATAATATAACATTAATGGAATTCATCAATGTCATCACCAGCAACTAGTTACGTCATCCTGGCAACATCCTACATCAGGCTACCCCCACTGGCGTCAAGACAATTGTCACCGAAAAGTTTTGAACTTTTCAAAATTCAGCAGCGACCAGAAAGACTCTTTGGGCGACTGAGGAGACCACACAGACAACACCCTGGCGACCACGTGGCAACAGCCTAGTCACCTGTAGTTCCTACAAAAATCGCCTTAGTGGGACAGGCCCTTCTCTTTTTTTATCTCTCCCCCACCCCTCTCTCTCTCTCTCTCTCTTTATCTATCTTCAATGGCCAGGGGTAGTGTGCTAGTTATGCAGGCTTCCAGTTTTGTATCAAGAAGGGTCCTTAAGGCCACATTAAGGTCATACATGTAGTTGCTGCTCATTCCCAGTGGCTCTTTCACATGGCGTTGCATGCTTCCCTGTTTTAACAGGCTGGTCATTAATCCCAAACAAGAAAGTTGTGCCGACCCCCTCATCCCCAGAGTTTCACCTGCTAACACTTTATCCCTTTCCAACAACAGCTGCAGGATTCCTTTTTGCAGATAATTAACAGCTGCACCAAATTAATTCTCGTTGTCTTCATGCGGTGCAATTGTTGCTGTGATTTTTATTGTGAAATAAATTCTGTCACCTTCAAGGTATTTCTTTTAATATATTCACTCACAGCAATGTGACGTTCAGCAATGTAAACAGCCCTGATGCCAGTGAAATGAATTAATTGTCCCAGAATATATTATGGTTGCTGATCAGGCAAGATTTTTCCTGTATCTTCCAAATATGAAATAATGGGGGCAGTGGGACAAGCAGAGAATTATATTTGGGGATTTCAAAAACAGCAGTGCATTTAATTTCTGTGCATGAACCTTTTTGCGATTGTCAAACTAAATATGACTTTGTAAATGGGGGGGAAAAAGTGGCACAACTGGTAGAGCTGCTGCCACACAGCGTTAGAGACCCACTATCGAACCTGACCTGTGTGTATGGAATTTGCACGTCATCCCTGCGATTGCCTTGGTTTCCTTTGGGTGCTCCAGTTTCTTCCCACATCCCAAAGATGTGCAGGTTTGTAAATTGCCCCTAGTGTGTAGGGAGTGGATGCGAAAGTGAACGGGTGATCGATGGCCAGCGTGGACTCGGTGGGCCGAGGGGCCTGTTTCCCGGCTGTATCAATCAAACAATAATCAGACACAAGTATCTCTTCACGTTTCCCCAGATTGTTATTGCCAGAACCTTTAACAGAAAAGCTGGAACTGTTTATCTAGTACGTCTGGTGTCAATTGTACAGACTTTAAATGTAGTGATGATTCTATTATGAAAAATGACTTATTTCTTATTGCCTCATAACCTTCTGGGTCCCACGCAGTCTTTCCTTTTCCATATCTATAGGCTGTTCTTCAGTTGCATCAGTACAAGACACAGCTCTGGATATTCAATCACATTGCCCATGTTATTGTATGTCCCACAGAATTGAATCAAGGTGCAAATCAATGCGTGGGATTTCGTAGTCTGTATATAACATATAATGTGATTTTAGATTGGAAGATTCCTTGTGTGTAGCATGCTTGCTTGTGAAGGATCAACACCCTTTTGCGTCCTTTTGTTTTTAGTTTAGTTTAGTTGAGAGATACAGCGTGCTTACAGGCCCTGAGACCCACCGAGTCCACAACCACCGTTGTTCACCCGTTCACACTAGTTCTATGTTATCTCACTTTCACAACACATTAGGGGGAAATTTACAGAGGCTGATAAGCCTACACACCCGCACCATTCCCTACATATCCAATTGCCTATCCAACAGACTCTTATACCTGTACCTGCCTCCACTACCACTCCTGGCAGCATGTTCCAGGCACTCACCACCCAATGTGTAAAAATAATTTACCCTGCACATCTCCTTTAAACTTTTCCCCTCTCACCTTAAAGCTGTGCCGTCTAGCATATGATCTTTCCATCATGGGGGAAAAAAAGGTATTGGTTGGCAGAATTGTCTGTTTACAATGCAAGAGGGGTTGAGGGCTCCATGTGCATTATTGAACCTGTGGAAAGCAAATGGAATCTCCTTCTGCGGATATTAGCACTTTGTACCCACTGTAGCCAGAATCAAGCAAAGGTCATGTAGGCATAGTCCCTCATCACCCCAGTAAGAGCATTGGCATGACTCCAGCTCCACCTTAAAGCTATCTTCCAGTGAGACCCATAACTATATCCTACTCTGCTGTGATTTTTCCATCAATAGGTGCCACAGCCAAAGTCCCTGGCAGTTAATTCACAGGCAATAAACCTGTCACTATTCAGTTAACAGTTAGCTTCTTATGTCTGAGCAGAATAACATTTTGAAATGAGTTCATATTGCTGCAGAATTTAGATAATAATTAAAACATAATTGGTTTTTCTTCACTTTTAAAAGATCACCCTTGTATTGGTAACGAGGAATGCAGTTTTCTAGAGAGGCACAAGGAACTGCAGATGCAAGAATATTGAGCAAAGCACAAAGTGCTTGAGGAATGCAATGGGTCAGGCAGCCTCTGAGGAGGGAATAGAGAGATGTTTCGGGTCAGGACCCTGCAGACTGATTGTAGAAGGCTACAGAAAACTGGAAAAGAGGTGGGAGTGGGACAAAGTCTGGCAAGTGATGAAGGATCTGGACATGAAATATCACCTATTCCTTCTCTACAGAGACTCTGCCTGACCTGCTGAGTTACTCCAGCATTTAGTATCGATCTTCTGGCAAGTGAGAGAGGGATACAGGCGAGGGGGGGATTTTGATGGGCAGACAAAGGCTAGAGAAGAAAAGGATACAAAGGTATCGGATAGGGTCAGGGTCAGCACAGTGGCGCAGCGGTAGGGCTGCTATGTTACAACGCCAGAGACCCGAGCTCAATCCTGACTACGGGTGCTGTCTGTGTAGAGTTGGTACGTTCTTCTTGTGACTGTGTGGGTTTTCTCCAGGTGCTCTGGTTTCCTCCCACACTCCAAAGACATTCAGGTTTGGAGGGTTAATTGGCTTTGGTAAAATTGTAACATCCCTAGTATGTAGGATAGTGCTGGTGTATGGGGAGGTTTGCTGGTCGGCACGGACTCAGTGGGCTGCAGGGCCTGATTCCGCACTGTATCTCTAACGTTTAATGTTTAAAGTAATGAGAGAAGGGGAAAGAAATGTAAAGCAAGAGGGTGGGATGCAGATGGAAGGGGATGGGAGGGTGAAAGAGGGGGCAAGAAGGGCAACAGAGTGGGGGAAAAGGGTACACATCATAATGGGGTGGGACTCAGGAAAGATGGATGTTACTTAAAATTAGAGAATTCTATGCACCCTCATTTCCAAAAATGCCTGAATGGAGCAAAATCTTCAAACTGCAATGCTCGACTGAAAGAAAACTTTTGGAAATTAGTTTTAGATTCTGAAAAATTCTAAAGTCTAGAGAATTGCTGCCAACGTTTTTCTGCTTTGAGTTGATCTTCCTCTGAAGATGACCTGGAGACAGCTGGAAGGCTTGTCCACCATCCCTGATCAGACTAATTCCCCATACGTCCAATTAACCAACCCTGCTCATTAGCCAGATACTCTTGTTAACACGCAGGTCCAAGATGAAATTCCTCATATCACCGCTGTACGTCATAGATCCAGAGGTCTGTGAAATATTCCTTTCCAGTACTATCAAATCTCAATTTAGAATATAGAACAATACAGCACAGGAACAGGTCTCTTTGGCCAAAAATGTCCACGTCAAACCGTGCCAAAATAATCTAATCACGTGGTCTATATCCTTCCATTTACTGCATATCTACGTACCTATCGAAAAGCTTCTTAAATGCCTCTACCTCCATCACTTCCCCTGGCAGAGAGTTCCAGACATCACTTTACTTCTCCTTTAAACTTTGCCTCTCACCTTAAAGCGCAGTCTTCTAGTCTTTGACCTCTTAACCCAGGAAAAGGATCAGACTATATGTCTCTCATGATGTTAGAGTCATAGAATCTTACAGCGTGGAAACAGGCCCTTCGGCCCAACTTGCCCACATCAACCAACTTGTCCCATCTACACTAGTCCCACCTGCCTGCATTTGGCCTAGTGTAGATGGAACATTTTATACACTTCTATCAGGCCTGCCCTCAGTCTCGACGCTCTATAGAAAGCAATCCAAGTTTATCCAACCTCTCCGACAGCTAAAATCTTGGTAACCAGGTGACATTCTGGTAAATATCATCCGCACCCTCTCCAAAGCCTCCATATCCTTCATTTAATGGGGAACCAAAACCACACACAATACTCTAATTACGGCCAAACCAATAAAGCTAGAACATGACTTCCTGACTCTTATACGCCATGCCCCAACTGACGAAGGCAAGCATATCACATGCTTTCAAAACCACTCTATTCACTGATGTTGCCAATTTTGGCATGGACTCGGTGGACTGGAGGGCCTGTTTCCATGCTGTGTCTTGCCATCAATCAATCTTACTCTATACGAACTGTACCCACCAGAAAGATTTCTCCAGTTGTATTCTGTTAAATTGTTGTGATTGTTACAACAGGTATTCTTGGCAAGAGAACTCATGCTTTATCAGAATACAGGAGCACCGCCAAATATTATGAGGTCAGATGTACGTGCAGTAAAAAACAATTGTATATATCTCAGTTATATTCAGAGGATCAACCCCATTAGGCAAGACAGGTATTTTCCATTAACTGCAATACTCTTAATTACAAACCTATGAATGAAATGGCAAATTTTGGTGACAAGTAGTATTGAAATGTCGACATGTTTATTTTGCTGTGCATCCATGCTCACCAGGATCCCGCAGAAAAACTCGCAGTTCATTCACCTGAGGGTCCTACAGTCATTGTCTTTGGAAACCCCGACATCCAATATACCTCCACTGGATCCAAGGCCAGATCTCTCTGGGCTTGAGAGGGTAATGTTCTAAGACGCAGTCTTATCCACTATATTTTTTATAATCATCTATGAATGTTTAGTTTAGTTTGGTTTATTGTCACGTGTACCATTGAAAAGCTTTTTAGTTTAGTTTAGAGATACAGCGTGGAAACAGACCCTTCTTCCCACCGAGCCAACACTGACCGCAATCTCCATACGCTAACACTATCTTCACACTAGGAACAATTTACAAGTTTTACCAGACAAATTAATCTACAAGCCTTTACATTTTAGGAGTGTGGGAGGAAACCGCAACACCCGGGGAATACCCATGTGGTCACGGGAAGAATGTACAAACACCGTACAGACAGCACCCATAGTCAGGATCCAACCCAGGTCTCATACACTATAAGGCAGCAACTCTACCATGATTACAATCGAGCCGTCCACAATACAAAGATACAGGATAAAGGGAATAACATTTAGATCAAGATAAGTCTAGTAAAGTCTGATGAAAGATAATTCAAGGGTGTCCAATGGGAGACTGGTGCTCAGGACCACACTCTAGTTGTTGATATTTGATTCTCTGCAACTGGATCCTCGACTTCCTGACCAAAATACCCCAATCAGTGAGGATAGGGGACAAATCATCCCCTATGATTATCCTCAACACAGGTGCTCCACAGGGATGTGTTCCCAGCCCCCGTCTTTACTCTTTGTAAACCCACGACTGTGCAGATGTACAAATCTAATTCAATTTTCAAATTCGCAGACAACACTACAATTGTGGACCGGATATTAAATAATGATGAGACGGAGCACAGGAAGGAGATTGTCAACCTTGTGTCCTAGTGTCGCAACAACAATCTTTCTCTCAATGTCAGCAACACAAAGGAGATAGTGAGCGACTTCAGGAAGTGAAGCGGTACACATACTCTACCCCTGTTTGCATTGACGGTGACGAAGTAGAGATGGTTGAAAACTTCAAATTCCTAGGAGTCAATATCACCAACAACTTCTCCTGGACCACCCATAATGAAGCAATAATGACTCCAGTCCCACTTAAGCGACTTTTTAGGCAAGTGCAGGAGACTCTGCGCTCGCCACATGTTCGCTGGTGGTCTCTGGTGAGTCTCCTTCATGTTCGCGATGAGTTCCCGCATTCTGGGAACTCGTCGCGTCCTCAGTGTGGCCGCCGCATATTTTTCAACATGTAAAATTTTCTGCGACCAAAAAATGGTCGCCATGGAGATAATCGATAATCCTGTAGTCGTAGGTGCTGTTGTAGTGGGGTCACCATGTAGTTATTGGTAGACGAGGTAGTCGTAGATAGTTTTAGTTAATCGCCTTTGCTGACCGGGCATTTTCCTTGGCTCATTGGGGGGAAAAAACATAAGCACGAGTTTTCAGAACCAAGAATAACAGACCGGTAATCTCACAAACCTCACAGCTGTGTATCTCTGGCTTATTGAAAGTTGGCTGGCTTCTTAAAAGTGTCTCCACTCCTTCTCTCCCCTTCTCCTCCCCCCTGTTTTAAAGGACTTACCACACATTGTGTTAGCCCACTTAACCTTCCTGTTCATCGCGGTGTGTGTCTGTATCACCTTGGCTTTGCACCATGTGAATTTCAGACAGCGCTCCCCCCGCTTTCCGTGTGTGTGCGTGCGTGCGTGTTCCAATCTGACAGTCGCCGTTCCAGTTCCCGGTTTTTCAGGCGAGTGCCGCGACCTTGACAGTCGTCGGCAGTGCGCTAAAAATCGCCCAAGTGAGACAGGCCCTTAAACCTACGCCTCTACATCCTTGGAAGGCAAAGGAAATTTGACATGTCCTCTACAACTATCACCAACTTCTACAGCTGCACCATAGAAAGTATTTTATCAGGATGCATCACAGCTTGGTTTCGGAACAGCTCCATCCAAGACTGAGAAATTTTAGCGAATTCTGCATGCAGCCCTGACCATCGAACAAACCAACCTCCCTCCTATTAATCTCCCTACCGTATCCCACCACGGGCCACATCTTCCCATCTCCACCCCTTTCTGCTTTCTGCAGACACCGTTCCCTCCGCAACTCCCTGGTCAACTCGTCCCTTCCCACCCAAACCACCCTCTCCCCAGGTACTTTCCCCTGCAACCCGCAGGAGATGCAACACCAGTTCCATTACCTCCCCCTTCAACTCCATCCAAGCATCACGACAGTCTTTCCAGGCGAGGCAGAAGTTCACCTGCACCTCCTCCAACCTCATCTACTGTATCCGCTATTCCAGGTGTCAACTCATGTACATCGGCGAGGCCAAGCGCAGGCTCGACGATCGCTTCGCTGAACACCCCTGCTCAGTCCGCCTTAACCTACCTGATCTCCCTGTTGCTCAGCACTTTAACCCCCTCCCATTCAGAATCTGACCTTTCTGTCATGGAAATCCACCATTGTCAGACTGAGGCCCAGTGCAAATGGGAGGAACAGCACCTCATATTTTGCTTGTGTAGCTTACACCCCAGGGGTATGAACATTGATTTCTCTAACTTCAAACAGCCCTTGCTTTCCCCCTATCTCCATCCCCTCCCATTCCCAGTTCTCCCACCAGTCTTACATTCCATCTACATTCTATCTCTGTTCCGCCCACTCCCCTGACATCAGTCTGACGAAGGGTCTCGACCTGAAACTACATCCATTCCTTCTCTCCAGAGATGCTGCCTGTCCCGCTGAGTTACTCCAACATGTTGCGTCTCCCTGCTATTGACTCCATTTATACCCCACGTTGCATCGGCAAGGCCAGCAGCATAGTCTAGGATGGGACACGCCGTAGCAACTCCCTCTTCTCCGCTTTCCCAACAGACTAAAAGTATAAAAGTGTGAAAATGCACACCTCCAGATTCAGGAACTGTTTCATCCAGCTGTTATCAGGCAACTGAATCATCCTAACACAACTAGAGAGCACTGCTGAACTACTATCTACCTCTCTGGTGACTATCCTTGATCGGACTTTGCTGGTTTTACCCTTATCATGTATCTATACACTGTATATGGCTCGATTGTATTCATGCATTGTCTTTCTGCTGACTGGGTCGCATGCAACAATAACTTTTCACTGTATCTCGGTAGACATGACAATAAATTAAACTGAACTGATAGGATGGTTCAGTTGCCTGATAGCCGTTCTATGACTCTGACTCTATGGCAATGTCACTAGATGTTAACCAGATGATGTAGTCCTCTTTAGAGGACCTGCTGGAATTCAATCAAAGATGATCCAGAAAACGGTCTGTATTTTTATCCACAGAAGCAAGAGCTGCTCTCGCTGGCTCACAGAAACACTTGGCCTGTTGTTGTTTGGTCTCAGGCCTCGTCCCCTGAGTTCTGGGCTTGTTGATGTGGGCAGGAGTTTGCCAACATGACGCTCTCCAACTGACGGTAAACTGTTCCATACAAAACATTTCCAAACGAGGCATCAACCTGAGTCTGGTTTGGTCTTCACATTAGCAAACAAAACAAACATTTAGGGTTGATGTTGAATCTCTTGAATTCTAATTTTTGTTTGCTGAAATTACTTAATTGTCATGAGATGATCAAAGATGATCATGCATAGTTCAGTGCTTTGAGGCATATCATTTCACACACCATTGATGCCAGGATTCTACACACCCTTGAGACTGTTATCTTTGTTGTGTCATTGGGCAGAAACATCAAGCACATGACGTTTCCTTTCTTCATCAAGGTTCCGATCCTTCACACCACCAACCATCAATTTTGCTCTGGGCTGGTGAACTGTCCGGTGGGATTGGGATGGGTATTGTTGAGTTTAGTTGAATTATACAGTGCAAAAGCAGACCCTTCAGCCCTCCAGGTCCACATTTACCAGCGATCCCCGTACACTAGCACAACACTACACACTAGGGACTATTTACAATCTTTACTGAAGCCTGTACGTCTTTGGAATGTGGAAAGAAACTGGAGCACTCGGAGAAAACGCACGCGGTCCCAGGGAGAATGCACAAACTCCATGCAGACAGTACCCATCGTCAAGATCAAACCTGGCACTGCATCACCATGCTGCACTCTGTTTGGTTTATTATTGTCAGGGGAACCGAGATACATTGAAATGTTTTTGTTCGCATGCTACCTAATAATCTACATGATAACAATCTACATGAATACAATCAAGCTAAACACAAATATAACAGACAGAGCAAAGAGAAAAATATCAGAGCGTAAAATGTAGTTTTCATCATTGGAGCATAACAATTCGAGGGAAAAAGTCCAATGTCTGCAATAAGGTAGATCCCCCCCCACTCCCCTGATGCAGGAGCTTGATTGCCCCGACACAGAGGGGGAGGGCCCACCACCGGCTGCGGGAGTCAAGTTCGTCCCGTCAACGGAAGGTTCGAGGCCCCCGACCGCGGGAGAACAAAGAAGGGAAGCGATTTAACTTTTTTTCTCCTTCCATCACTGTGAGGAATGTGGAGGGGTCGCTGTGGTGGATGTTTATGTTAAAATGTATTTTGTGTGTTTTGTTGCTTTTTATTGGTATTGACTACGGCAAATCAAATTCTTCATCTGTTGCAAAACATACTTGGCTAGTAAAGTATGATTATGATTATGAAGGAAGACTGGACCCTAACTTATGGAAGGCCCATTCAGTAGCCTGATAACAGAGGGAAAGTAACTGTTCCTGACTCTTGTGATACACACTTTCAAGCATTTGTATCCTCTGCCCGATGAGAACGGAGAAGATGGAATGACCAGGGTGACAAAGGCCTTTGATTATGTTGGTTGCTTTCCCGAGGCAGCGTGAAGTGTCGATCGAGTCAATGAAGTGAAGTATGGCCAACATCCACAACTATCTACAATTACTTGCAAGGACATATATCCCCATATTTAACTTATTTTCCCCTAACTTCCTGATCTTCTCCAAGGCAGTGTGAAGACCAGCTCTTGTGTTGGGAGCATATAGGACTTTACTTGCTCCTGGGCACTTCTCACTTTCGAACAACATCGAGAGGGTTTAAGGACAGGCTGGACCCAACGTGGCAAATCAGGATGATCAAAATGGCACATAAAAATTAAAGAACATCATATTTTGTCAAAAATAAAAACATGGTCTGAAAATGATTATGCCCACTGCCTATAATTAATTACCTTTACCTGAACATTAGAAGGGCATTAGAGTGAGTAGAGTTGCTGCCTCACAGTGCCAGAGACCTGGGTTCAATCCTGACCTTGGGTTCTATCTGTGTGGAGTTTGCATGTTCTCTCTGTGACCATGTGGGCACCTCCAAGTGCCATGGTTTTCTCCCACATCCTAGACGTGCGGGTTTGTAGGTTAATATGCATCTGTAAATTGCCCCCTAGTGTGTAGGGAGTGGATGAGAGAGATAGATATATATATATATATATATGGAAGATTTATGGCAACTCATCAGGATTTCTTTGTACAGATTCTTCCAATTTTCATAAGTGATTGGGTTTTAGAATAATCCTGCTGCGCCACTGCTTTAGAAAACATGACAATTTAAGGTGAGTCCAGGAAAACGAACTAAGAAAAAGACTCTTGGCTCTCTGGCGCTTTATCTAATTGGGTACAGCTTGCCAGTCTTATCCAGAAAGAAATGATAAATGGAGCGCTGTAAGTTGTTTGCAGGGGAGGGAATAATGTGCAGGATTAGTTCTGTCTATCAAGCGCACACTTACTGCTGGGTAATCTGGAGTAACAGCAATAATGGTTCTGAAAAATTACCCCAACCATGCCCATCTTCCAACATCAGAGGGAACGTGTGGCACAGGCATACGGCTGCTAATGAAAACGTGTGAAATGATAACACACAAACAAAACCTCCCGTTACTTTTACACTCTGCTGCATTTGGAAATCAGCTTCTTTTTTCAACATCCTATGTGCTCACACCAGTTCAATTCTGGCGAGGTTTTTTCTTTTCTTGAAAATCAACCAGTTAAGCGACTTCCCTTCGAAGCCAAACTTTGTAAGATTATCACTTCTGTCAATGGTGACATGTTAGTTTGCATTTTTTAAAACAGTGCCATTTCATTAAAGTTCTAAATTTATCTGTTACTAAGCAAGAACTGCCTTTTATAAATCTTCCAAAAATATTGGTAGGAAAAACAACAATTAAAGCCCTTTATGTGTGTCTCAGATCATCAGTCTGTCCTTGGTCATTGGACAGCCCAGGCATCCAAATAATCTGAATAAATAATAGTCAGGTTCAGAGAAATATATTTATATTTGTTTGATTTTGCTACCATAAATTTATACATTTTAGGAAACAATGATAAATGGAGCAATTCTTTGGCATCTTGTTTAAGTAAATAGAGTCACAGTCATACAGTGTAGAAATAGCCCCTTTGGCCCAACATGTCCCATCTGCACTAGTCCCATCTACCTGCGTTCCTTACACCCACCACCCTTTGTATGAAAAAGCTACCCCTCGGGCTCCTATTAAATCATTTCCTCCCCTCACCTGAAATCTTTCCTCTGGTTCTCAATTCCCTAACTCTGGGCAAGAGACTCTATTCCTCTCATGATTTTGTACGCCTCTATAAGATCATCACTCATCCTGCTGCGCTCCAAGGACTAGAATCCTAGCCTGCTCGACCTATCCTTGTAACGCAGGCCCTTGAGTCCTGGCAACATCCTCGTAAATCTTCACTGCACCCTTTCTTCTTAACTAACAATTTTTAACCCTAAATTCCCGAGACATCATTTTAAGCACAGAAAGTATTTACAGGGAAAAGACAATGCCCGTTCCTTCACAGATACTGACCCCGTCCCATTGAAGGAATCTATAGGAGGTGCTGCCTCAAAAAGGCAGCTAATATCATCAAAGACCCACACCACCCTGGCCACAGTCTCATCTCACTTCTACCATCAGGAATAAGGTACAGGAGCCTGAAAACTCCTGTGACCTCCAGCTTCAAGACCAGCTTCTTCCCAGCAACTATCAGGCAGTTGAACACTGCATAATACTAACCTCAGCAACTATGATCTCCTGTAGACTGTGTCTCTGGTTTCACTACAGATCTCTGGTTTTGCACCACAATGGTTTCTTAGTATTTTGGTTATTAATTTAATTTTTTTGATTATTATATTTTATCTGTGTGTGTTGACTATGGGCCCGTTTAACTGCAGCAGGTAAGAATTTCATTGTTCTGTTGTCAGTACATAATAAATTAAATATTCTTGACTCTTTAATAATGTGTACAATCTGACATTTACTCTCCTATTTCTTTCTTCTTTGCTGCAAAGAATTGCTGAGAACTTTTTACCAACATTTTTGAAAGCTTGTGAATTAATGGGAATTGTATCTTAAACAAAATAGGATGGCACAACGGTGCAGTAATAAAGCTGCTGCCTCACAGCGCCAGAGACTCAGGTTCAGATGCTGGCCTCTGGAACTATCTGTGCGGAGATAGAATATTCACCCTGTGACCATGTGGGTTTCCTTTGGGTGCGCTGGTTTCCTCCCATATTCCAAAGAATATGTAGGTTTGTAGGTTAATTGGTTTCTGTAAATTGCCCCTGGTGTGTAGGATGCGACAGTGGCATAACACGGAACTAGTATGATCGATGGTTGGCACAGACTCGGAGGGCCAAAGGACCTGTTTCCACACTATATCACTATAACTAAAAACAAAACTAAAACTAATAATTCAATCATTCTCGTTGCAAATTGCTCGCTTTTCTTTTTCCAGCATTACTTTATTTACATTCTGCCTGTGAAACATATTTGATTTATAGCATGGGAGTCCTGATATATAGTGAAGGAGCTACAATTGGTGAACAGCTATCCTTACTTATAATTACCTTGTCAACAGTTCCTGCAACTCCTCCACACTGCTGACATTGAGATAAAATTACTTTGCACCATCATTTGGTTTTGTAGAATCTGAAATCTAGAATTGTGCACTTTTGTTTCAGTTCAAGCCTTCAGTTGATTTGCTCTTTGCAAGTTAATCTAGTGAACCAATTATCTTTCTCATCCGACAAAAAAATAAACATCAGTTGTGCGTCATTTAACACGATTCCAAATTTGTACCACTTAAGGTTAAAGGTGGCACTTTAAAAGAAAATGATAACAGGGCAAGGAGGGGTTATCTTATAGAGGTGTACAAAATCATGAGAGGAATGGATCGGGTAAATGCACGGTGTGTAGAGAAGGAACTGTGGAAGCTGGTTTATACCGAAGATAGACACAAAGTGCTGGAGTAACTCAGCAGGCCAGGCAGCGTCTTTGGATAAAATGAACAGGTGACATTTATCATCAGAATTTGTGTAAATGCACAGTCTTTTGCCCAGAGTAGGTGAATCAAGGATCAGAGGACATAGGTTTAAGGTGAGGGATGAAAGATTTAATTGGACTAGTGTAGATGGAACATGTTGGTTGGAGTGGGCAAGTTAGGCCAAAGGGCCTGTTTCCACACTGAATGGCTTCATGACAATGCATTAAACTGGAACTAATCTGGTCTCCTCTCATTTGTTAAATATCATTAGGCTCGGGATTCCAAAGGGAAAGAGCAGGTCCCAGTCTTACTGTGAGTCCCTGACATTATACTGGGGAATTTCCTCTTAGATCCCTTAGCAGTCAAATGTGACATAGGATTCCAGATATCATTGATTTCAACAAGAATTCCAGACGTCAGTGATTTCAACAAGAATTCCAAATATCATTGATTTCAGCAAGAATTCCAGATGGCTATGATTTCAGTAAGAATTTTAGACCATTTTCAGTAAGAATTCCAGACCATTGATTTAAGTAAGAATTTTAGACATCATTGATATCAGTAAGAATTCCAGACCTGCAGATCAGAAGCAATGGGAAGCTACATTATTTTCTAAATTATCTTCATTTAGAAACATAGAAAATAGGTGCAGGAGTGGGCCATTCGGCCCTTCGAGCCTGCACCGCCATTCAATATGATCATGGCTGATCATCCAACTCAGTATCCTGTACCTGCCTTCTCTCCATACCCCCTGATCCCCTTAGCCACAAGGGCCATATCTAACTCCCTCTTAAATATAGCCAATGAACTGGCATCAACTACCTTCTGTGGCAGAGAATTCCACAGATTCACCACTCTCTGTGTGAAAAACATTTTTCTCATCTCGGTCCTAAAAGATTTCCTCCTTATCCTTAAACTGTGACCCCTTGTTCTGGACTTCCCCAACATCGGGAACAATCTTCCTGCATCTAGCCTGTCCAACTCCTTAAGAATTTTGTAAGTTTCTATAAGATCCCCCCTCAATCTTCTAAATTCTAGCGAATACAAGCCGAGTCTATCCAGTCTTTCAATGCTTCATATTAATTTAAATGCTTAATTCATCTTAATTTAAATGCTTCATATTTCAAAGATCTTCATAATTTACTTGAACTTTAATTGTATTTGAATGTCAGAATTTTTAATGGTTTCCAACAGTTCTAAAATCCATGACATCTTTGAGAATGGTGTGGCCCAGGGGATTGGTGTAGAGCAGAGGGATCTAGGTGTATAAGTACATAGTTCCATGAAAGTGACATGGCAGGTAGACAGGGAGGTGAGGAATGCTTTTGGCATGTTGGCCTCCATCAGTCAAGGAATTGAGTATTGAGGTTCGAATGTTATGTTACATTTGTACAAGACGCGACGAGGCCACACTTGGAGTATTGTGATTAGTTTTGGTCACCCTGCTTTGGGAAAGATGCCATTACGCTAGAATGTGTGCAGAGAAGATTTAAGATGATGTTGCCAGGACTCAAAGGCCTGAGATATGTGGAAATGTTCGGCAAGCTAGGAGTTTATTCCATGGAGTGCAGGAGACCATATATATATATATATAGAGGTATATAAAATCAAGAGTGGGATGGGGTGAATGCAGACTATTTCCCAGAGCAGGGAGATCAAGAACCAGAGGACATGGGTTTAAGGTGAGGGGGGAAAGATTTAATGGGAACCTGAGGGGCAATTTTTTCACACAGAGGATGATGGGTGTATGGAAAGAGCTTCCAGAAAAAGATATTGAGGTAGGTACTATAACAAGATCTAAAAGATGCTTTGACAGGTACATGGATAGGACAGGCTTCTAAGAAAACGGGTCAAACATGGGGAAATAGGACTAGCTTAGATGGGGCAACTTGGTTGGGCTAAAGAGCCTGTTTCCATGCTGTATGATTCTATAACTACTGTTGAGCAGATTCACAGCACCACATCTATCACTTCTACTCTCATAACATTTAAGAGGCATTTGTACATGGATAGCAGAGGGTTATAGACCAAGTGCGGACAGGTAGTCCGGAAAGTGGCGGCGCTGCCCTGCTGCTGCGGCTCGCCTGCAGTCCGTTTGTCTTTTCTTTTTTTGTTTTATTTTGTCCTGTTGTTTCAGTTTATTTTAGTTGTGTGTATGTGTGGGGGGGGGGGGGGAACTTGTTTTTAGTCTCTTCCTTCGGGGGGATGCGACCTTTTCTTGTCGTATCCCCCGTCTCCGTCTCCGTCTCCGTCTGCGCTGAGGCCTAATGGCGGAGATGGCGGCCTCCAACTGGGACCGACCTCGAGGCTCCGGAGGCAGAGCCAGGACTTACCAACTTCCGAGCTGGCCGACGTCGGGGCTGTGGTGGCGTTGTGGCGGCGGCGCCCCGACTTTGGAGCCTTGGAGGCTCGGCCGCGGGCCCAGTGGACGACAACATCGGGAGCTCGCGGGTCCCAGGTTGGTGACCTGTTCTCCGGAGATCCCGCAATGACAGCTTTGTCCACTGGACTGGAGGGCGGCAGCTTCGTCCGCCCCGTGCCGCGGAGTTTGAACCGGCCCGTTCGCGGAGCTCGGATTCAGCCGAGGGACTTGCTTACCATCACCCGGCGGGGTCACAACATCGGAAGCCTGGATCGCCTCAACGCAGAGGGAGAACAAGGAGGGAAGAGACAAGGACTTTAAGTCTTTTGCCTTCCATCACAGTGAGGGGGGCCTGGTAGACTCACTGTGGTGGATGTTAAACTGTGTTCATTGTGTGTTCTGTTATTTTATTCTATGTTATGACTGCAAGGCACGAAATTTCGTTCAGACTGAAAAGTCTGAATGACAATAAAGGATACTTTACTTTACTTTAGATGGGGCATGTTGGTGTGGGCAAGTTGGGCCGAAAGACCTGTCTTCACATTGTATGACTGTGACTCTATGACCATTTCCAATGAACAAATCCTTTCATTTATTGAAGATGGAGGGGGAAAGTATTGGAGAGAATTTCCAAAACAATGTGTGTTATAAACTCACAGGATTTAAAAATAAACAATCACTGCATTGAAGATAGACACAAAATGCTGAAGTAACTTAATGGGACAGGCAGCATCTCTGAAGGGAAGGAATTCCTTCTCTCCAGAGATGCTGCCTGTCCCACTGAGTTACTCCAGCATTCTGTGTCTATCTTCGGTGTAAACCAGCATCTGCAGTTCCTTTCGACATATTCACCACATCGGCTTGGCCAAGCAAGGTCAGACCTCTTATAATTTTACAAGGATCTACATTATCACTATTGGGCAGCACAATGGCACAGCTGGTAGAGCTGCTGTCTCCCAGCACCAGAGACCCAGGATCGATCCTGACCCCGGGTGCAGTCTGCATGGAGTTTGCACGTTCTCCCTGTGACCGCGTGGTTTTCCTCTGGGTGCTCCAGTTTCCTCCCTCATCCCAATGACGGGCGGGTTTGTAGGTTAATTGGCCTCCGTGAATTGCCGCTAGAGTGTAAGAAGTGGATGAGAAAGTGGAATAATGTAGAACCAGTGAGAATAGGTCCGATGTGGACTGGGTGAGCCGAAGGGCCTGTTTCCATGCTAACCCATCTGCAAGGAATAGTTGATAAGTCCTTCCTGAATTTAGTGGCAATCGATATGTTTAGGACCTTACTTAAATTCTTTAGCCATTTGATTCACTGCAGCAAAAATCGATATTTTATTGCACACTGGACCATTAACTTCCTTAATGAACAGCAAAGAAATATTTGACAGTTTGAAACACAGTGCTTGTGTGATGAGCAGACAAAAGGTTCTATTTATTCTTTCCTTCACACTGCTGTAGACTTCATTTTACAGCAGTTACCAATTGAAATGAGCTTTTGTGTTTATATTTATACTGTTAGCTAATGCATACTGTGGTGTTTATAGCACTCCAGCATGCTATAGCTAGTGACACCATATTTATATATTCAGATTTTCAGTTTCCTATGAGCAATAAAACTCCAGCACACTTGGGACCTCAGTGGCACCAAAGGGAACATTTCAGATCTATTGGATGTCACTTCATTTAACACCCCAACACATTATCAATTCATTTTGTTTTATTACTTGTTACACCTTTGTATTGTTTTTTTCTTTTTTTAAATTTTCTTGTCCCGTTGTTAGTTTATTTCGGTTTATTTTAGTTGTGTATGTGTGGGGGTGGGAGAAACTTGTTTTAGTCTCTTCCTTCGGGGGGATGCGACCTTTTCTTGTCGTATCCCCCCGTCTCCGTCTCCGTCTCCGTCTGCGCTGAGGCCTAATGGCGGAGCTGGCGGCCTCCAACTGGGACCGACCTCGAGGCTCCGGAGGCAGAGCCAGCCAGGACTTACCAACGCGAGGCTGGCCGACTTCGGGGCTGTGGCGGCTTTGCGGCGGCGGCGACCTGGCTTCGGAGCCTCGGAGGCTCGGCTGCGGGCCCAGTGGACAACATCGCCGGGAGCTCGCAGGTCACAGATTGGTGACCTGTTTTTCCGGAGCTCCTGCAACAACAGCTTCGTCCGCTGGACTGGAGGACGGCAGCTTCGGCAGCTTCGACCACCCCGGGCCGCGGAGTTTGAATCGGCCAGTTTGCGGAGCTCGGCTTTAGCCGCGGGATTTACCATCACCCGGCGGGGTCACAACATCGGAGGCCTGGACCGCTTCTACGCAGAGGGAGAACAAGGAGGGAAGAGCCAAGGACTTTAAGACTTTTGCCTTCCATCACAGTGAGGAGGTGCCTGGTACTCACTGTGGTGGATGTTAAACTGCATTAATTGTGTGTTCTGTTATTTTATTCTATGTCATGACTGCAAGGTCTGCAATTTCATTCAGACTGAAAAGTCTGAATGACAATAAAGGATACTTGATACTTGACTTGATACTTGTATAATAATTTATCCAGTGGAACTGGTAAGTTTAAAAGGAGCATGAGAAATAGGGTAGGATAGAACCGAAGATGCTGGTTTACACCCAAAATAGATATAAAATGCTGGAGTAACTCAGCGGGACAGGCAGCATCTCAATATAGAAGGAATCGGGTCTAGTAAGTTCAAACTTGGATAGTTTTCTCTCAAACACCAGAGATTGAGGGGAGACCAGATAGAACTCTCTAACATCATGAGTGGCATAGATAGGAGTGACAGTCAGAACCTTCATTCCAGGATGGAAAAAATAATTACTAGAGATTTATTAGCGAATTACTAGAAACTAGCATTAAGGTGAGAGAGGCAAAGTTTAAAGGAGATGTGCAGGGCATGATTTTTTTACACAAAATGGTGAGTGTCTGGAATGTGCTGCCAGGGGTGGTGTTGGAGGCAGGTATGAGAGAGGCTTTTAGATAGGCACAATATGCAGGAAATGGAGGAGTAGGTAGGCAGGGGAGATTAGTTTTTTCTTCATAAGTGATAGTAGCAGAATTAGGTCATTTCGCCTATCAAGTCTAGTCCACCATTCAATCATGGTTGATCTATCTTTCTCTCTTAACCTCATTCTTCTGCCTTCACCCCATAACCCCTGACACCTGTACTCATGAAGAATCTATCTATCTCTGCCTTAAAAATATCAGTTGACTTCTGTTTAACTTGGTACCTTGTTCGGCACAAACATTCGTTGGTATAAACCAGCATCTGTGGCTCCTTCTTATATATTTTTCCTTTCTGTTCAGGAATGCTAGTACCAACAAGTAAAAGGATGCTCTGTAATGTATACTTCAAATTGGTCTGTACCGTCAATGCACTAAGGCCATTCCTTCAACATTTCTACCCAGAAATATTTTTAAATGTTGTATCTTATAGATATATATTACTAAAACTCGCATCTTGTTTGTTTGTTTGCTTGTTCCGGGGTGGGAGATTGCAACCTTCACGTGGTCCGCCCTGTTTCGGCGAATGCAATCAACCTGGCGTGTACAATCAAGTAAGATCAAATAGAACAAGTTGTCCTACAACTTTAGGCTGCGCACGCCATACGCAAGAAGAAGAAGAAGAAGAAGTTTGCTTGTTCCCGAAATACAGTCAAAACGGTACACGACAGCGTGACAATTTTAGGCCCACCTTACTCATCATTGTCCTGCAGTGTGCAGTAGTAGCAAGTTTCATTCAGATTGATGTTATATTTTAAAAGTTATTGACTTTTTAAACTTTAATAAACCTGACAGTCGCACACCCACTTGCTGGCTGCGTCTGCGTAGTTGGGGGAGGTTTGCCGTGGCGTCACAACGGGAACCCGTCAGCCGCGCTTGCGTTGTGGAGGGGGACCCAACGGGTCTGCGCTTGGTCTAGTAAGACTTAAAGATGACATTTCTAGATCTCCAATTAACAGGTCGCACTTTCATTAGCTGGTCTATGTGACTGGTTGTTTACTCATTAGTCTCAATCAATTTTAAGTCTTTTTAATTAAGTTTTAAAGTTTAAATCTAGATTAAATCTAAATTTTAAGCTTGTACTGCAAACCCACACTAATTCCAACATAACATAAAGTTCTGGAGGAACTCAATGGGTCAGGCAGCATCGTTTCAGGTTGGGACCCGACTTCAGACTCTATGTCAGACTAAGCTTACTATTGCCGTTCTTCTTTCTCCTTCAGCTGGAAACATACATAAAGTAATAACACAGGAACAGGCACTTCGGCCCACAATGTCTGAGCTGTACATGATGCCAAGATAAACCAACCAAAGTGTCCAGAAACATCACCTATCCATGTCCTCCTGAGATGCTGCCTGACCTGCTGAGTTACTCCAGCACTTGGTGTCTTTCTTCATCTGTCCAGACATGATCCATACCCCACTATTTTCTGCATATGTTTTGTTGTCATGTGTCCCAAACAGAAATTCTTACTTGCAGTAGCACAACAGAATGTATACATAGTACTCACAGTAAACAATATAATAATAAATGGAAAAAACATTCTATATAGTGCAAAGACAAAACCAAGTCTATGTCGTTCAAATCTTATTTGGAGGTTGTAGTGTTTAATAGCCTGGTGGTTGTGGGGAAGAAAACGTTCCTGAACACTGGACATTACAGTATTCAGACTCCTATATCTTGTTCTCGATGGCAGGAGTGAAATGAGAGAGTGGCCAAAGTGGTGTGGGTCCCAGATGTTGCTGGCTGCCTTTTCAAGGCAGCGACTCCTGTATATCCCTTCGATGGTGGGGAGGTCGGTACCCACGATGGGCTGGGTTGCGTTCACCACTTTCTGCCGTCTTCTTCGTTCCTGGGTGTTCAAGTTGCCGAACCAGGCCGTGATGCTACCTTTGTAAATGCCTATGAAAAACCACTATCGTATCTGCCTCCACCATCACAGATCTATTCTCACACTTCCCCTCTTAAAGGATGGGTTGATATGTGCAATTTCATACGTGGTATGTGATGATCAATGCCCACCAACATGTAGTCCAATACAATTAGTGTCAGCTACGGCTCTCTCACCCCATTCCATTATCTGAGCTCAATCGTCACGCTGTCTCATTGCTGATGCATCAACTACCCAGCTCACAGCCAAGGATCCATTTCAGAGGGGTGCAGTGACCAATTCCAGCACCCCCCCCATAACCTTAACCCTTCAACTTATAAGCAAAATATGTTTGAATTGAAGTACTCAAACACTTACCAGAGTTTTAAATATCTTTGAGTCAGGGAAGACCAGAGTACATTTAGGACAAAACATCATTACTCACAGAAAGAATTCCATGTTCCTTCTGTATCATAACTCAACCCTATTACATTACAGAATTATTGGTGTTTTACATTGATGAAAGAACTGCCATAACTCAGTGTCATGATGAGGTATTGCTGTTGTATTAAGAGAAATGTTCAACTCCAAATGATTTTATCATTCTCAGTCATACTCTCTCAAACTTGGTATTAACTTGCAAAATAATTAGAGTAATGAAATTGTATAATAGATCTAGAAAAGTGCGCCTGATATCATTACTATGGACAGTAATATTCACATCTATAAACAGGACTGTAGACTTTATCTCTGACCAACAAATGTAAAACTTTAACTCACTTGTAATTGGTTTTAACTCACACTGCTTTGTTATACTCTGGCAGTCTATAGATTAGATTCAGAAAATCTACTCATTCATTTTGTTGTATTTACAAAATCCTTCATTCAATAGTCACAGTGGCACAGTGGTAGAGTTGGTGCCTAATGCCCCTGTCCCACTTAGGAAACCTGAACGGAAACCTCTGGAGACTTTGTGCCCCACCCGAGGTTTCCGTGCAGTTCCCGGAAGTTTTTGTCAGTCTCCCTACCTACTTCCACTACCTGCAACCTCCGGCAACCACCTGCAACCTCCGGCAACCACCTGCAACCTCCGGGAACCGCACGGAAACCTTGGGTGGGGCGCAAAGTCTCCAGAGGTTTCCGTTCAGGTTTCTTAAGTGGGACAGGGGCTTTACATCGCCAGAGACCCGGGTTCAATCCTGACTATGGGGGTTGTCTGAACAGAGTTTGTACTTTCTACCTTGTGACCATGCGGGTTTCCTCCAGGTGCTCTGTTTCCTCCCACACTCCAAAGACGTGCAGGTTTGTAGTTTAATTGGCTTCAGTAAAGTTGTAAATTGTCCCTAGTGTGTAGGACAGTGCTAGTGTATGGGGATCGCTGGTCGACCGGGATTCGGTGGGCCGACAGGCTGTTTCCACACTGTATCTCTACACTAAAGTTACTAAAGTAAATAGTCAGACTGTATGGACACATTTTCATTGGTTACTTAGGTTGATGGAATTTCTGGGCAGGGGCTGGGCTTCAGAAATAGTTGTGCCTCTACCCAAGCTGGCTGCTTCTAAATGAATTGAATTGAAAGATAATGCATGGGAACGGGCTCTTCGGCCCATCTAGTCCACACCGACTATCACTCACCTGTTCACACAAGTTCTATGTTATCCCACTTTCTCATCCACTCCTTACACACTAGAAGCCCGAGAGGAAACCCACACAGTCACAGGGAGAATGTGCAAACTCCACACAGACAGTTCACAAGGTTTGGATCGAACCAGGGTCTCTGCAGCTGCGAGGCAGCAGTTTCTGAACATTTGCTCTTGGGCTGCCAAGGTCTACTGGATCATT
The DNA here is from genome assembly GCF_010909765.2 of Amblyraja radiata. Taxonomy (NCBI): domain Eukaryota; kingdom Metazoa; phylum Chordata; class Chondrichthyes; order Rajiformes; family Rajidae; genus Amblyraja; species Amblyraja radiata. The sequence goes on from NC_045981.1 coordinate 30,745,292, forward strand.
GCTGATCATTGTAAATCCCCTTCCCACACTGACCTTTCTGTCCTTGGCCTCCCCCATTGTCAGAGTTAGGCCACATACAAACTGGGGGACCAGCACCTCATATTATGTTTGGAAAGCCTAGAGCCCGGTATGAACGCTGCATTCTCCAATTTAAGGTAACACATCCCCTTCCCCATCACTCTTTCCTCTGCCCTCCCCCCCCCCCCCCCCCCCCCCATTTCTCCATGTCACTCAGACATGAAACACTTGTTACCGCATTTCATCAGTCCACAATAGGAGGCTCACCAGTCCTGAAAAACTGCACAAATAGCAGTTTGTCCTTATTTTCTTGTGGTTTAATCTAACATTTTTTATTAAGTTATTCGCCACTTCACACCACGCACACATTCTTCCATCCAAAAATGTTCACCTCTTTCATAACCTTGCTTCTTCGTCCTCTCTGCAAAAAGACACGCACATACACCCTCTCCTTCTCTCTCTCTCTCACCCATGCACACACTCTCTCCATCATTCTCTCTCGCACACTTGCACATACACCCTCTCCCACTCTCTCTAACACACATGCACATAATATTCTCTCTCACACATACACTCTCTCTCTCGCCCACACACAGAGCCACGCACGCACGCACACACACACACACGTGGACAAGCACACACGGACACACACAGACACACAAACACGTGGAATCGCACACAGACACACACACACACACACACCCACCGTACCCACACGGACAAAGAAACACACACACACACACATGGAATCACACACAGACACACGCACAAACACAGACACACACACACGTGGACAAGCACACACGGACACACACAGACAAACACACACATGGAATCACACACAGACACACGCACAAACACAGACATACACAAACAGAAATACCCACACAAACACGTGCACACACACACACACACACACACACGAACTACATTGCAACTTCACAGCCCTGTCACAGTGTACACACATCTTGCAAGGTACGTCTCCACACATCAGATGGGAGTCAAGGAAAGGTGAATATCCACTGAAAACATTCACCCTGACAGAATAGCCATAGATGTAATTGGCATAGAAGGGCATTCACTGCTCGAGATCACAGGGCTGGAAGCCTCACACAGGAGAATGTCTGGGCATTTTCACTTCATTCACCCTTGCCAACTAATTTTCCATGTCATGTGCACAAGCACACACATACACGCACATACACACGCAGACAACGCTCAGATACAACATAGCCACCTGAATAACCATGCATTGTCATTCAGTCTGATAGATAGAACATTGAACAGTACAGTACGATGTAAAGCGCCTTGAGTATTAGAAAGGCGCTATATAAATCCCATCCATTATTATTATTATTAGTACAGCACCAGGCCCTTCGGCCCACAGTGTCTGTGCTGCACATAATTACATAACTAATCACCTGTGCCTACATGTGATCCATATCCCTCCATTCCCTGCATATCCACGTGCCTATCTAATAGCCTCTTAAATGCCACAATCATATATGCCTCCACCACCATTTATTGCTTCATATTGAACTATATTGTGCTTCATTTGGAATTAAACCTTCTTAAACAAATTGATTGAGTCTGGTACTGATGTGGTGGACTTTATTCTTTGGAGCACAGAAGGTAAAGGGGGGACGATAGAGGTCTTTAAAATGTTGAGAGGGATAGACAGAGTTGACGTGGATAAGCTTTTTCCATTGAGAGTAGGGAAGATTCAAACAAGAGGACATGATTTGAGAATTAAGGGACAAAAGTTTAGGGGCAACATGAGGGGGAACTTCTTTACTCAGAGAGTGGTAGCTGTGTGGAATGAGCTTCCAGTGGAAGTGGTGAAGGCAGGTTCTTTTATTATTTAAAAATAAATTGGATAGGTATATGGACGGGAAAGGAATGGAGGGTTGTGGTCTGAGTGCAGGTAGATGGGACTAGGTGAGAGTAAGTGTTCGGCATGGACTAGAAGGGCCGAGATGGCCTGTTTCTGTGCTGTAATTGTTATATGGTTATATGGTTATATGGACAGTGTAATACTGTATGAACAAATCAAATATTTATAATTTTATTACTATGATGCACAGAATTTCTGGTGACATCTTTGCTCGAGATTTTCATAGAGTTCCCTTGATAGACTATGGTAACTTTGTCAGTCCCTGCTAACCTCCAACAAAGTGAAGAATATGTCATTTATTTCTTCGGTGTTTTGATTCTGGGAAACTTTGGATGTAATTGTCCTCAGTTGTACAACCTTGTACAAGGGGGGGGGGGGGGGGGGGGGGGGGGGGCTGGCTCAGTGATGTAGCGATGGAGTTGCTGCCTTACAGCATGAGAGACCCGGATTAGATTCTGTCTATGGGTGCAGTCTGTATAGAGTTTGTACGTCCTTCATGTGACTGCATGGGTTTACTCTGGGTGCTCCGGTTTCCTCCTGCACTCAATACGGACAGACTTATAGTTTAATTGGCTTTGGTAAGTTGTAAAATTGGCCCTAGTTTGTGCGTAGGTGAGTGTAAGGGATAATCGCTGGTCGGCACCGACTCGGTGGGCCGAAAGGCCTGTTTCTGCGTTGCATCTCCAAAGTCTAAAGTATCTCCTGGCTTAGATTAAACTCAAAATTGGAGAATAAAGCTAGTCCCACATGATTGATATATTTTTATTATTAATGTTTAATGTTTTATGTATCATTCCTAACTGTCACTGTGTGTCATGTTGTCACTTGCGGGTGGAGCACCAAAGCAAATTCCTTGTATGTGAATACTTGGCCAATAAACGTATTCATTTATTCAACATGTCCGAACCCAAGAAATTGTACTGTGATGTCTTTCCATACATGTACAGAGGCACATGTTTGAAGGAGTAGGAATGGGTCATTAAAACATGAAAGGTCTGAAGGTAGATTAGCATTTTGCCCACTCTACAAATAATAGGGGTCATCCCAAAGCCCTTGACTTCATGATGGAGCATGACAACATTGCATACCGCAATGCTCTGCTCATAAATCATATTCCTCATATGTTGACAGCTGATATGGTAGCAATTAAGTATTGCTTGTCTGATCCCAATAATACTGTCTGCACATTGCGGGGACTCCAGCTTCCTCTGAATTATGCGGTATCCCAAATAATAAATCTACCCCTGTGCTCCCAAATATAAAATGTATAATGTAATTGCCTGAAGACTTGTTTTCTTTCATAATGTGGTCAGAGTGGGAAAGATACATCAGAAGACTCAGACTTGTGGCAGAAAGCAAGTCTAACTACAGCCACTGGAAGCAAAGAATTAGCACTTGGGCTCAACATGAAGAATCTTACCAGCACATTTAACACTACATTAAAGCAATGAATCTTCTGAACTCTTCCCTCTGCCTGTCAGTCCAAATGGGTTTAATCTTGTTAAAACTCTGTGAAACTATATTAGCATGCTGATTGATTGCCTTATACATGAGGATAGTATCATATTAATAAAAAAACATAGACTCAAGTAGAAATGAGCAGGGAGTGAATATGCACATGGAGCTTTAATTTATTTGGTGCAAACCATGTGCCATGTTCACCTTTGAGTGTCATTTAAAATTAATGTATGTGATCGAGTCACTACCGCATTGAATTTGGCATTGTCTCAAACACAAATACTAAACTAATATTTCATGGTACAGATCCCAGTCAGTTGCACTCTCATTATTTAATACGTATCATTGGTAGATGAAGCTTTAGTTAAGTTCCAAAGTAACTTCATCCTGCTATCCTCCAAAAACACATTGGATAATGTTATGAAATCGATAACTCATATAAACTGGAGAGTGTTCTGTCATTGATCTTGGACACAATGCATATCAAATTACACACAAAAGTTAATTCACTTTTCGGGACATTAGGGATTTCCTACAGAAGGAGGGGTACTTACACCAAATAAAAGGGTAATAAAAATCTATTTCTTACACGTTCTTACTCAAGGGAAGCAAAATAAATACTCAAAGTGAGGAGTCAAGGGACTTAATAATGAAATTCTTACTTGCTGCCGTTTTAGACACTTTAAATGCAACAACACAAAAAATAAATGTACAAAGTTCTGGAGTAACTCAGCGGGTAGGCAACATCCCTGGATAAAAAGGATGGGTGACATTTCAGGTCGGCACCCTTCTTCAGACTTCAAACTAAAGAATGGTCCCGACCAGAAATGGCACCCATCCTTTTTCTCCAGAGATGTTGCCTGACCAGCTGAGTTACTGTGGCACTTTGTGTACATCTTTGGTATGAACCAACATCTGCACTACCTTGTTTCTAAATAAATATACAATAAACTTATTGGCTATTCTAGGGAAACAACCCCATGAATGTGCCAACCAAAGTGGGTAGTGCAAGCTTAGTGCACAGTCCACAGTCATTTGTTGTTGAGGTAGGGCTGTGGTTCGGGATGTGCAGTGTGGTTCAAGAGACTGATGGTTGTTGGGAAAAAGCTGCTCTTGAACCTGGAGGTAATAGTTCACAGTCTCCTGAACCTTCTTCTTGATGGTTGCTGGGAGTTGAGAGTATGGCCAGGGTGGTGTGGCAGCACTTCCAGTCGATCCCTTTGATGTTCGGAGGATCAATACCCATAATGATTCAGATGAGAATGTAGATTTGGATTTAAAGGAAACTGGATGACTGGACTCCTCCCATGAATGCCCAAGTTCCCAGTACACATTCCTAACATAGGATATTCTAGTCTGACTGTATTAATTCTACTTTTCTATGTCAGTAATTTTGAATAGATAATTAGAATATAGAACCATGTAGCCACAAGAATAGGCCCTTCAGCCCACAATATCTGTGGTGAACATGATGTCGTCCATCACTTATCAATCTGCACATAACCTATATCCCTCTGTTCCCCATCCAAAAGTATTTTAAATGCAACTAATGTATTTCCATCAATCATCAGCCCTGACAGCACGTTCCAGGCACTCGCCACCCTCTGAGTGAAAGAAATTTGGCCTTAAACTAAACTAAACTAAACTAAACTAAACTAAACTAAACTAAACTAATCTAAACTCATTTCAAATTACAGTTTGAAGAGAGGTTTCATTATTGTGAATGGTTTTGAGGTGATGAATGGAGAAACAATGGGCTAGATCACCCGCTCTGCCTCTCCCACCCGCTCTGCCTCTGATGGACCAACCTCACTGGCCTGAAGCATTGACCCAGAACATGGTCAGCAGATGCAACACCTCCAAAAACACTACATTCAGCTTTGGTCTGGCAGCAGACCGTGTTGAGTTGGCACGGTGTCGCAGTGGAGGAGTAGCTACCTCACAGGGCCAGCAACCCGGGTTCGATTCTGACCACGGCTGCTGTCTGTACGGAGGTTGTACGTTCTCTCTGTGACTGCGTGGGTTTACCCCAGGTGCTCCAATTTCCTCCCACACTCCAAATATGTACAGGTTTGCAAGTTAATTAGCTTCGGTAAAGATTGTGTAATTTGTCCCCACTGAGTAGGATAGTGTTAATATATGAGGATTGCTAGTCAGCACGGACCCAGTGGGCCGAAGGGCCTGTTTCCATGCTGTATCTCTAAACTAAATTAAATCTAAACGAGGCCCTATAATGCACGGCTAGCAGTCCAAACTATAGAACATGGAAGAGTACAGCTCGGCCTGCTGTGTCTATGCCGAATATGACACCAAGATGCCAAGATAATCCAATCTCCTCTGCCTGCACATGACCCATATCACTCCATTCCCTGCATATCCATGTGCACAAGGCTTTAAACAGCACCATCATATCTGCCTCCACTAGCACCCCTGGCAGCCTGATCCTGACACCCGCCATTCTCTGTGGAAACACTTGTCCTGCACACCTCCTTTAAACATTGTCTATCTCTTCATAAAGCTGTGCCCTCTAGTCTTTAACATGTCCACCCTGGGAAAACTGTTCTAACTGTCTAACCCATCATCTATGCCTCTCACAATTTTATATACTTCTATCTGCTCTCCCCTCAATCTCTGGCATTGCAGAGAAAACAATCTGTGTTTGTCCACCCTCTCCTTATACCTAACACTCTTTACTCCAGGCAGCTGAAAGAGTTTTAATAATGTTTAATGACCTGTGACATTCAGAACCATTCAGAAAACTGTAAAGGTTGAAGTAAATAATTAAAAGAATTAAAAGTAAACAATTGTGAAATAAAGCCAACTATGAACATTTATAAATAATTAAAACAATAAATCAATACAAAATAATTGTAAATGTGGAACTTTCTCTTTCTCTCCCAAGTAAGAATTTCATTGCTCCCTTTTGGTACATATTCCTGGGAGTCAATATAACCAATAACTTCTCCTGGACCAGCCATATTGAAGCAATGGCCAAGAAAGCACACCATCGACTCTACTTCCCAATAAGGCATGTCACCAACAACTCTCACCAACTTCTACAGATGTGTCGTGGAAAGTATGTTATTGGGATGCATCACAGCATTGGGAACAGCTCCATCCAAGACTGCAAGAAATTGCAGAGCCCTGATCATCGCACAATCCAACCTCCCTTCCATTTACTCCATTTACACATCATGCTGCCTCGCACCGGCATACTTAAGGATAAATCATACACTGGCCACTCCCTCTTCTCCCCTCTCCCATCAGGCAAAATGTACAGAAGTATGAAAACGCACACCTCCAGATTCAGGGACAGTTTTTCCCCAGCTGTTATCAGGCAAATGAACGTTCCTTCCACCAAGTAGAGGGCAGTCCTGAACTAATATCAACATCATTGGAGACCCTCGGACTTTGATCAGACTTTATTGACTTTATCTTGCACTAACCGTTATATACGTTATTCCCTTGATCATGTATCTGCACACTGTAGATGGCTTGATTGTCATCAAGTATTGGCTTTCTGCTGACTAGTTAGCATGCAACAAAAGCTTTTCACTGTACCTCGGTACATGTGACAATAAATTAAACCCAACTCAAACGCAACTCAATATGACAACTAAACACTCTTGCCTGAGCTCTTGATCAAAATCTCTACTGCACCTGTTTAACAGGAGACAAGGGTGAGGATCTGATAACATTGAATATGATGTGGTCCCTACATGCTTTCTGAACCACTTTACCTACCTCCTCTGCCACCTTCAAGGATCTTTGGACCTGCACACAAATGGTCCTCTGTTCCTCAATTCCCTTACACCAACATGTGTGCTCTTCCTAGAGAAGGAACTGGTTTAGGTTTAGGTTTGTTATTGTCTTAGGTACAATAAGCTAGAGTACTGGTAGGTTTGTTATAGGCTAGGGTACTGCCGATTCACTTCTACCCCACTGTGGACATCGGACCGTCCATGGAACTGGTGCGCAACAATGCTGAGAACCATATTCTGCATCCTGCATCTTATCCTTTATTCTACCTATTGTTCTTGAGTTTGACGATTGCATTCATGTAGAACCATATAACCATATAACCATATAACAATTACAGCACGGAAACAGGCCATCTCGGCCCTACAAGTCCGTGCCGAACAACCTTTTTCCCTTAGTCCCACCTGCCTGCACTCATACCATAACCCTCCATTCCCTGCTCATCCATATGCCTATCCAATTTATTTTTAAATGATACCAACGAACCTGCCGCTACCACTTCCACTGGAAGCTCATTCCACACCGCTACCACTCTCTGAGTAAAGAAGTTCCCCCTCATGTTACCCCTAAACTTCTGTCCCTTAATTCTGAAGTCATGTCCTCTTGTTTGAATCTTCCCTATTCTCAAAGGGAAAAGCTTGATCACATCAACTCTGTCTATCCCTCTCATCATTTTAAAGACCTCTATCAAGTCCCCCCTTAACCTTCTGCACTCCAGAGAATAAAGACCTAACTTATTCAACCTTTCTCTGTAACTTAGTTGTTGAAACCCAGGCAACATTCTAGTAAATCTCCTCTGTACTCTCTCTATTTTGTTGACATCCTTCCTATAATTGGGCGACCAAAATTGTACCCCATACTCCAGATTTGGTCTCACCAATGCTATGATCTGATCTAATTGGGTAGCTTGCAAATCAAACCGTTTCATGTGCGCGTGGGATAATACATGTAAACCTAAGTCTCCCATTGCCAAGTGAATGTTGGATCCAATACACAAATGTGTCTTGGATCCTATGGGTGCCCTCATCAGCACCCACAGTGTTTTGAAAGATGCAACCTAGTTTTAATCAGCATAATTTGAAGCTGTAGTTAGCTGCCCTGATGCAATGCCAACAACATTGTTTTGTTGCCGAAATTGCATTAATGAACTTTCAGCACGGATTTTGAGCATATTTTGCCTGGGGCCGTACAAAACATAAATTAATTGCACTTCACGATCCCAGAATTACTTTTCCAGCACTAGTCAATGTTGTCGTCAATATATCGAGATCTGCTTAGATTTATCATTTCCTACTCTTCTTGGCATTCCGTCCATGGTGATGATAGAATATTTAACACCATCCATTATTCTAATTCGACCAAGAACCCTTATTGACTTTACAATTAGATGACTGGCTTTCCTTCTTTCAATCTGTTCAGACAGTCGCTTTTTACTTTTACATAACTGCGGGCGATTTAAATGCTGTTGGGCATGTGAACAGGAATTTTTACTGTTAACATTTTGTATTGCGACATATGTGTGCTCTGCAGACAGAGACAGATATTTTCTGCGTCTGGTTGTACCGAGCTCGGTATGTTTAGCTTAGTTTAGAGATACAGCGTTGAAACAGGCCGTTTGGCCCACTGAGTTTGTACAGACCATCTACCACCCATTCACTAGTAGTGTCCTACACACGAGGGACAATTTACAGAAGCCAATTAACCTACAAACACGCACGTCTTTGGAATGTGAGAGGAAACTTGAGCACCCAGATGAAACCCACATGGTCACATGGAGAACTTGGAATTTAATACAGAGAAATACAGAGAAATGTGAGGTGCTGCATTTTAGGAAATCTAACATGGGCCGGACCTACGCAGTGTGTGGTAGGGCTCTTGGGAATGTTGCAGTACAGAGGGATCCAGGGATGCAGGTGCACTCCACCTTGAAGGTGGAGTTGCAGGTAGATAGGGTGGTCACAAAGGCGTTTGGCACATTCACCTTAATCAGTCAGAGTATTGAGTATAGGAGTTAGGAGGTCTTGTTGCAGGTGTATAATACGTTGGTGAGGCCGCATTTAGAGTAATGTTCTGGACACCATGTCAGAGGTTGTCGAGCTGGAAAGGGTACAGAGAAGATTTACAATGATGTTGTCAGGACTAGAGTGTCTGAGCTATAGGAAGAAGTTGAGTAGGCTGGGACTATGAGGGGGATGAGGGGTGATCTTATTGATGTGTATAAAATCATGAGAGGAATAGATCGGGTCAATGCACAGAGTCTCTTGCCCAGAGTAGATGAATCGAGGACCAGAGGACATAGGTTTAAGGTGAAGGGAAAAAGATTTAATAGGAATCTGAGGGGAAACATTTTCACACAAAGGGTGGTGGGTGTATGGAACAAGCTGCCAAAGGAGGTAGTTGAGGCAGTGACTATCCCAACCTTTAAGAAACAGTTAGAAAGGTACATGGATAGGACAGGTTTGGAGGGATATGGACCAAATTCGGGCAGGTGGGACTAGCATAGCTGGGACATGTTGGGCAAGTTGGGCTGAAGGGCCTGTTTCCACACTGTATCACTCTAACGTACAAACTCTGTGCAGACGGCACCTGTAGTCAGAATCGAACCCGCGTCTCTCGAGCTGTAAGGCCGCAACTTTACCACTGCGCCACCCTGTCACAGTGTATGTAGTACTCTTTTTGCTGTGAGATTTACTCTCAGCCACATACGACACGCTGGAGGACCTCAGAGGGTCAGGCACCATCAGTGGAGGGAATGGACAGGCGACATTTGGGGTCAGGACCCTTCTGATTGTGAGAAGGGTCCATTCCTTCCACAGATGTTCCTCCAGCATTTTGTGTTTTGCTTAAGATCCCTCATCTGCAATTCCCCGTGTGTCCAGAGAATAGATAGGGTGAATGGCTTTTACCCGGAATACAGGAATCAAGGAGCAGAGGGCATTGGTTTGAGGTAGGAGAGGAAAGATTTAACAGGAATCTATTTTTCACATAGAGGGTGATGGGTATATGGATCAAGCTGCCAGAGGAGGTGGTTGAGGCAGGGACGATAACAAATTAACAGACAGGGCGGCATGATGGTGCAGCGGTAAAGAGGGGCGGGATGGCAGGAGTAAATAGTGAGCACTGGGGTGAGAGGTGGAGGAGTATATCTTAAAATGAGAGAATTCAATTGATAGACACAAAATGCTGGAGTATCTTAGGGGGGTCAGGTAGCATCTCTGGGGAAAAGAAAAAGGTTACTTTTCAGATTGAGACCTGTGTCTGAAGAAGGGTCTCAGCCCGAAACGTCGCCTATTCCTTTTCTCCAGAGATGCTGCCTGACCCATTGAGTTACTCCACATTTGGTGTCAATTTGCAGTGTAAACCAGCATCTGCAGTTCCTTCCTACAGAATTCAATTGGTTCCGTTTGGTTGCAAGCAGATCAAGCGGAATATTAGGTGCCGTTCTTCCAGTTTGTACCCGGCCTCACTCTGGCAATGCAGAAGGCCCAGGACAGAAAGGTGGGAATGGGAATGGGAATGGGAAGGGGAGTTAAATGGAGATTCAGCAGGCCTTGACGGACAGAACGTAATTGTTCCGCCATCATGTTTGAGGTCGTAAAATGCATGGAAATTATTATGGTAAGATACAACGCGGCAGACAGTTTTACAATGATAGATGCAATATGAATGATGTTCACACTATTGCATCATTATAGACAAGGAAAGAACATGTACCAATTTTTCCATTGAATTTGTTTTCCGCTATGTTTAATACAAACCTATCTGTACCACAATTACTATCATAGTGTTGAATATCCACATCATGATTGAGATTCTCCATTGAACGGCAGCTGTCCGAAACTGTACAATTACGGAAATAATAGTGATGAAAGATTGCAGCAAATGTTAAATGTTTTCCAGATTGCAGAAAATATTACAATTGTAGGATCACTCATTGAACTACAGTATATTCACATTTTACAAAGTGTCTTATAAACTGCAAACATTTATATCCTAATGCCAGTTGTTATTTATAAATGCTTTGAGAGGTTGCACAAAATAGTAGGCTGTTTCAGGCCACAAAATAACATCTGCAAATTGATTGATTAAACGATGGAGTAAGGAAACAGGACCTTGGGCCACATCGGGTCCACACTGACCATTGATCATGTGTTCACATTAGTTCTATGTTATCCCACTTTCTCATCCACTCCCTACACACTAGGGGGAATTTACAGAGATTGATGAATCTACACACATCTTTGGAATGTGGGAGGAAACCAGAGCACCTGGAGAAAGCCCGCATGGTCACCGGGAGAACGTGCAAACTCCACACAGACAGCACCCGAGATCCGGGTCGATCCTGGGTCTCTGGCACTGTGCAAATTGAACAGGACATTGCCATTCAAATCATAAAGCAGAGAAAGAGGTCATACACCCACTGGATGCAGATTGCCCATCAAGTACTCAACTCTACTATTTCCATTTGGATTGATGCTCTCTACGCCTTGACAATTCCAATGTCATCTCAATTTTTCTGAGATGTTGTAAAAATATCAGACATAATAACCACACCAACGCCTCTATTTCCCCAGAAAATTTGGCATGTATCCAATGATTCTTACCAACTTCTACAGATGCACTGTAGAAAGCATACTGTTGGCTTGCGTCACGCCTTGGTTTGGGATCAGCTCTGTACAAGACAGCAGGAAATTGAAGAGAATTGGGGATGTAGCCCCCCCCGTCCATCCTACACACCAGGCTCCACCACCATTGGCTGCATCTATACTTCAAGCTGCCTCGAGAAAGCAGCCAACATAATCGAAGACTTGTCCCACCCTGGTCATTCCTTCCTCTTCCCGCTTCCTGCAGGATAAAGGTACAAAAGCTTGAACCACCAGGAACAGGAACAGACTCAGGGACAGCTTCTTCCCCTCTGTTATCAGAGTTCTGAAAAGTTCTTCCATAAGTTAGGGTATAGAACTAATTTTTCTCACCCATTGTGGACATTGGACTTTTTATCTGGAACTGTAGCACAGCCATACTGAGAAACTATATTCTGCACTCTGGTATATTGCTCTTAGATCGACCTGCTGAACTTGTGTTTGGCTTAATGATATTCATGTACAGTATTATCTCATACAATTGAAGAGCATGCAAACAAAAGTGGTACATATAACAATAATAAACACAAAACACCGGCACTCAGGTAATGTCTTCCAAATTACAAAAGTTTGCTGGGTGAAAAAGTTCTTCCACTGATCCCTTCTTAACCTCTGATCCCGTACCGTAAATCTATACCTGATGATGAAAGGTTTCCTACTACATGTCTCACAGGAACTCAGGAACTCCCTCATCCTGCTCCACTCTGAGGAAAATGAACCCAACCCATCCTCTCTCCTCTCACTATTGAGCTGTTCCATCCCAGGCTAACTCCTAGTAAAACACAAAGTGCTGGAGTATCTCAGCGGGTCAGGCAGCATCAGTGGACAGATGATGTTTTCAGGACCCTTTCTCAGACTTACCTGTATCCACGTGTCAGACCCTCTCTTTTCTAGTTTTCTCCCCTCAAACCTACATTTTGGGTTGCAATTCTTTCACAAAGTCTTGAAGAAGACTCCCAACGCAAAAAAAAATCTTATGTTTTACAGCTTCGAAGTAAATGAGATGAGAATCGACCTGGAATATCCTTTTGTGGAATCATGGGAATATCCTTTGGTAGAATCGAAAGGGAATGTCCTTTTGTGGAATCATGTATGGACTATTCAGAGAATTTAGGACAATGTTTTCAGCGGGTCAGGCAGCATCTGTGGAGGGAATGGACCGAAGACAGAAGTAGGATCCCGACCTGAAACATTACCTATCCATTTCCTCCACAGATGCTGCCTGGCCCATTGGGTTCCTCCAGCACTTTGAGTTTTGTCCTAGGTTCCAGCATCCACAGTTCCTTGCGTGCCACATTTTGGATTGTTAACCCAGGTCACTTTGTCCACCTTTTCACAGAGATCTCTTTTAAGGAATACACAGATTGAGTCATGATTTTTTTTTGAGTAGGCTTTCGATCAACTTTTCAACAATTGGTTTTGGGGAGCACCTGAATTGGTAATTGTGTTGTCATCAATGACATGTTAGCGCTAAACATGTCATCAGGCTAGTCCAATGTCATAAATTCATTGGGTAATCGAGCAATACCGCACTGAAAGAGGTCCTCCTCCACAAGTCGTCCATGCCAACCAAGATACCTCATCTAAGTTGTCCCATTTGGCCCATTTCCCTCTAAACATTTACTATTCATGTAACTGTCGAAGAGTTTTAAAATGTTATTAGTTTAGTTTAGTTTATTGTCACGTGTGCCGGGGGGTACAGTGAAAAGCTTTTGCTGCGTGCTAACCAGTCAGCAGAAAGACTACATAAGGCTACAGAAGGTAGCCGGTTCGAATCCCGCTTGGAGTGCATACTGTCGTTGTGTCCTTGGGCAAGACACTTCACCCACCTTTGCCTGTGTGTGAATGTGTGTGAATGTGTGTGAATGTGTGTGAGTGATTGGTGGTGGTCGGAGGGGCCGTAGGCGCAGAATGGCAGCCACGCTTCCGTCAGTCTGCCCCAGGGCAGCTGTGGCTACAGAAGTAGCTTACCACCACCGAGTGTGACTGAGGAGTGAATGAATAATGCGCTGTAAAGCGCCTTGAGTATTAGAAAGGCGCTATATAAATCCCATCCATTATTATTATTACATATGATTACAATCAAGCCACTCACAGCGTACAGATAAAGGATAAAGGGAATTACGTTTAGTGCAAGATAAAGTCCAGTGAAGACCGATTCAAGATGGTCCAAGGGACTCCAATGAGGTAGTTAATAGCATAGGACCACTCTCGAGTGGTGATAGGATGGTTCAGTTGCATGATAACAGCTGGGAAGATACCGTCCCTGAATCTGGAGGTGTGCGTTTTCACACTCCTGTACCTCTTGCCTGATGCATGTCATCATACCTGCCTCAACTACCTCCTCTCACTCTCTGTGTGAAAAAGTCGCCTCTCAGGTTCCGAATAAATCTTTCCCCTCTCACCTTAAACCTATGTCCTTTGGTTTAAGTTTAGTGTTTCCCCACTCTGGGTAAATGAGTCTGCGCATTCACCCTATCAATTCCCCTCATCATTTTGTACACCTCTAGAAGCTCATCCCTCAGCCTCACACCTACAGTATATGGACAGGCTGCAAAACACAGAAGGGAAGGAATACAAAGTGCTGGAGTAAGTCAATGGGTCGGGCAGCATCTTTGGAAAATATGAATTGGCGATGTTTTGGGTTGGGACTGGAAACATCATCTATCCTTGTTCTTTAGAGATACTGCCTGAGCCGCTGAGTTACACCAGCACTGTGTGCCTCAGCATCTGCATGCCCTTGTGTCCACAGAAGGGAAGGAGCTTATTTTCTTGTGCCCTTCATTAAGAATCTTACGGGAGACACACATTTCCCGTGTGGGAACCTTACTTGGTGTGCCCGTGACTATTTAGTCATGCTTTTCTGTCAAAATGTTAGCATTACAACGTGTCAACATTTCCTCTTCAATTTTACCAGATTAATTGTCATGATGTATTTCAGCTTCTGGGCATTAAATACCCCCATGGGGCAAGTTTGTGACATCGCACTCAATTCTGTTTTACATTCACAAAACAAAAAAAAAGCTTACATTCATTAAAGGACCATGAGCAATTTAATGGTGATAAATACATTTGTTGAGAAGCAAATTTCACCCAAATGTCCTTCTACACTTGCTACATTTACTTATTTATACTTGAGTGATGTATGAAAGTCAAGCATTATTTAAAATAAATTTAAAGAATTGAATGCTGATGAACTCTGAGAGTATGAACATTTTTGACTCATCTGTCACATACATCAAATTCAAAAAATCTCATGCATTTTATAGAATCTCATTTCCTATTAGATAAAGACATGTCATTCGGGGAAAGTTGATTTCATTAGCTGTGACAGTTAAATCCAGACCCTGTGTTAAATCGGTGAGATGTTAAATTTTCTTTTCATCATGCAATGCCTCACAGCAATTTCAGGGACTGACATACTACACACACAAACCCTTTACATTTTCACCCGTTAGAAATGCGAGCTATTCTTTAAGAGGAAACCCCTTTGAACTCAATTTAATAAAGCCTTCAAATTTGAACAAATTTCGCTGCTCCGTCCCAATTTTAAATCATTATGGAGTAGCATTGCAGAGAGTCCTGGATGAAGCCCAGTCCATCACACAGACCAGACTCTCCACCACTATCTCCCTCTGCACTTCAAGCAGCCAACATTATCAAGGACAGAAACAACTGCTGGAATAACTCAACGAGTCAGGCAGCATCTCTGGAGAATATGAATAGGTCAGATTTTAGGTCCGAACCCTTCAGGCTGTCTTGAAGATTCAGACGTCCGAGTCTGAAGAAGGGTCCTGTACTGAGTGCAGCAGGGAGCCGTGTGTGGTTCAGAGCCTAGATGGTGTCAGAGACTCAGATTATTCATTCATTCGAGTAAGAGTAATATTATAATACTAATAACAAAATATTAACAATTGATACTTCCTCAAAAAGGCAGCTAATATCATCAAAGACCCACACCGCCCTGGCCACGCTCTCATCTCACTGCTACAATCGGGAAGAAGGTATTGGAGCCTGAAAACTATGACCACCAGGTTCAAGAACAGATTCTTCCCAACAACCATCTGGCTCTTGAACACTGCACAACACTAACCTCAGCAACACCCATCCTCTACCAGTTTGGGTTATTACTGTTATAGTCTGGCTACCCAGGTTATTAGTTTATTGTATGATTGAATAATCAACAGTGGGGCTGCATAGAGTTGCTGTCTCAAAGCCCCAGTGACCTGGGTTCGAACCTGGCTACGTGTGCTGTCCGTGTGGAGTTTGTACATTCTCCCTGTGACCGCGTGGGTTATTTTTTCTCTGGATGCTCCGGTTTCCTCCCACACTCCAAAGATGTGCAGGTTTGTACGTTAATTGGCTTTGTTAAAAATGGTAATTGTCTCTAGTGTGTAGGATAGTGCGAGTGTACGGGGTGATCATTGGTCAGCATGGACTCGGTGGGCTGAAGGGCCTGTTTCCACACTGTATCTCTCAAGTCTAAAGTTTATTTATTTCAATGTTATTGCATTAATGAGCCTGTTAAGCTGCAGTAGGCAAGAGTTTCATTGTTCTGTCCCTGGTACACACCACAATTAAACACTCAACTCTTGAAATATTTATTTCAAACGCATCAAATCGGATGGTGTTCAGTCATTGTCAGAACTGTCTACAGGTCACTTTAGGATTTCTAAATTTTACTGGTTTGCAGACTCCCACCACCAAGTGAGTCACCCTCATTTTTTTTAATAAGACATTATGAATATCTTATGAACACATTATTTTGAACAGTCTCTTGAACAGTCAGTACAGGTACCACATTTTCCAACAATGTGCAGGTGGACAGACTCAACTGTAGAAGCAAAGAACCGCAGACGCTAGCTAATACTCAAAAGGGCACAAAGTACTGGAGTAACTCAGCGGGTCAGTCAGCATCTCTGGAGAATATGAATGGGTGACATTTTGGGTCGAGAGTCAGGTCCAGACTGATTAGAGAGGGGAGAGAAAAAGTCCTTTTCCAGCTTTCTTCTCCTCCCGCCCCCCCCCCCCCCCCCCCACCCTCCCGCACCCCACACCCCGTATAATCAGTCTGAAGAATGATGTCGACCCGAAACATCACCTACCCATATTCTCCAGAGATGCTGCCTAACCTGCTGAGTTACTCCACCGCTTTGTGGCCTTTTGGACAGACAATTCCTTGTGAAATACCAGAAAACATTTTCTCAGCGAAAGGATGATATAGCCTCTCCCAGCAGCTTTGATGAAACATTATTCCCCCTTTTTGTTCTTATTTTAAAACCAGCAGGCAGTAAAAGAGATGATAAAAACGTCATTCCCCCAAAGTAAAGATACAATTTGTCCAGGAAGTCTTCTCGTGCTTGTCAATTCTGTTATGTGTTAAGGAATATGTCTTCTCCTTCCCAGCGAACATTCACAACCCAGAATGCAAACAGCATAAAAGTCGCAACGTGAAACTTATAAAGTTGCAGGATGCTAATCCATCTTTCATGATATTTTGCAGACAGAAATAAAAAATAAATGCCAAAGCAATCGAGCCGTGCGACATACCGCTGTGAATGCTGAAATGCTTTCAATTTCAATCCTGACTTTATTCCTTGGGGAGCAGGAGGCTGAGGATAGATCTTAGAGTGGAGGCACAGTGGTGCACCAGAGACCCAGATTCAATCCTGACCTTGGGTGCTGTCTGTGTGGAGTTTGCACGTTTTATCCAGGGATGGGGAATCAAGAGGCATAGGTTTAAGATGAGAGTGGAAAGATATAAAAGGAACCTGAGGGGACATTTTTTCACTCAGATGGTGCTGGGTATATGGAATGAGCTACCAGAGCAGGTAGTTGAGGCAGGTACTACATCAACATTTAAAAGACATTGGGACAGGTGCATGGATAGGAAATGTTTAGAGGGATTTGGGCAAATGGAACTAGCGTAGATGGTTGGTATGGGTGTGTTGGGCTAAAGGGCCTGTTTCTGTGCTGTATATGATACGTGAATGTTACATTTTTACTATGCCTTGCACTGCCCAGTAGGTTGGGCAGGGCAGAGTGCGTATTCCATTGGATTTATGCAGGTCCATTTATACCTCCTGCATTGCTAACTGCATGGTCCTCCTGCCCCACGAGGCAGGAATTAGTTTAGTTATTGCGTACAGTTTTGGTCTCCAAATCTGAGGAAGGACATTATTGCCATAGAGGGAGTGCAGAGAAGGTTCACCAGACTGATTCCTGGGATGTCAGGACTGTCTTATGAAGAAAGACTGGATAGGCTTGGTTTATACTCTCTAGAATTTAGGAGATTGAGTGCAGAGTATATTTATCTTATAGAAACTTACAAAATTCTTAAGGGGTTGGACAGGCTAGATGCAGGAAGATTGCTCCCGATGTTGGGGAAGTCCAGGACAAGGGGTCACAGCTTAAGGATAAGGGGGAAATCTTTTAAAACCGAGATGAGAAGAACTTTTTTCACACAGAGAGTGGTGAACCTCTGGAACTCCCTGCCACAGAGGGTAGTCGAGGCCAGTTCATTGGCTATATTTAAGAGGGAGTTAGATGTGGCCCTTGTGGCTAAGGGGATCAGAGGGTATGGAGAGAAGGCAGGTATGGGATACTGAGTTGGATGATCAGCCATGATCATATTGAATGGCGGTGCAGGCTCGAAGGGCCGAATGGCCTACTCCTGCACCTAATTTCTATGTTTCTATGTTTCTATTCTCTGCACTAAAACACGGTACTTGGCAGTAGAAAAATACCATGCACAGGCATGCTTCCTGAAGTTGTGTATGGAGGAAGATTTGGGAAGGGAGCTGGTTGGAAGGACGATCCCTTCATCTTATAGAGGTGTTTGGTTTACTTTAGATCACTGGTGTTCCACAGGGCAAAGGAAATTAAGAACTGAAAACCAATAAGACTTAGACTTTAAGAGCTACAGCACCGAAACAGGTCCTTCGGCCCACTGAGTCTGCACCGACCAGCCGCCATCCCCCATTGCTAGCATTATCCTACACACTGAAGAAGGGTCTCGACCTGAGACGTCACCCATTCCTTCTCTCCAGAGATGCTGCCTGCCCCGCTGAGTTACTCCAGCTTTTTGTCTCCATCTTCGGTGTAAACCAGCATCTGCAGTCCCTTCCTATGCAAAATGCCTTGGTTGCACAAGGAACCTCGGATTTTGTTTTATTTTTTACACAAATTGGGCTTTTACTTATTTAATGAATTTCTTTTTTTTAATGTTTGCTTATTATCTTATCTACTGATTACTGTGTTTATGAACCAGCTGTGCTGCTGCGAGTAAGAATTTCATAGTTCCGTTTCGATATATATGACGATAAAACGCTCTTAACTTTTGTCCCTCAAAAACACACTAACTTTTTTGGAAGCCACTATCACCTGCCTTTTACCTAGCCATCGAATTGGATTTTTGACACATTTTTAGGCAGTATGGATTGCTTTCTAACATGGAGTTTTATTGATTGTGGAGAAACTAGCTTATGAAGGTGTAGAGGACCTTAAACATGTTAAATGGAAGAGAGGATCTCCAGAAAACTCCAAAATGAATTATTCAGTTCAATTCTCCAAAGAAGATTAATCAACACTAAAATCCACTAAGACACATCAGCTTATTTTTTTTAAAAGCCTCCCTGCGGCAAGTGGCTGAAAAAGAAACTGCATTACAAAAACTAGCAGGTGTAAATACATGATCGTTTGCACTGGGATCTGTCACACCAAGATACAGCGATCGACACAAAATGCTGTCAACTCAACGGGTCAGGCAACATCTCTGGAGAACATGGATAGATGATGCTTCGGGTCGGGACCCTTCTTCAGACTGATTGTAGTGTGGGAGCCTGAGGAGGGCTGGGGGGGGGGGGGGGGGGGGGGGGGGGGGGCATTGCCGGGGGGGGGGGGGGGGCGGAGGTGCTTGTAGTAGTTACTTAAACTTAGAGGTTTTGACGTTCATACCGCTGGATTATGAGCTACCCAGGCGGAATGTGAGAAGCTGTTTTATTACATTAGAATACAGTGATCCTGGTTACTTCAATATGTTGCCTGTCTCGACTTAGTAAATGAAGATGCGTAATGGTTACACAAACATAGGCAGTTGTTCATTGGCATGGTAGCACCAACTGGTTCGAGTGCAGATGCATCAAGTAGTTGCACACAGTGTCATTGATGGAACTTTCGCTAAAATAAAACAATGTATTCCCAATAACGCTGAAACATCCTGGATATTGAGAGGTTTCTGAACACGTGACCCGAGATGGACCTCGGACCTCCTGAACCTTCAACCATATTTCACCGACGGGGGAATTGAAAAAGTCCCATTGGATCAATGTCTCAGCAGCCGACGTATTTCTGTTCCTTTTGTACATTCCTCTGCTGTCACACCTTTGTACCATTTAGTCCCCGCACGTTTCCTGGCTGGGAAGTAGACAGGAAATAGATGACTCGTTACTTCTGGTTCTTTCTCGCAGGCCGATGATTAATGAAGGCTATTTTTCTCCGAGTCTCCTTCTGTTAACGTCAGAGTTAAGTGGGTTGCAGACAATACGAAACCAGGAGCACTCCGGGCCCGGGGCAGCCAAGCTCAACATAGGCACAAATTATTTGTGACATGTACAGTCAAAACACATGGAGGTGGAAAATCCAAATGCTGGGCAGGGTCTTTGTTAATGAGGACAGGCAGAGAAAATCAGCACTATCAGCACAATTTATTTACAGATAGTACAGGGCATTCATATTTTAAAATGCTCAAATTGTCCAGTTCAAAATATTATTGAAAATCAGCTGCTCCGTGACAAGGTATTGCGCCCAACATTCAAGTTAGACGAGGAGACACAATGGTGCAGCGGTAGAGTTGCTGCCTCACAGCGCCAGAGACCCAGGTTCGATCCTGACTATAGGTGCTGTCTGTACGGAGTTTGCATGTTCGCCCTGTGACCTCGTGGGTTTTCTCCGGCTGCTCCAGTTTCCTCCCACACTCCAAAGACATGCAAGTTTGTAGGTTGGCTGACTTTGGTAAAATTGTCCCTGGGGCGTAGAATGGTGTTAGTGTGCGGGGTGATCACTGGTCGGCGCGGACGCGGTGGGCCGAGTGGCCCGTTTCCCCGCTGTATCTGTAAAGTAAAGTCTAAAGAGAGGCAACGAGTGTGGAAAACAATAAATGGGAGAAGGAAAAGCAATGGAAAATATAATATTGCCCATGAAACTCAACCAAGCCTGACGGAATATTTAAATTTAACTCAATTTGAGTACATGCAATCTTCATTGCAGGATCCATCCATCCTAACAGACAGGTCAGGGCATTCGTTTGCTCCTTATGATTGGTGAGAATAGTTGACAAAATGAACTGCAAATGCTGATTTGCAAAAAAGACACAAAGTTCTGGAGTAACTGAACAAATGTGGAGGACAGCAAATGTGAAGGACATGGATTGGTGATGATTTGAGTTGCTACCCTTCTTCAGACTCGTGTGAAGATAGATTTCACAATGAACTCTATCAAGTGTCCAATCCATATCCTCCCGAGTTGTTGACTGACTCACTAAATTACTCCAGCGCGGAGTCAAATGGTTGCCTTTTCATGATAGACTGCTCCTATTCATTGACTTTACAAAGCAAGCTGGTAATTTGCTATTAAATCTGCTAAACAAAATTGTATTGTTAATTAGATTTTGCAATGATTTGCCTGACTGTTCTTAAAATTCAATGACGATTAAAAATGAATCTGCTAAATTAAAATGTTCTTCCTGCTGTAAATAATTGTCATTGTATAAATATCACAGTAGTGATGCTAACAATAAGTAAGATTTATAGGTAAGACTCAATCCTCTTGCACTCATCCAAAGTTCTCTAGAATCTTAATGGTGTTTAATAGGCCATAGCAGGATATCATATGCCTTCTGCCAATATTTGGACATGTTCTCGGTAAGAATAAGTCTTATTCTTATTCCAAGTTTCATTATTTACATCTCGTAAGTCACTCTCCACCCCCACCTAGTTTCAACCCAAAATGTCACCCATCCTTTTTCTCCAGAGATGCTGTCTAAAGGGCCTGTTCCACGAGCATGCGACTGCACGCGGCAAGCACGACCAAATCGGAAGCGGGGGCCGCGCGGAGGTTGAGTGATCCCGTAGTCCACGGGAAGTTTGCGCTAGGCGTATGCCGTCAAGACGCTGCGTACGGCGTCGAGACGCTGCGTACGCCCGTCGAGGCGGTGCTTACGGCCTCAATGCGGCTGCGGGCCGGGAGACCGTTGCCGCGCGGAATTTTTGGGCAGTGTCAGTTTTTGGGATTCCCGCGCGATGTTGGGACCAGCACCGCACAACTCCATACGGCTCCGGCGATCGAAGTGGGACCGGCCCCGCGAGGCCGTACGGCTCAAGCGACCACGTTAGGTCGCGCTTGCCGCATGCAGTCGCATGCTCGTGGGACAGGCCCTTAACCGATTGAGATATCCCAGCACTTTGTGTCTGTCTTTGATACAAACCAGCATTTGCCGTTCCTTGTTTCTACACCGCCTTTTTGGATGTCAACTTTTAGAAAGTGTGCGCGGATAAGATCTCAATGAGGAAAATCAGGGCCATGGGACTTGCAAAGTGAACACGAAAAGCAACAAAGTAACTCCTTAACCCATAATATCATAGTCCTTCAGTATCATCCATGCTAGCACTGACATAGGAATGTAAATTAACAGAGGACATGTAGAGTCATAGTCACGCTGCATGGAAACAGGCCCTTCATCCCGACTTGTCCATGCCGACCAAGATGTCCCATATAAGCGAGTCCCATTTGCTTGCTTTGACCCCATATCTCTCTCAACCTTGTGTTCAAGAAGGAACTGCAGATGCTGGAAGATCGAAGGTACACAAGGCTATTGCCAGAGTGAGCAACACCGGAAATTGGAGGAACAGCACCTCATATTCCGCCTGGGTTACTTGCGTCCGGTTGGCATGAACATTGAATTCTCCCAATTTTGCTAGCCCTTGCTGTCTCCTCCCCTTCCTTAACCCTTGAGCTGTCTCCTCCCATCCCCCTGCCCTCGGGCTCCTCCTCCTCCCTTTTTCCTTCCTTCTCCCCCCCACCCCCCATCAGTCTGAAGAAGGGTTTCGGCCTGAAACGTCACCTATTTTCTTCGCTCCATAGATGCTGCTGCACCCGCTGAGTTTCTCCAGCATTTTTGTGTACCTTCTCTCTCAACCTTTGCTGGCTGGTCCAAGAACCTGTCCAAGTGTCTTTGAAATGCTATTATAGCGCCTGCCTCAACTACCTCCACTGGCAGCTCATTCCATACACCCACCCCCATCTGAGTGAAAACGGTGCCTGTCAGCTTTGTATAACATCTTGACCTTCTCACCTTAAACCTACAGTATGTCCTCTTGTTATTGATTCCCATACTCTTGGGGGAAAAGACAGCGCTTTCATCCTATCTGCCATTTACAGAACCATTCTGTTCCCTGGGTGGAAATGTCGAACACTGGAGGACTTAGCTATAGGGTGAGAGGGGGGATGTTTTGTGGAGGTGTACGGGGCAAGTTCGTTTACATAGAGAGTGGTGGGGGCCTAGAACGCACTGCCAGTGGTTGTAGTGGTGGCAGATAGGATAATAGCATTGAATAAGTTTTTAGATATGCAGGGAATAGAGCGATATGGATCATGTACAGGCAGATGAGATCAGTTTTACTTGATTTGGCAATATTTGGCGCGAACATTGTGGGCCAAAGTGCCCTTTCCTGTGCTGTACTGTTCTATATTCAATGTTCTATCTATTCCCCTCATGATTTTATACACCTCTATAAGATTACCACTCAACCTCCTGTGCTCCAAGGACACGTAACAACTTGTCACTAAACACCTCCAAGACCAAGGAGCTGATTATTGACTTCAGGAGGTCCCATAATGGAGAATACGCCCCAATCTCCATTTACGGGGAAAGTGTGGAGAGAGTGTCCAGCTTTAAGTTTCTGGGCACTCACATTTCAGAAGACCTCACATGGTCCACCAACACCGCTGCGCTGGTCAAGAAGGCACAGCAATGACTGTTCTTCCTGAGGACATTAAAAAAGACTGGTCTGCCCCAACAGCTGCTGACAACGTTCTACCGCTGCACCACAGAGAGCATATTAACGTATGGCATCTCTGTGTGGTATCTCAGCTGCACGGAGGCGGAGAGGAGAGCTCTTCAGCGCATCGTCCACAGAGCGCAGAGGATCATTGGGACACAGCTACCAGCCTTGGAGGGCATCTACCACACACGGTGCCTCAGAAAGGCCCTCAGCATCCATAAAGACTCCTCACACCCTTGTAACGGACTGTTCGAACTACTTCCCTCCGGCAGACGTTACAAGGCCTTCTACGCCCGAACCTCCAGACTCAGAAACAGCTTCATTCCCAGAGCTATAGCGGCTCTGAACCGGCCCTGCTGAGTGCCCCCCACCCCCCCTGGACTGTCTCCCTCGGATGGCCACGTCACACAGCTTATTTATTTATTTTACTCTTCTTTTACATCGGTTGGAGCTGCATACTAAATCTCGTTGCACTGACGTGCAATGACAATAAAAGATATTATTATTATTATTATTATTATTATTATTATTATGAAGTCCTAGCCTGCCCAACCTCTCCCTGCAGCTCAGGCTCCTAAGTCAAGGCAACATCCTCGCAAATCTTTTTTTCCTTTTCAAAGGCAGGGGCAGTGTCACTTACATCGTGCACATGGGTTCTGGACATTAGCCCTGATCCACAGTGATCTAATCCTCTCTATTATTGTCTACAAATGCTCCACCAGCCGCTGCAGAGTCTCTGGGACTGGAGTTGACACTCCAGTAAGAAAAAACTATTTCTTTTAGACTTTGTACTTTAGAGATACAACGTGGGATTAGACACTTTGGCCCACTGAGTCCTCGCTGACCATCGATCACCCAATACACTAGCATCATCCTACATACTAGGGTCTATTTACAACTTAATAAAAATCAAAGCCAATTAACCTATAAACCTGCACGACTTGAGTGTAGGCGGAAACCCACATAGGTCACAGGGAAAACATACAAACTCCATACAGACAGCACCTGCAGTCAGGATGGTATCCGTGTGTGTGGCACTGTATGGCAGCTACTCTACCACTGCGCCACCATGCCACCACAACATTGCTCTAACCTTTTGTGTTTTCACTCAGATGATTACTTTCTGAAATGCCAGCTACTGCGACAAAGCAGTTTTCATTATGTTGAGGTCAATATGCAATGCAGTGAATTGAAAATAGAATACCCAGATGTTAAGGAGTGTAGGAAGGAACTGCAGATGCTGGTTTATACCGAAGATAGACAAAAAAATGTTGGAGTGGAATGAAGAAAGATTCTGACCCAAAATATCACATATTCATTTTCTCCAGAGATGCTGCCTGACCTGCAGAGTTACTCCAGCACTTTATGTCTATGCCCAAATGTTAGTCTGGAGGAGAAGTTTGATGCCAAAGATAGTCACGGTGAGATCAGGATATGCAGAATAAACTATCAGCCAACTATCGTTGAGTGGGTCTCAGACTTCTACATCTGTACCTTGGAATAAATGTCCGAGGCAACATAGAATGATAGAACAGTACAGTGGAGACACAAGAAACTGCAGATGCTGGTTTACAAAATCAAAAAAACATAAAGTGCTGGAGTAACTCAGCGGGTCAGGCAGCATCATAAGAAGGGTCACCTGAAACATCAACTATCCATGTCCTCCACAGATGCTGTCTGACCCGCTGAGTTACTCCAGCATTTTAGTGGTTCATTTATAGAACAGTATGCACATGATCAGGCCCTTCAGCCCATAATATCTGTGCCGAACCTGATTCCAATATAAACTTATCTCATCTGCCTGCTTGTAATCCATATCTCTCCATTCCCTGCATATCCATGTGGCTTCCTAAAAGCCACTTAAACGCAACTGTGGTGTCTGCCTCCATCACCACCCCTGGCAGCATGGTTCAGACCCCCACCACCCTTTGTGTAAACCAGGTGGTCTCACACTAGTTGGCACTTAGATAGACATTTATAATCTTCCCGAACTTGGAATTTCTGGCCCTATTTCACTGAAGTATGACCGTAAATGTAACAATTCAGATGTGTTACAAAGTCTATCTAAATACCACCTGTTCGTTGCCAGACTTTGTCCTGTCTCTCCTCTCTTCCAGCTTTCTTTCCCCCCTCCCAACCCTATCACTGAAGAAGTATCCTGACCCACAACATCACCTGTCAATGTTCTCCAGAGATGAAACGTGACCCGCTGATTTACTCCAGCACGTTGTACCTTTTTTTTTTGCAAAACAGCATCTGCAGTTCCTTGTTTCTACACCTTTCTTTATATAGATTGGATTCTGTAAAGCAAATATTCTTATTTGAGGAACTTTATTAAATGACATGTTACACAGCAATATCGCAGGACACTGCATAAGGCAAGCCACATAAGATTAATTAACAAAAGGGAAAACTACTGGCACTGAGGGAGATATAATCAAACGCTAAATTAGCCAAATAGCAATAATCCTGCTGGATTACTGCGAGCCTCTGGGACAGCGGTAATCTATGGCTTATCTTTGTATTATGTCTGGTCAGAACTACAAATAAATGTCTCCAAGTTTTCAGGCTATGGGATGGAAGAAAGATGAGGTTCAGAGAAATCTACAGGAGCATATCAGTGGGAGAGAGCCACAAATGGGGCTAATACAGCAAGGAATGAGAAGATTAAGTCTGCGAAAGAGAAAAAACTCCAAAAATATATATACTGGCACAAGAATTAATAAATGCAGGCCGCGGTGATTAAACATTGCTTCCTATCATGTAGATGTCTTCTGTAACAAGAGATATGATGAACATAAAAGCTTGATAAGGCAAAAATGAAAAGAAAATAATGATAGGCACAAAATACTGGAGTAACTCTGATGTCTGGAGAAGGGACCCAACCCAAAATGTCATCTCTCCACTTTCTCCAGAGATGTTGTCTGACCTGTTCATTTACTCCAGGACTTTGTGACTATCTTTGCCATAAACCAGCATCTGCAGTTTCCTTTATACTACTTTAAAGAAAACGATGTTGTTTGCTGAAGTAACTAGCCTGGTACTAAATGACTAGACAGTAAAACGTGCAATGATTGATTGCAGCTGAAAGCATGTGCTACCAGATTCAGGAATGGCTTTCCCCCTCTGTTATCAGACTAGTGAGCTGTCCTCCCATAAACTAGTGACGTCCTGATCTTCCAACCTACCTCATTGCAAACATTGGACTTTTTCTCTGTAACTCCAACACGACAATATTGTATAACTGTGTTCTGCACTCTGGCATTTTACCTCTTTGTACTTCCTGTTGTAATTGGGTATGGCCTGATTGTCCTCATGTACAGTATGATTTGTTTGGATATCATGCAAACAAAAGCTTTTCACTAGATCAGTAGACATGACAATAATAAACCAAACCAAACAAGGTGGGCATGTGGCTCTCTTCTTTGAGTCAAATGAAGAAAACAAAGTTGCTGAAATAATGCACAATAGAACGTTATCCCCATTTATTCTCTATCTTGATTGTAACCATGTATGGTCTTTCCGCTGAATGGATAGCATGCAGCGAAAGCTTTTCACTGTACCTTGGTACACGTGACAATAAACTAAACTAAACTAGATTGTGACACTCATAGCACTTTTGCTTTGTATAAGTATAAAAGTG
This sequence comes from Amblyraja radiata, assembly GCF_010909765.2. Lineage (NCBI taxonomy): Eukaryota > Metazoa > Chordata > Chondrichthyes > Rajiformes > Rajidae > Amblyraja > Amblyraja radiata. Next base: position 30,772,766 of record NC_045981.1, read on the forward strand.
TGAATTTGGAATTTGGGCTGACCTGGAACTAGTTTTTATGTTAATTTAGGTTTAAAGTTCCACATGGACTGATGCCTCGCTGGTAGCCCCAGAGATGAAAAGGTTGCTGCTTGTTGCTGCTCTGGGACTTAAGCAAAAATATCGAGGTTGAGAATTAAACGTAGCTGCCTCAGTCCTGTACATTTTCAGTTATCAAAAGTCAGCGACAAGGGAAAAGCAGGAGCTCACAGATCCATTCCCACTACCTCGTGAAAAGAGTATTCTGGCAACATTTGTTCCTCCCTCAATGTCACTGAAACATTTCATGTGGTCAATATCATCTTGTTGAGTGTGAAAGATTAGTGTGTACAAATTGGCTGCTATTTTCTACATTACAAGTGACTGCAATTTAAACGCATGTGAGTGCAAGAGTCAGGAAGTCACGAAGCAGCATTATAAGAGTTTGGTTAGGTCGCATTTGGAGTACAGCATACAGCCTCTTGCATGGGGGCGCAGTAGACTATGTCTGTACACTTGCTAATCAAGTAGGTATGGGAATACTGTAGTGGACTGTCTGTAAGAAAATAATTTCACTGTGCACTTGCATATATGACAATAAAACCACCATTGAACCATTGAGTCCTGGTCTCCCCATTACAGGAAGGTAGAGGCTTGGGAGAGGAGGATCACCAGAATGCTGTAGGAATTAGAGGTTATTAGTTATTAGGAGTTGGACAAACTTGGATTATTATCTCTAGAATGCCAGAGATTGAGAGGAGACGTGATCGAAGCAGATAAGATTATGAGAGAAATAGATAGCGTAGATGGTCAGAACCTTTTCCCCAAGAAATGTCAAAAACTAGAGGGCACTGCTTTAAGGTGAGAGGGTCAGTTTAAAGGAGACGTACGGGGCAAGTACCTTTACGCAGAGTGTAAGGAAGGAGAGGGGATTTTCAGTTGGTGAGTCAAGCTGGTTGCAGGTGATAGAGGAGGCTCTGTAGCAGCCTGGGGGCTACCTGGGCTTATCTAGATCGGAAGCGCTCCAGTAGTTTCAACACATGAACCAGACTGTGGACTTTTCTTTTTGTAAATGGCGCCAAAATATGACGACTGGTTCACGAGTGAGATATGCAAAAACAATTTCACAGTGCAGTGCATATGCGATAATAAAGAACCATTGAACCATTGAGGGAGACGGGTGCCTGGAACACTGCCAGGGGTGGTGGAGGAGGGAGATACAATGGTGGCATTCAAAACACTTTTGGATAAGGATATGGATATGCTGGGAATGAAGGAATATGGATCTTTTGTTGGAAGATGTGTTAAGAAAGGCATTGTGGGCCGATGCACCTGTTCTGTGCTGTTCAATATGTTCTGTACGTGATATGTTCCACACGTTAGAGCAATAGAGGTCTTTAAAATGATGAGAGGGATAGACAGAGTTGACGTGGATAAGCTTTGCCCATTGAGAGTAGGGACGATTCAAACAAGAGGACATGACTTGAGAATTAAGGGACAGAAGTTTAGGGGTAACATGAGGGGGAACTTATTTACTCAGAGAGTGGTAGCTGTGTGGAATGAGCTTCCAGTGGAAGTGGGGAGGCAGGTTCGATTTTATAATTTAAAAATAAATTGGATAGGTATATGGACGGGAAAGGAATGGAGGGTCATGGTCTGAGTGCAGGTAGATGGGACTAGGGGGAAATAAGTATTCAGCACATACTTGAAGGGCCGAGATGGCCTGTTTCCATGCTGTAATTGTTATATGGTTATATGTTCTATAGATGTTCGAAGTTTTATATGTTCCAAGTCATTGGTAGTCAAATATTTTAGGATAGTCCACAGCTGTGACATTTTTTATATGTGCTTTTAATTTCCCCTTTAACATACGATTTGGTTCCAACCTATTGTTCATCACTAAATTCTCCTGTTTTTTCAGAATGCCAAACAGATGATGCCGCCAATTTAAATTTTCTAGTCTATAAATTAATTTAGTGAGCACATGTTTATGACCAGGCCTCCAAATTTAATTGTAGGATATAATTATTTGATTTGGTGGTGTAGATCTCCTGAAATTGCCTGTCCCCAAATAATATTTCACCGCATGTTTCAGGAGCGACTGAATTCTGAGCTATTTGTCTTAATTAAAGTTTGTTGTGGTAGACAATAATAAACCTAAACATGAACATAAAATGTTCAGGACAATTTTTTTTTTTTACACAGAGGGTAGTTGGTGCTTGCAACCTGTTGTCAGGGATGGTAGTGGAGTCAAGTACAATAGTGGCGTTTAAGAGGCTTTTGTATAGGCACCTAGATATGCAGGGAATGGAGGGATATGGATCACAAGCAGCCAGGAGAGATTAGTTTTCACCTGACATCATGTTGGACATGATTCTGATAACCTCTTCTGTGCCTTACTACTTTACTTTAGAGATATAGAAACAGGACCTTTCGACCCACCGAGTCTGCGCCGACCAGTGGTCACCTTGTACACTAACACTATCCTACAGAGTAGGCGAAATTTTACAATTTACCAAAGCCAATTAACCAACAAACCTGTACGTCTTTGGAATGTGTGAGTAAACTGGAGTACCCGGAGAAAACCCACGCGGTCACAGTGAAAATGCTGTGGACAATCTTCCCCAAATAGTTTGTTAGTAATTGAATACTTTGGCATAGGTCAAAGCTATTTCCTTTCGTACATGGTACAGTGAAGAAAGCGAATGGCATTTTGGCCTGTATAACAAGAGGAGTCGAGTATAGGAGCAAAGAGGTCCTTCTGCAGTTGTACAAGGCCCTAGTGAGACCACACCTGGAGTATAGTGTGCAGTTTTGGTCCCCTAATTTGAGGAAGGACATTCTTGCTATTGAGGGAGTGCAGCGTAGGTTTACAAGGTTAATTCCCAGGATGGCGGGACTGTCATATGCTGAGAGAATGGAGCGGCTGGGCTTGTACACTTTGGAGTTTAGAAGGATGAGAGAGGATCTTATTGGAACATATAAGATTGTTAAGGGTTTGGACACGCTAGAGGCAGGAAACATGTTCCCAATGTTGGGGGATTCCAGAACCAGGGGCCACAGTTTAAGAATAAGGGGTAAGCCATTTAGAACGGAGATGAGGAAACACTTTTTCTCACACAGAGTTGTGAGTCTGTGGAATTCTCTGCCTCAGAGGGCGGTGGAGGCCGTTTCTCTGGATACTTTCAAGAGAGAGCAGGATAGGGCTCTTAAAGATAGCGGAGTCAGGTGATATGGGAAGAAGGCAGGAACAGGGTACTGATTTGGGATGATCAGCCATGATCACATTGAATGGCGGAGATGAGGAGGAATTTCTTTAGTCAGAGGATGGTGAATCTGTAGAATTCATTGCCACAGAAGGCTGTGAAAGCCAAGTCAATGGTTATTTTTTAAGGCAGATATACTGTAGATTATTGATTAGTATGGGTGTCAGGGATTATGGGGAGAAGGCAGGTAGTTGAGGCCAGTTCATCGGCTATATTTAAGAGAAGTTAGATGTGGCCCTTGTGGCTAAAGGTATCAGGGGGTATGGAGAGAAGGCAGGTACAGGATACTGAATTGGATGATCAGCCATGATCATATTGAATGGCGGTGCAGGCTCGAAGGGCCGAATGGCGTACTCCTGCACCTATTTTCTATGTTTCTATGTTTCTATATGGGGTTTGGAGGGAGAGATAGATCAGCCATAATTGAATGGTGGACTAGAATGGTGGACTAGAATGGTGGATTGAATGGTTTAATTCTGCTCCTATCACTTATGAGCTGATGAATTTCTGAACATAATTGTGGGACTGTTCCATTTCTGTCCCAAACCAATGGAGGCAATGAGTTAATTGAACCACAAGAGTATGTTGCAAAATTAAACACAAAGCAACTCAGCAGGTCAAGCAGATCCTGTGGAGGAAATGGACAGTCGATGATGGTGTGTTAGTGGCGGCGCCTAACGGCAGCGGCTCGACTACAGTCGTCTGTCTTTTTTTATTTTTGTCTTGTTAAATGTATGTCTTGAGTTAGTTTTTATTATTTTTTTTAGATGTGTATATGTGGGGGGGTGGTGGGGGAAACCGTTTTAAATCTCTTCCCTGTGCGGGGACCCGACTATTCCCTGTCGGGTCTCGGATGTCGTTGGGCCTAACATCGTGGAGCCGGCGGCGACCTCTGGCCGGGACTAACCTGAGGGCTCCAGTTGCAGAGCCTGCGGAACTGACATCGCGGAGCTGGCCAACTTCGGAGCGGGAAGAGCTGTGGTGGCGCGCGGCTGCGACCCGACTTTTGGAGTTCGGAGGCACCGGCCGCAGACCCGGTGGACGGGAACATCGGGAGCTCGCAGGTCCCTGGTGGGAGACCGCTTTTCCGAGCTCCGCAACGGCGACTTCTCCCGCTGGAATCGCGGGTTTAAGGACATGAAGCCGGGGCCTAACATCGCCCGGCGTGGCTTAAACGGCCTCAGGACTTACCATCGCCCGCCGGGGGCTTTAACATCGGAGCCCAAGTTCGCCTCGACACTGCAGTTGGGCTGCTGGACCACGGGAGAAGGAACAAAGGGAAGAGATAAAGACTTTGCCTTCCATCACAGTGAGGAGATGTTGGAGACTCACTGTGATGGATGTTTATGTAAACTGTGTTAAGTGTGGGTCTTGGATTGTTTTGTAATGTAAAAAAACTGTAGAAATGATATTTCGTTCAAACCTAGGTTTGAATGACAATAAATTGCATTCTATTCTATTCTATTTGGGTCAGGGCCCTTCATCAAACTGCAACACTTACAAAGCAACTTTATGGTGAACTTGTTCATGCCCTCATTTTAAAGTGCAATGGCGACTATTTGTTTCTTCCCGATTTCCATGGTCAAAAAGGAAGGAATGTTATTTATTAGAGAATGGGTGGAAGGCAGAGGGTTTGGAATATCATAAGAACGAAGAAACAAGTGACTCTTTTAAAAAGTTATACCGAAGATTTTGTGAATGGTGACCACTACACTAGGAACAATAATGATAAGGTTCTTCTTTTAAAAGGAATCTGGTAAATTATAGAAGAAGAAAATAAAATTTGTTAAAAGCAAGAGACTGTGATGTGAAATTGATGGCTCTTTCAGGCAGCCAGGAAGAGTAAAATCAGTGCAAAGATTTCTGCTCCAGTGTAAAGGCCCATGAGGTATGATTCTTGGCTTTATTGCCACAAAGCCTTACAGCCAAATCAATCTAGGAGAATGCATGCCCTCTGGAACCTCCTTCTGTTATCTTCAATGAGCTGTCTTCCCCAACAGGCCGTCCTTTCAACAAGCTGCCTAATTCCAAGCCAATGAAGACAATATCCTGCTCCCACGATTAATTGATCACAGGGGTATGATTTGAGTCGTGAGATTCTCGTCTGGTTGATGACTTCTATCAATAGATAAATTGTCTTGAAGAAGAAAAAACGACACAAAATGCGGAAGTAACTTAATGGGTCACGCTTCGGGTCGGGGCCCTTATTTGGAGAACATGAATAGGCATTGTTTCAGTACGGGGTCCTTCTTCAGGCTATCATGTTCTCCACAGATGCTGCCTGACTCACTGAGTTAGCAACACTGAGTTACTCCAGCACGTGTGTGCTTTTTTTAGTAAACAAGCATTTGCAGTTCCTTCTGCCTACCTCCAAGTGCCTTGAAGAAATCTTATCTCCTTAACTCATAACCTTTAGTCTTTTCACTTCCAGTCTTTGTCCACCCATCTTCATTCAAGGCCCTCTCACCTGTATCCCTCCCCCCCCCCCCCCATCACTTGTCAGACTCAGTCCCATCCCCACCTCTCTTCCAACCTTCCCCCTCCGACTATAATCAGTCTGAAGATGAGTCCCAATCCGAAACATTACCTATCCATGTTTTCCAGAAATGCTGCCTGACTCGCTGAGTTAGTCCAGCACTTTGTGTCTTATCTTTAAAAACAAGCCTTCTTACCACCCCCCCCCCCCCCCCAAGAAGAATTGAGGTTGCACAAATGGAATAGTTTGGATAATGCCAAATAGTTGGGCGGCATGGTGGTGCAGTGGTAGAATTGTTGCCTTACAGAGCCAGAGACTCGGGTTCGACCCTGACGACAGGTGCTGTCAGTACGGAGTTTGTACCTCGTGTGTTTTCTCCGGGTGCTCCGATTTTCTCCCACACTCCAAAGACATGTAAGTTTGTAGGTTAATTGGCTGCTGTAAATTGTAAATTGCACCAAGCGTGTAGGGGAGTGCTAATGGATGACGTGATCGTTGGACGGCGCGGACTCGGTGAGCCGAAAGGCCTGTTTCCGTGCTGTATCTCTAATGTCTAAATGTCTAAAGTCAGTTGTCCTCGTTACCTTAAATAAATATTACTTTGATTTCACAATTATGATCTCTGAACAAACTTTTAAACAAATTTACAATAAGTGTAATAGACTACAGTATATTCCCTCTATTTCTCAGCCATTTCTGATTCAAGATGTCCTGCAGTGAACAGTTTACTTGCCTTTTATGGTTTTGCAAATTCATTCCCGTCTTTGCCTAGCGGGCCAAACTCAAGTGTGCATGTGTCAAACACAATAATACCCTCAAGCTCAAAATCTATTTATAGAACCACAGTTAACCAATTCATTTAAGTGTAAATTGTGGAACACGGAGGACTTTTCTCAAGAAAAGCAATGTCGGAATTAGAAACAAATTAGTTTCTGTCGGGCAATTTTTGGGTGGATGGATTGAGAGATGTAAAAAATATTTCATATAAAGGAAAGTTATTCTGGGTCATTCGGGGCTTCAGTTAAAGCAAGGCTCAATGAAACTAAGCTGTTAAAGATGCCCAGAAGCAAGAGCTTCCTGGTTCTGCTCTCAGGTTCACTGAGTTCGAAATGTCTTAGAGTACTTCAACCATAGATAATACCATCTAGCCTGGATCAGATACGTTTAATTAGATTCAGAGGAATGCACACTGAAAACTTTTGAGTTGCTGGAAGGGATGCAAAATGAAAATAGGCTGTCAGTAATGTGACAGTCATTAAATAAACTGGAACAGCAAGAGCGGGTATGTCTATATATGTTTGTTTTATCCGAATGGTATATCATTTGCAAGATGATTTTCAAGCTTAGTTTGCGAGATTATTTGGTTTGTACCTTCCCAAAATATGCAAACAATCAATTACTGCGCTTTATGTTCTGAACGAGCTGAAAAATTACATTTAATGAAAACTGCATTATACAATTCTGATCAATCAACAATGAAATGTGCAAAATGCATACAATCCCGCTTAGCATTCAGAGCAGTCACCAGCTAGCAAGCTGCTGGAGGTTTGCTTGTCGCTTGTCAAAAACATAGCGTGTAGACACCTCAAGAGTTGGTTTTGCGTTTAATTAGTTGCACACGGCATTGGGAATGGAATAGGTGCCTTAATGACATTGCTGTTACCTTGACTTGGCATGTTAAAACTTCACAGATGGTGGAAGCGTAGCTTTACAATACGGGGCACTTTCCAGCATCTGCCCACTGACTTTGATGGGCAATCAGTTTAGCCCATTGTCTGCGGGCCAGATTCCCACAAACGCTTCTAATGAATGCTTTCCTCTTCCATTCTAAAACCTTTAGACACAGCAGGGGTCCCAGATATGGCTGACGCAAAGTGTTGCATCTCGATATACCAAACCGCCCACATGTCGCAGATTTCTCTCCGTTTATTTTGGTAATGTCATCATCTCATATTAACCCTAGCTTAATGATAGATTTTACACTGACTTACTGATCAAAGGGGCAGTGGAGTAAAACGATCAGCACTGTAACATATCCGACTCAAAAGCCAACTACCTTCCGAAACAGTTGTCTATGATCTACTGTTTCTGGGTCAGTAATCAACTGCCAAGCAAGAATAAAATAACATTTGGTCCTAACACCTGTGGTGCAAACTCATAGTCTCCATTACTTCTCTAGATTAAAGAGTTCTGAATTGTGAAGCTAGAGGATGGAATGTAGCTGGAAGAGGAGTGGCAGGGTAGACATAGGTGCAGAAATAGGAGGAAGTCCACATGAAGCACAGGGAAGACTAAAAGAAGGACCCTGACCAAAAACGTCACCTACCCATGTTCTCCAGAGATCCTGCCTGACCCGCTGAGCTACGACAGCACTTTGTGTATTTTTCTCATAAAACTTTAACTGCAGAAAAATACACATACTTTAACAAAAACACCTCTCAAAATTAGAATGTAAATTTTAATCTTTGTAGATTAAACTCTACACATGGTTAGGACCATTGAATCTTTAATCTGTCCTGTGAGCTTTACTTGTAAACCCCAAGTAATATTCAGGTAGCACAGTGGAGCAGCAGTACAGTTACTGCCTTACAGCGCCAGAGACCCAGGTTCGATCCTGACTACGGGTGCTGTCTATACGGAGTTTGTATGTTCTCCCTGTGACTGCTTGGGTATTCTCCGGGTGCACATGTTTCCTCCCACACTCCAAAGATGTGCAGGTTTGTAGGTTAATTGTCTTTGGTAAAAATAGTAAATCGTTCATAGCGTGTGGGGTAGTGCTAGTGTATGGGGTGTTCGCTGGTCGGTACAGACTTAGTGGGCCGAAGGGCCTGCTTCCATGCTGTACCTCTAAACTAAACTAAACTAAATATCTCATGATATGAAATATCTGGTTGATGTGATGAATGTGTTGGCAATGGAGATAGACATTCACGTTGAGGCAGAGCTCATGGTGTCAATCTTCAAAACAGAAAAACCGCCTATACATTGCTAGACTATTCTTTCCCTTTCTCTCTCCATTACATATAGATCTTTGATTCCGCACAATCCTTTCAACTGCTCCAGGAAGAAAGCATGTATAATGTTCCTCATTATAAAGTGAATCTCACATTAAGCCTGGCCAATTTTTACCAATTAAGAGAGTATGACATAATAAAGAAATATGTACCTACCCAAGTGCATACTGTCCTATATAATGCAGTGACATGGAACTTTGTTGTTGGAAGTAGAACATAATGTGCTGTCTCGTACCTTGTTGTTTGGTGGTGACATAATTGGAGCACATCTGTATTGTGGGTGGAGATACTTGTTCAGCAGCAGCATCTGTTTTCTGAGCCCTAATTTTGTAACTCAGATATTGGAACTTTGTCCTATAGTTTGCTGTGCCAGGTAGTTTATCCTTGTGTGTACAAATCAGAAATAACTATTAAATTAGAACAAAGGCTCCCAAGAGCTTTCACTGATAAAACTCTTGCTTACTTACATTTTCTGACTCAATATCTTGTCAACAGAAACAGGACGGCACAGTGTCTCAGCGGTAGAGTTTAAGAAGGAACGGCAGATGCTGGAAAACCGAAGGGAGACAAAAATGCTGGTGAAACTCAGTGGGTGCAGCAGCATCTATGGAGCGAGGGAAATAGGCACCGTTTCGGGCCGAAACCCTTCTTCAGCGGTAGAGTTGCTGCCCCACCGCGCCAGAGACCCAGGTTTGATCCTGACTTGGGTGCTGTCCGTACGAAGTTTATACATTCTTCCTGGGTTTTCTCCGGGTGCTCTGGTTTCCTCCCACACTCCAAGGATGTACAGGTTTGTAGGTTAATTGGCTTTGGTAAAAACTATAAATTGTACCTAGTGTGTAGGATAGTGTTTGTGTATGGGTGTGATTGCTGGTCAGTGTGAACTCGGTTGGCTGAAGGGCCTGTTTCCTCGCTGTACCTCTGAAGTCTAAAGTAAAGTCTAAAAGTGTGGATACAATAGACAATAGGTGCAGGAGTAGGCCATTCAGCCCTTCCAGACAGCACTGCTGGATGTACAAGAATGTGCTATGTAATAGATAAATAAATATGATGACTCAGCTGAACTATTTAGGAAGTCACAACATAGGAATTGGAGACAGAAAAAATGTGGAAGCTTTGGAGAGGGGGCAGAGGAGGTTTACCCAATGTTGAATAGACTTTGATTGTTTTCACTGGAATGTCGGAGATTGAGGGGAGACTTGATAGAGGGATACAAAATTATGAGATGCATAGATTGGGTCGACAGAACGTTACTCCCTGGGTGGAAATATCCAACACTAGCGGTATACCTACAAGGGGAGAGGTGGAAAGTTTAATGGAGATGTGCGGGGACAAGTTTTTTTACACACAGGGTGGTGGGCGCCTGGAACACATTCCCAGGAGTGGTGGTAGACGCAGATATCATAGTGGCATTTTAGAGGCTTTTGGATAGGCACATGAAAGTGCAAGGAATAGAGGGATATTGATCAAGTGCAGGTAGGTAGATGAGATCAGTTCAGCTAGGCATCATGTTCAGCACAAACATTGTGGGCTGAAGGGCCAGTTCCTGTGCTGTTACTGTTCTATGTTCATTGTTCAATGCTCTATGACAGATGCTGGATGATTGCAAGAATTTGAAAGGATGTCATGATTCAACCTTATAAAACACCACTGTTTAAAAGGGAGAGAAATTCACAATGAGTGACCATAAAGAGCGATTCTATGGTATGGTACATCTATATTACAAACTTCATTGTAAAGGTGGAAAATTCCAAAGTATTCTGTTCTTTAGTAATGTACACACCACCATATTCCTCTTCCTTTTGCCAGTGGTATCTTTATAATTTGTTTTAGATAAGAAAACACATGTGGGTGTCAACAGTATTGTACAGTGGAAGTGGATTAGAGTCTGTCATTCAGCACGGAAACAGGCCCTTCGGCCCAACATGCCGACCAAAATGCCCCATCTACGTTAGTCTGACCTGCCCACGTTGGTCGTACATTATCACTGATGCAGATGAGATAAACAGAGTCTATAGTTCATGAAAGTTGTAGTCAGATGCAAATAATCTGCATATTCCAGTCTTTGTGAAAATCGATTGCGATTCCAGTTAATCAGCAATGTATAGGTGAGATGTTCTGGAGTAATTTGTGCAAACTTTCACCATTTTGGCAAGGTTTCCCTTGTCCAATCACAGGTAATTGGTGTATTGGCCTGTGTAAGATGTCCTTATTGTGTGGAGAGTAGATGTGAAAGTGTAATAGCATAGAACTAGTGTGAATGGTGGATTGATAGTCTGCGTGAACTCAATGGGCCGAAGGGCCTGATTCCAAACAATCAAACTGATTTCAATCAATTAAAAGGATTTAATGACAATAAGATTGTCATTACTAGCTACCTAGTATTACTGTTTGTGGCGTATTGTATTTGTGTTTATTATATATTTATCTGTGAGTTATTGTGTTTACATGCTCGTTAAGGTGCAGCAAATAAGAATGTCATTGTTCCGCTGATGATAATTAAACACTATTGACTAAATGACTCATGCCATTACTATGGCTAAAAAGAAAAACTGAAAGAAATGTGGGAACCTGGACAAACAGAGGCTGAGAGTCTGTGTTCCAAGTTTCCAACGAGATGGCGACATGGATAATGGAAGCACGGACAGTGATAAACTTCCAAAAATCCCACTCTTCCAAGGAAGCAATGTCACTGTTCACGAGAGAAGAGGGAAAGAAATAGACTATCGACTGCATAATCTGTGATCAGCAAAAAGCTAGAATCCATCTTTAAGGATGAAATATCAGTAAAGATATGGGAAAGGTCAGTCAGAATGTTAAAATGGGATTAGGTACAGCAACTTGGTTTGCTGAAGGGAGAATAATGCTTGGCAAATCTGATCACATCTCTGCATAGTGTAACATGCAAGGGGAATGAAGAGGAACAAGTGAAGCTATTATATGTAGATTTTTATAAAGGCATTTGACAAGCTACCACAAAAAAGACACAAGAAACTGAAGATGATGGAATCTTAAGCAAAATACCAAGTGCTGAAGGAACTCAGCAGGTAGGGCAGCATCTGGAAAGGGAATGGACAGATGACGCTTTGGGTCACGACCCTTCTTCAGACAGAATGAGGACTCTATATTAAATGAGGTACAACCACAGTAAATATAAAACCTTACGAAACAGTCAAAAGACCAAAGAAAGTGAATCAAAGGGCATCTAATTGATATGACAAAAATTGTCAAAATGAGTACAACATGTTTATATACCCACAGGGTGATGAGTGCCTGGAACGCACTGCCACGGGTGGTGGTTGAGGCAAGTGCGATAGTGGCATTGAAGAGGTTTTTAATATAGGCACAAGGAATGCAGGGATATGGATAATGTGTCGGTAGATAAGAATTGGTGTTGGCATCATTGTGGGCTTGAAAGCCTGTTTCTGTGCTGTTCTGTGTTCTATGGGTCAGACTGCATCCATGGAGGGAATGGATAGACACAGTTTTAGATTGGGACGCCAGATATGCAGTGCAAGTTTCTTTACACACAAAGGTTGGTGGGTGTGATAGAGAACTTGGTTTAACAACCTCTGAAAAAGTTGCAAAAGTTTGATCCATTAGAACCAGATAGACTTTCAAGGATCTGCATGTGCAGACATTTACCGACACCAATCCCCACTCCTCGCCCACCCAAGGCTGAGAATTTCACCGTTTAGACTTTAGAGATGCAGCGTGGAAACAGTTCCATCGGCCCACCGGGTCCACGCCGACCAGCGATCCCCATATACACGAGTTTGATCCTCCACATTAGGGATACATTTTTACAGCAGCCAAATAACCTTGAACCCGAATCTCTTTGGGATGTGGAAGGAAACTGGAGCACACAAAAAAAACCACGTGGCCACAGGGAGAACATACAAACTCCATCTAGACAGCACCCATAGTCAGAATCGAACCCGGGTATCTGGCACTATAAGACAGCAACTCTACCGCCCCACCACTGTACCACCCCCCTTGAACTGCTTTTGGCTTTTATCACGAGGTTAAAAGTTGTGAGGCAACTGACTTTGAAATAAAGTTACCAGTGTAGACAGCTCGTTAACATACCATTGCAACTTTCACCCTTTACTGCATGTTCTTGATAGATGACCAATAGAAGAGTAATTAGTTTTGGATCCAGATGTTCCGTCAACCAATGTGTGCCCATATGTGGAGTAATGAGCCACCATCAACACCATTAATATTACTTTATAACCTCTCTTGTTCCATTTGTTTCAATGTCCTGCCGTGGATTTGCAATAGGACCATAATGGGAGTCTGAAGGATGGCCCGAATGCAAACAGGACAAAATTCCCTCATTGGCTTAAATTTAAGGCCCAGTCAAATCCAGAGGCTCCCTTAAAAATCAACTTCCCACCCAGACTGTTTTTCAAGAAGGCTGTCTACGAGATAGTGGCTGTAGGAAAAAGGAGGGATGGATTGCAGAGTGCAGGTATCTACTGATGTGTAAATCAAAGGGGATTGGGATCTTCCAAGTGGGATCCAGAAGACCAACCCTTGTCTTCCTGTTGATTCCACAAACAACATGCTGGACCGGAGGAATTTCATCTGGCTCCCATCAACACTGGGGAGATCAGTATTCCAACTAACCCATGAATGACGTTGTAATCCTCACTGGAACAAGTTCCTAAGACGGATATCGTGTTGCTGCGTTCATCAATTCCATCTGTACTACACTCCCAACATTTAATAAACATTTAGATAGGTACATGGACAGGGTAGGTTTAGAGGGATATGGGCCAAAAGCAGGCAGGTGGGACTAGTGTAGATGGGGCATGTTGGTCGGCATGGACAAGCCAGGCCGAAGGGTCAGTTTCCACACTGTGTGTTTCTATGACTATGGAGCAAGGATTACCCGATAAAGTAGAAATATATCTGGTGAGAAAAATACTTAATTGTAAGGGGTTCTTTTTATTTGTTGACTGCCTATTTTGGACAAGCCCATTACAATAGGTTAAATCTGCATCAGGGAACCTATGAATTAAAAGATGGGATAGACGGAAGCTCTATGAGAGGTCGACAAGCATCTATGAGAGGCCGACAAGCTTTAGATTTAATTTTAGTTTGAGTTTTATAGATACAGCATGGAAGCTGGCCCTTTGGCCCACCGAGTCCACACTGACCAACGATCACCTGTGCACTAATTCTATCCTACATGCTGGAGGCAATTTGCAAAAGCCAATTAAGCTACAAACCCACACATCTTTGGAATTTGAAAGGAAACCAAAGGGTCCAGAGAAATCCCACATTGTCATAGGGAGAACGTACAAACTCCATACAGACAGCATCTGTAGTCAGGATCAAAGCTGGGTCTCTGGCGCTGTAAGGCAGTAGCTCTACAGCTCTGTGCCGTCTTGATGAGTACCTCATCCATTTGCAGATCACAATAGGTTAAATCTGCCCACCATAGATTCAAAGCAACCCAACAATCTGCTCATCCTGTTTATTTTAGCCTGAAGCGCAGCATTAAACAATACCAATATTTTTAGCGCTTTAGATTTGGACACGAGACATTTGCATAATTAAAGCTAATTGAATGAAAGGTAAAATATTCAATGCCTTTGTAAAATGTTCCTTCTAATTATATTAGATGAAGTATTTAATAATAAAAATCATCACGTTCTAAAATTTTCTAAATGATTCTGGAAATTACATCCTAAGTGGTTTTTGCTTGTTGTTTTTTCATCAAAAATACCATTCATTAAAATAGATCAGAATACAGCAAGTATCGTTCCCTCACATAAAACATTATCTTCCTTCTCATCAGTCAAGTGATTCAAATCTCTTCAAACTGAGAGAAGTCTGAAAGCGTTATGAGATTAATTCTGATCAATAAGTCACATTTGAAAGATTATCATGAAAGTATTTGACACCTTCGGCAGTGGAGAGAACAAAGGTTTGTTTCTCATTTCAGTTCCAGTGTGGCTGCACTATATTGTGGCATGTTTATACTCCGATGTAAATGGTGGATCTATGGAACTCAATATAATTCAACTGATACGTGTAATTCAATAGGCAAGACTAAGGAAGTCTGAAAACTGTCTTCCAGCTGCCTATCGATTCATAAGAAGTAATATTCCAAAAAAACTGGTGACATTTATATGAAGGTAAGACCTCAGGGTGACAGGTGAGAAGGTGTCGCTGCATCCAAAAAGACTTATCAGAGTATTCCAAGGTTTAGAGTGTGTAGGCTACAAGGAGAGGTTGGATAAACTTGGATTTTTTCTCCAGAATGCCGGAGGTTGAGGAGAGATCTGATCGAATTATATAAAATGGTGAGGCATAGATAGGCATAGCAAAGAGGGCATAACTTTTAGGTGAGAGGGGCAAAGTTTAAAAGAGACACAAAGAATGGTGGGTGCCTGGAACGTGCTGCTAGGGGTGGTGATGGTGATGTTTTGAGGCTTTCAGATAGGCACATGAATATGCTGGAAATGGAGGGATATGGATTGTGTGCAGACAGAGGGGATTCATTTATCTTGGCATTATGCTTGGCACAGACATTTTGGGCTTGTTCCTGCACTGTACTGTTTTATGTTATATAAATGAATACTGTTGGTCAAGAGATATATTTTAATTTGCATCTGATCAAATGAGAATTAAATAGTAGACAGATAAGATTAACCATAATGAGTACATAACATGCACTGCAAAATGAGTAAACTTGACGAAAGGAAACTTTAAGAACAAGTTTTAGTTTGCTTGTGGCCTCATTATTTCCTGAGGCAGACTTTGTGAAAAGTTTGGACCATAGTTCCTGATATGTTGAATTCTAATTCTTGTCATTAACAGAATATCATTGAGTTTTGCCCATACAAGTAAGGAATAATCTAATGATAAATACTTCAAAGGAGATTTCAAGGATGGCATCATAAAGTCAAACAATTAAAAAAAGAAGAAATCAGTGCTTTTCCCCCCCATATGCAACCAGAAACAAGAAGGTGGCTGGGCTTTAGGATTATTACAGACAATTTAGAGGGCACACGTTAAAGAACTTATTTTCATGGAGGGCGATTATCAATTGGATTGAGTTGCTAAGATACTGAATTTAAGATTCACAATGTAGCAGGATTTTGGAAGCTGATCAGAAGTGATGGAGCCAATTTCATCGCAACCAACTATTCAAAAATTGACAATTTTATGCCTTTTAAAAAATGTGTTTTACCCATTATCAGCATATAAAAATGTATCAACTAATGGCATTTCAATTCCAACTGAAAAGAGTTATTGAACGTTCAATATTTTGTTAGTTGAATGATGGAGCAGCTGATTGCAGACATACATTTACTGCAGGAGTAAATCTTGCACCTTTCTTTTCTATTATCGGTGAGCACGTTTATACACTAATGAGGATTTGTACAAAGCCAGATGGTCACTCACACATTGTAATTACCAGTTGGTGGAAAATACACTGTGTAGGAAGCAAGTGCAGATGCTGGTTTAAACTGGCGATAGACACACAAAAAGCAGGAGTAACTCAGCGGGTCAGGCAGCATCTCTGGAGAAAAGGAACATTTCGGATCAAGGCCCTTCTTCAGACTGAGAGTCTGGGGAAACGGAAACGAGAGATTTAGACGGTGATATGGAGAGATATAGAACAGACGAATGAATGAAAGATATACAAAGAGTAACAATGATCATGGAAAGGAGGATCCCACAATGGTCCAGTGTTGGCTGTGGACTAGGTGTTAACGAGTTATACTGACAGTGAAACTTAACAGGATGACAGTGAAACTAGTACGACGACAAGGGTGGGGGACGGATGGATAGAGAGGGAATGCACGGGTTACTTGAAGTGGAAGAAATCAATATTCATACCACTGGGTTGTAAGCTGCCTTGCACTGTGGCTGAAGTTAGGTGATGCAGGCTACCACCATTCAAGAGGAGCACCAAATGCCAATAGGGTGAATCGATAGGCTCAATCCTCCAACCTTTCATATTTGTTCTGGTCACAGATAAGTGGCATTCACCTTGGTATTTGCATTATCTTAATTTCCGCAAATGCTTTGATAATTCTAAGCACTGCTTTGTTGTTTTCTCACATTGCAGCGAGTTGCGATTGAATTGATAGCAGCATCAGTCTGCACACAGCCAAGCTGATCCCATTTCCCTGCCAATAGCCTGTCAGGAGTGCTCCTACTAGTAATTAGATATCAGTCAAAGTTAAAAAGTTGGCACGTCTTGAATTTCCTTTTGGCACATTATGAGCTGTTCTGGAATAAACATTGACTTGCAATTCAGAATCACAGCCTTGTGGGATTGAAATGTGTAGGTGTGCAAGCGGCTGCAGGTTTTGAGCTACCTGAACCACGTTGCAAAGACAATCTGCCAGTGCAACAACAATAATGGATGGGATTTATATAGCGCCTTTCTAATACTCAAGGCGCTTTACATCGCATTATTCATTCACTCCTCAGTCACACTCGGTGGTGGTAAGCTACTTCTGTAGCCACAGCTGCCCTGGGGCAGACTGATGGAAGCGTGGCTGCCAATCTGCGCCTACGGCCCCTCCGACCACCACCAATCACTCACACACATTCACACACATTCACACACAGGCAAAGGTGGGTGAAGTGTCTTGCCCAAGGACACAACGACAGTATGCACTCCAAGCGGGATTCGAACCGGCTACCTTCCGGTTGCCAGCCGAACACTTAGCCCATTGTGCCATCTATGCAACATTGTGCCATCTATGCAACAATGCAACATAAGTGGCAGCAATATTGGGGGCGCAGATTCCTAAATTTAGCAGCACCCAAGAAGAATCTTTAGTTTGCACTACTAGAGTCATAGATGGAATCATGGAGTCATACATCATGGAAACAGGTCCAACGGCCCAAATTGCCCACACCAACCAACATATCCCATCTACACTAGTCCCACCTGCCTGCATATGTCCCATATCCCTCCAAACCTGTCCTATCCATGTACCTGTCTAATTGTTTCTTAAACATTGCAATAGTCCCTGCTTCAACTACCTTCTCTAGCAGCTCATTCCATACACCCACCACCCTTTGTGTGAAAAAGTTACCCCTCGGATTCCTAGTAAATCTTTCCCCCTTCACCTTAAACCTATGTTTACGTGAATAGTTTAGTTTAGAGATACAATGCGGGAAAAGGCCCTTCGGCCCACCCAGTCCACGCCGACCAGCGATCACCCCGTACACTAGCGCCATCCTACATACTTGAGCCCATTTACAATTTTTACCAAAGCCAATCAACCTACAAACGTGCATGTCTTTGGGATGTGAGAGGAAACTGGAGCACCCGGAGAAAACCCACACGGTCACGGGGAGAACGTTTAAGTGTGGTGTTTTTGTGTTAATTTTGGCTGCAGTCGGTGTTTGCAAATAATAATTCCTTTTGAACAGAGCATCTCTTTTAAATGAAAGTGGGCAGGTGGGCTGTTTGGAAGAAACCACGTTACAAACTGTGCTCTCCTGCCATTAAGTGTATTCCAAATGAAAAGGGGAGAATTGAATTAGTCTAAGTGATTAACCATACAGGGATATTATGACTCAGATGGGAACAGATTGACTTCGGAGTTCTCTTCACCTAACGACTGTGCCAGTATTTTAAACACCGCGGAGTCACCGCTGATTGTGCTGATTAATTTAAAGCTGTTAGACAGAGGATATTCTGCAACCATCAGTCACAGCTGTTGCCGCTCCACATCCCTGCCACACATCTGCTTCCAGCTCAATTAATCACCCGTCCACAACATGCAGCGCATTTCTCACCGCGGTCTGAAACATTCATTTTTCAACATTCTCCTGCTAAAGACAACCTTTAAGATCACTTAATTATCCAGTGTGAAGAAATGGCTGGTTAAACCACTGCAACTTCGCACGTGGTAGCAAGAGGGATATAATCTCGCAGCTGTTACCCACTTTAGCATTGTCGTTCACCAACTCAAAGCTTCAATCCCTCATATCGATAGTAATGCCCCTGTCCCACTTAGGAAACCTGAACGGTAACCTCTGGAGACTTTGTGCCCCACCCAACGTTTCCGTGCGGTTCCCGGAGGTTGCAGGTGGTTGCCGAAGGTTGCAGGTAGTGGAAGCAGGTAGGGAGACTGACAAAAACCTCCGGGCGCAAAGTCTCCAGAGGTTTCCATTCAGGTTTCCTAAGTGGGACAGGGGCATTTGTCCAAATGTCTTTTAAATGTTATAATAGCAACCTCCTCTAGCAGCTTGTTCCATATATCCACCACTCTGAGTGTAAAATATGCCCCTAAGGTTCCTATTAATTTTTTCCCTTCTTACCATAAACCTATGTCCTCTGGATTTTGACCCCCGCCTACTCTGGGTAAAAGACAGTGCATTTCCACTATAGATTCCCCCTTAAGACTTAATACACCTCTATAAGATCACACTCAGCCTCCTGTGCTCCAAGGAATAAACTCCTTGCCTGCCCAAACATTCCCTGTAGCTCAGGCCCTCAAGTCCTGGCAACATCCTCGTAAATCTGCTCTGCACTCTTCCCAGCTTACAGACAGTCAGATGGGAAAGCAGTGATGCGAAGAAAAAGTGTTTTTTCTTTGCAGATAAAAGACCAACATTTGATCAAAATCAGGTTGATAGTGAAGGCTATGATCAATGGACATCATCTGATTAGCAACACCACACAGATCTAGACTCAAAGATTGTTAGCTTCTGTTGTCTGATATCACAATGGATGAAGACCATGTCAATTCCTTCTCTTGCCTGGAGAGAGATTCATGGCAAACATAATGGACAGGCAGATAGATGTGGTGACAATAGCACGAGGTAATGGCCCAGAATGTAGCGAACAAATAAATGCTGAGTCCAACAATGAGTCATTATGTACTCCAGCCCTCCTAAGGTCATCTATTCCTGGTGTAGGAAGGCACTGTAGATGCTGGTTTACACTGAAGACAGGAACAAAATGCTGGAGTAACTCAGCGGGTCAGCCAGCATCTCTAGAGAAAAGGAATATGTGACATTTCGAAGACCCTTCTTCAGATCCCAGGTCCTGATTTGTTCTGGCCTTTTCACTCCTCCAGTTCCCCCCCTCACCCACCTCCACACTTCAGTCTGAAGTGGGGTTCTGACCATATTCCTTTTCTCCAAAGACGCTGTCTGATCCGATGAGTTACTTCAGCATTTTGAGTCTATCTGCTGGGGGATTTCAGCGGGTCAGGCAGCATCTGTGGAGGGAACGGACAGACAACTTTTCAGGTCCAGACCCTTCTTCAGACTGATGGATTCAGGGGAAGAGAGCTGGGAAAGAGAGATGGGAAGAGGTGATGGAAAAGTTTAGAGGGGTTAGATAAGAGAGATACAGCGTGGAAACATGCCCTGCAGCCCACCCAGTCCCCGCCAACCAGCGATCCCTGTACACTAACTTCTAACCTCAGTCTGAAGAAGGGTTTCGGCCCGAAACATCACCTATTTCCTTTGCTCCATAGATGCTGCTGCACCCGCTGAGTTTCTCCAGCATTTTTGTGAACCTGCAAACCTGAACGTCTTTGGAATGTGGGAAGAAACCAGAGCACCTGGAGGAAACCCACGCGGTCAGGGGGAGAACGTACAGACTCTGTACACCAGCACCCATAGGCAAGATCAAACCCGGGTCTCTGGCGCTGTAAGGCAGCAACTCTACCACAGTGCCACTGTGCCGGAGGAGGTGAATGAAACAGGGAGGTGTGAGAAGGCAGGAGAAATGTGTGTGTACCGAGAGTGCAGAGGGAGAAAACCCAAAACGCTGTTTCGTCCATCTCCCTCCATAGATGCTGCCCGACCCACTGAGTTCCTCCAGCATCCGCAGTTTCTTGTTTCTCCAGTTTGTAGTTATTTGGGAACAGTTCCACAGATCCCTGCTTTACAATCAGCGATCTCTCATGCCAGCTGAGCAGTCAATCAATTCTCACAGACTACAAACTGGGACAAAAAAATGTTTAAACTGATAATAAAGATAAGAATATAATTTACATTAAAGAAAGAAACTTATTAAATCATTTTAATATCTTTAGCTTTTTGAAATATTAATGAGGGAACTGCTCAGTCTACATGTGTTAAATTAGTTTTTCAAGCCAAATTGGTTTTTAGGCTATAATTTTAAGTAAAAACCTGCGTGTCTTTGGAGTGTGGGAGGAAACCGGAGATCTTGGAGAAAACCCACGCAGGTCACAGGGAGAACGTGCAAACTCTTTACAGACAGCACCTGTAGTCAGGATTAATCCAGAGTCTCTGGCGCTGTGAGGCAGCAACTCTACCGCTGCACCATTATGCCACTTTGTTTTATTATTTCTATCGAATAGATGTTTCTCCCATTTCCACTGCTGGTGTAGAAATATGTGCCTTTTAGATGTGTTTGTGTTATTGCCTTTGTGTTCCTGGTGTTTCAGTCAATAATATGACTCGTGCTCTGCTGTTAAGTGACATATTTCCCATATACAACATTTCCTATAGATTCAAGAGAGGCCTTAAATCAAAATCATACCTCAGTCGTGCTGAAATATTAGTGTCGAGAGCCCATTTAGTCAATTGGACAGCCACATGGATCACACTGAAGTCAATGGAACCAATTTTCAGACGAGTTCACAGTGCGTTTATTACAGTTTTGCTTGTTTGGCACAAGTGAGCAAAGGTGGAGCTTTTCCTCACTATATATGAGGTAGAGGAATGGCAAATAGAGTTTAATTCAGATAGTGTGAGGTGTTGCATTTTGCAAAGTCAAACCAGGGCAGGTCTTTCACAGTGAACTGTAGGGCCTTTGGGAATGTTGTGGAGCAGAAGGTTTCAGGACACCAGGTACTTTTGTTCCCTGAAAGTCGTGTCGCAGCTAAATCGGAGGCTTTTGCTACATTGGCCACCATCAGTCAGAGAATAGAGTGTACAAATTGGGGCATTATGTGGCAGTTGTACAAGGTGTTGGTGATGCCGCACCTGGATTATTGTGTCCAGCTTTGGTCGACCTGCTATTAGGAAAATTGCCAATAAGCTGTAAAGAGTCAGAGAAGATTTACGAGGATGTTGCCAGTATATGGAGAGATTGAGCAGGCTAGGACCTTGTTTTCCCATATGCAGCAGGCTGGTGTATAAAATCACGAGGGGCATAGATAGCCATTTTCCCAGAGTAGACGAATCAAGGTACATGTGCGGCACTGTGGCGCAGCGGTAGAGTTGCTGCCGTACAGCGAATGCAGCTCCAGAGACCTAGGTTTGATCCTGACTACGGGTGCTGTCTGTACGGAGTTAGTATGTTCTCCCCGTGACCTGCGTGGGTTTTATCCGAGATCTTCGGTTTCCTCCCACACTCCAAAGACGTACAGGTATGTAGGTTACTTGGCTTGGTATAAAATGTAAATTGTCCCTAGTGGGTATAGGATAGTGTTGATGTGCGGGGATCGCTGGTCGGCACGCACCCGGTGGGTCGAAAGTGCCTGATTCCATGCTGTATAACCATATATAACCATATAACAATTACAGCACGGAAACAGGCCATCTCGGCCCTACAAGTCCATGCCGAACAATTATTTTCCCTTAGTCCCACCTGCCTGCACTCATACCATAACCCTCCATTCCCTTCTCATCCATATGCCTATCCAATTTGTTTTTAAATGATACCAACGAACCTGCCTCCACCACCTCCACTGGAAGCTCATTCCACACAGCTACCACTCTCTGAGTAAAGAAGTTCCCCCTCATGTTACCCCTAAACTTCTGTCCCTTAATTCTGAAGTCATGTCCTCTTGTTTGAATCTTCCCTATTCTCAAAGGGAAAAGCTTGTCCACATCAACTCTGTCTATCCCTCTCATCATTTTAAAGACCTCTATCAAGTCCCCCCTTAACCTTCTGCGCTCCAGAGAATAAAGACCTAACCTATTCAACCTTTCTCTGTTAGTTGTTGAAACCCAGGCAACATTCTAGTAAATCTCCTCTGTACTCTCTCTATTTTGTTGACATCCTTCCTATAATTGGGCGACCAAAATTGTACACCATACTCCAGATTTGGTCTCACCAATGCCTTGTACAATTTTAACATTACATCCCAGCTTCTATACTCAATGCTCTGATTTATAAAGGCTAGAATACCAAAAGCTTTCTTTACCACCTTGTCTATATGAGATTCCACCTTCAAGGAACTATGCACGGTTATTCCCAGATCCCTCTGTTCAACTGCATTCCTCAATTCCCTACCATTTACCATGTACGTCCTATTTTGATTTGTCCTGCCAAGGTGTAGCACCTCACATTTATCAGCATTAAACTCCATCTGCCATCTTTCAGCCCATTCTTCCAAATGGCCTAAATCACTCTGTAGACTTTGGAAATCCTCTTCATTATCCACAACACCCCCTAACTTGGATACATCTGCATACTTACTAATCCAATTTACCACACCTTCATCCAGATCATTGATGTACATGACAAACAACAAAGGACCCAACACAGATCCCCGAGACACCCCACTAGTCACCTGCCTCCAACCCGACAAACAGCCATCCACCATTACCCTCTGGCGTCTCCCATTCAGCCATGCTTGTATGCCATGTATCTCTAAACTAAACTCAAAACTAAGATCTAGAGGGCATAGGGTTTAGGTGAGAGAGAAAAGAGTGAATGGAAACCAGAGGGGTGACGTGTTTTACACAGAGGTTGGTGGGTAGGAAATGTTTAGAGGAATATAGGCCAGGCACAGGCAAATGGGACTAAAGTAGATTTAGTTTAGTTTAGAGATACAGCAAGGAAACAGGCCCTTCGGCCCACCGGGTCTGTGCCGACCAGCGATCCCCTCACATTAATACTATCCTACACCCACTAGGGACAATTTTTACATTTAGCAAGCCAATTAACCTACAAACTTGTACATCTTTGGAATGTGAGAGGAAACTGAAGATCTCGGAGAAAACTCACGCAGGTCACGGGGAGAACGTACAAACTCCGTACAGAGAGCACCCGTAGTCGGGATCGAACCCGGGTCTCTGGCTCTGCATTCGCTGTTAGGAAGCAACTCTACTGCTGCGCCACCGTGACTGCCTAAAATTATAGAGTAAGAAAACAGGACCTTGGGCCACATCGAGTCCACACCAACCATTGGTCATCGGTTCACATTAGTTCTATGTTGTCCCACTTTCCCATCCACTCCCTACGCACTAGGGGCAACTTACAGAGGTTGATGAATCTACACACATCTTTGGAATGTGGGAGGAAACCAGAGCAGCTGGAGAAAGCCCACAAGGTCACAGGGAGAACGTGCAAACTCCACACAGACAGCACCCGAGATCCGGATCGAACCTGGGTCTCTGGCATTGTGCGGTAGCGGCTCAACCAGCTGTGCCACGGTGCTGCCCTTGGGGCATCTTGGCCGGCATGGACCAGGTGGGGAAAGGGCCAGTTTCCGTGCTGTACGACCCGTATGTCTGTAGCTTCCACTAAACGTGACTGTACGTTCCACGTGAACTTTGTAGCAGATCTACTCCCAGCTCAGTACTTCTAGAATCAGCACATATAATCACTGGTGCATAATTACGTGCTGGCACTGAACCACTGTTCCGGTACTTCTGTGCTCACGTCACGGTAGCTTCATGAGCCTTTGTAATCTGATGAAGCAGCAGCAGGAAACTGCAAATCTTCAGCATCCTAGACAGCTTCTGTACGTTTACAGCGCAGGTTGAAGCTACATCAATATAGCCGATGCATTCAGTCCATCATTCCGGTCTGGGTACCTAATACAGTCTGCATTCGTCATTACAGATTTTTGTTATGGTGGACAAAATCTGTTGTAACCAAAGCATCTGTTTGTGTTGAGTAAACTTTTATAAATGAATTTACAATGTTTAAAGTATTATGTATTGTGTGTCCTTTCCTGTTTATTGTATGTCCTGTTTATTGGGTGACCTTCCAATAATGGACATATTTATCCCTCCCTTATTCGGATATAGTGGACGAATGGCAATAGCAGACCCCATTTCCCCAACATGGTCCATTATATCAAAGGTTATCTGTATTACTGATTCTTGTATATCGATTCCTCTGTTATTGGCCCACAATGTCCATGCCGAACATGATGCCTCATTAAACAGATCTTATCTGCCTCTACGCGATCCCTATCCCTGTATTTCCTGCACTTCCATGTGCCTGACCAATAGCCTCACAAATGCCACTATCGTATCTGCCTCCACCACCACCCCTAGCCAATAAATCATAAATCACCAACAAATAAACGATACATTTAAACTAAAATACGATTCAATTCACCAATAAACTCACAAATAAATTTAGCGTCTCCATAATACAGACAGGTTTGTAGGTTAATCGGCTTGGTATAAATTAAACAATTGTCCCTCGTGTGTGTAGGGTAGTGTTAATATGCGGGGATCGCTGGTTGGTTCGGACTCAGTGGGCCGTAGGGCCTGTTTCCTTGCTGTATCTTTAAATTAAACTAAAACTAATTATGTATAACTAAATTGATAATGAAAAATATAGCCGCATTACAAAATAGTTCTTTGACCACCACATTGTTACTAACTTGGAATAGATATATGCCTCTTCACTTGTTACAACTGTTCAATATTTGCAATATGCACATCCTTAACACAAAATGGATCATTGCTTCTATAAAAGGCACGTTGTGTACACAGAGTTTTATTGGTGTCAAAGAAGTGGGTTTCTCAGATGTTAATTTGCTGCCCAATTTATATGAATAAAAACTGAAGAATATCCTACTACAATATCGAAGTAGGAGGAATATATGTAGCCTGTCATTGTCATTGGCAGTTTTAGTAAATGGTGGGGGGAGAGAGGGGAGAGAGTGGGGAGGGAGAGTGGGAGGGGGAGGGGGGAGGGAAGTGGAAGAGTGGGTAGAGAGGGAGAGGTAGAGGGGTAGGGGGAGTGGTGGAAGAGGACAGAGGGGTAGGGGAAGGGGTGGTGGGTGAGAAGGGAGGGAGGGGAAAGTGAGGGGGAGAGAGAGGGGTGGGGGAGAGAGAGGGAGAGGGGTGGGGTAAGTGGGAGAGAAGTGGAAGAGTGGGGAGGGAGGGAAGGGCGAGAGGTGGAAGAGGGACAGAGGGGTAGGGGGAAGGGGGCGGAGGGAGAGAGGGAAGGGGGTGGGAGGAGGAGGGGGAGGAGGGGGAGGAGAGGGAGAGTGATGAGGAGAGGGAGATGGAGAGGAGGAGGAGAGATGGGTGGGGGGAGATGGGGTACCATCATGAGGTACCACCTCCAGTTTAAATTCCATTTGGAATATTTTGGAGGACCAAGAAACCAAGAACCAAGAAAATGTATTTCTGAGGTGATATTCGATTCTATCTTGTGATTAGATTGTACAATAATGAAATGAATGGCAAACATGTGCTGAAGAACAGCAGGCATTGCACCGTATAGCAATTAGTTGAATATTCTTTTAGTTTAGTAAAAGAGGAGGTACAGTTGTGCAAATCAGCTAAGCATATGAATAATTCAGATTTATTATAAATGTTAATTAGGCCAAATTGTATATTTATTACACATCAGAGACCATAATTCATACAAAGTAAACCAATGAATACTCCAGGGGTTTTATCTCCCAAACATCTCACAAACTATTTAGTTATTTACAATCAACTATGATTTCTTCACCAGCAATTCCCCAAGCAGTCAAATAAAGCTGCAGAATGTGAATAACCTTTCTTTCACCATTCCCATTGTGCAAGAATTAAAGAGATAATCGTTTAATATCCTTAATTTAGGTGACACTTTTGCCTTACGTGTGGGAGTGGTAGGTATTGTGATGGACCACAGTATGATTTCCCAGTCATAGTCAGACAGCACGGAAATAGGCCATTTGGCCCTACTCATCCATGCCAACCAAGATGCCCCATCAAAGCCAATCCCATTTGCTCGTCTTTGACCCATATCTCATTGAACTTCTCCCATCCATGTTCCTGTACAAGTGTCTTTGAAATGCTGTTTATAGTACCTGCCTCAACTATCTCCTCTGGTAAAATGTGTAGGAAGGAACTGCAGATGCTGGTCAGGCAGTATTTCTGGGGAAAAGGAAGGGTCTCGACCCAAAACATCACCTATTACTTTTCTCCAGAGATGCTGCCTGACCTGCTGAGTTACTCCAGCTTTTTGTGTCTACCTCCTCTGGTACCTCACTCCATACACTCCATATACCCACTACCTTCTGAATGAAAAGTCAAAGAAAAGGATCAAAAGATTATGAGGTATATTTTTCATTGTTTGTTCAAATATCTTATTTACCTG
The DNA here is from genome assembly GCF_010909765.2 of Amblyraja radiata. Taxonomy (NCBI): domain Eukaryota; kingdom Metazoa; phylum Chordata; class Chondrichthyes; order Rajiformes; family Rajidae; genus Amblyraja; species Amblyraja radiata. The sequence continues at coordinate 30,799,775 of NC_045981.1, forward strand.
TGATATTAGTCCATGCAGGCATCACATTATTAGCAGCTCCCTACGATATCCTGTTTTGTTTAATCTGGTGAAATGCAAATGTGTATCTTGTGCATCAAAGTTATTTTTGTTATTGCAATCAAGAATATTATTGGAATTAATTTGATTTGCCTTCGCAGACATTTTCTTTTGTTTCAAATTGTTAACATTTTGATGTTACCATTCCTTTTCTTTGTGAATTTAGTTTTTAGAGCTCAAAAATAGTGATCTTAAAGTGCCAAGTCTTTTGTCCAAAAGGCAGAGAGCAAAATGCTGGAGGAACTCAGCCAGTCAGACGGCATCTGTGGTGGGAATGGACAGGCAACAATTCGAGGTGAGATCTATTCCACAAATTGGAGTAGGGGGGGGGGGGGAGAAAGCTGGAAGGAGAGAGGTGGGGGCAGGACAAAGACTGGCGAGTGATGGGTGGATACAGATGATGGAGGTTTGATTTATAGATGGGTGAAGTAAATGACAAAAGCTGGAGGTGAAAAGGAGACAAAAATGTGTCAGATAAGGAGAGAAGAGGAGGAGTGAAATGTAAAGCTAGTGGGAGAGATATTGGTGAAATGGGACAGGAGGGGGAAGTTGGGGGATAGAAGGGAAATGAGTGACTCGGGAAGAAGAGATGAGCATACAGAGGAGGGAAAAGGACCAGGGTGACTGGATATAATATTTGTCCAAGGATAGGGGAAAGGAGAAATGCATTTCAGTTTTAATTAAGGCCTTTGATTTTCAAATTAAACATAATGTGGAAACTTTGCTTGGAGATAATGATTTGATCTGTTTTTATAAAACCTGAACAATTCTCTTAAAAAAAGAATGGGCAACAGTAAATAGTAATTTTTCGCATTGTTTTGGAATTCCCTTGTTACACAAAAATAAATCAAGAGCCAACTCCTTTACCGTTTATCACTAAAATACCAGAATAAAGCCACTTATAGTAATGGCTCATCTGCTGGCTTAGAAGTGCCCCTCTGTCAGAACCAGCAGAAAGCTGGGACATTAATACCACCAGCTCCCCCACTTTTCTGCATTAGACCCACTCCATTGCCACTTATTGAAGCAGCACGTCTGAAAAAAACCCACTAGAGAGTCCGTCTCGATAAATCTGCACCGATTGGGACCATTAGGAGTTGAGCCAGTGATGAAATATAACACAAATGTTACCATAGCAACGCTGTGGCATTCTTTCAACGGGATCCTAAAAACGCAAACCCTCTTGGCTTGCTTTTATTTTTAACATGATGAACAACATTTAGACAGATGATGGGTAATTTCTCCCTTCCTCAGTTGTATACCATGGCTGATATAAAACTGACAAACTGTCTCCGGATGTTCATGTTGCATAAACACAAAGTGCTGGAAGAACTCAACGGGGCAGTCAGCATATTCAATTCAATTCAACTTTAATGTCATTGCACAAATACTGAGTATGGGTACAACGAAATGCAGTTTTGCGTCAGTCCGTAGTAGTAGTGCATATAGAAATTAAAAAAAAAAGAAGATACAGAATAATCAAAAATACAGAATAATTAAACAATGGGGACGGAGGGACCGGAGAAATCTATCGGCGGGACTCCGAGTTCAGCAATGTGATGGTATAATTGTAGAAGCTGTTCCTCATCCTACTGGTACGAGACCTGAGGCTCCTGTACCGTCTCCCTGATGGGAGGAGGGCAAACAGTCCATGGTTGGGGTGGGAGGGGTCTTTAATGATCTTCCCAGCCCGTCTCAGACACCGTTTTCGGTGGAGGGCATCCATGGCAGGGAGCGGGGCACCGATGATGTGCTGCGCGGTTTTCACCACCCGTTGTAGTGCCTTCCTGTCCGCAACAGTGCAGCTGCTGTACCATACCGTGAAGCAGGTGGTCAGGATGCTCTCGATGGTACAGCGGTAGAAGTTGGTCAGTATCTGGGGGGACAGGTGGGCTTTCTTGAGCCTCCTCAGGAAGTAAAGGCACTGTTGTGCCTTTTTGATCAGCTTGGAGGTGTTGAGGGACCAGGACAAATCCTCCGAGATATGTACCCCGAGGAATTTGTAGCTGGAGACGCGCTCCACCTCAGTCCCGTTTATATGGATGGGGGTATGACTGCATCCTCTGACCTTCCTGAAGTCGACAATAATTTCCTTCGTCTTCTTGGAGTTGAGGACGAGGTTATTGTTGGCACACCAGGTTGTCAGGTGCTGGACCTCCTCTCTGTAGGCTGACTCATCGTTGTCACTGATCAGTCCTACCACCGTGGTGTCGTCAGCAAACTTAATGATGGTGTTGGATCCGTACTTAGGGATGCAGTCGTGGGTGAAGAGGGAGTAGAGGAGAGGGCTGAGCACACAGCCCTGTGGCACGCCGGTGTTCAGTGTTATAGTGGAGGAGGTGAGGTTGTTGACCCTAACAGACTGTGGTCTGTTGGTGAGGAAATCCAGTGTCCAGTTGCAGAGGGAGGTGGAGATGCCAAGTCCGCTGATCAAGCTGGCGGGGATGACAGTGTTAAAGGCAGAGCTGAAATCAATGAACAGCAACCTGATGTAGGAGTTGTTGTTGTCCAGGTGGGTCAGGGCAGAGTGTAGAGCCGCCGATATGGCGTCCTCTGTAGACCTGTTGGCCCGGTAGGCAAACTGATGGGGGTCCAGTGTGGGGGGGAGGCTGGCTTTGAGGTGAGCCAAGATCAGCCGCTCAAAGCACTTAGCAATGACAGGGGTGAGTGCCACTGGGCGGAAATCATTGAGACTCCCTGTGGCTGACTGTTTGGGCACTGGCACGATGGTTGATGTCTTGAGGCAAGTGGGGACAACACCCTGGGCCAGTGAGAGATTGAAAATGTCGGTGAAGACTGGGGATAGTTGTCCAGCACATGCCCTAAGCACCCGGCCAGGGATGCCATCGGGGCCGGCAGCTTTGCGCTCATTCACCTTGCTCAGTGCATCTTGTACAGCAGAGGTGGAGAGACTGAGGGGTTGTTCATTCGGGGGTGGAGCAACTTTGATGGCTGGGGTTTTGTTGTCCCGGTCAAAGCGAGCATAGAAATGGTTTAGCTCGTCAGGAAGGGTGGCGTTGTCGGGGGGAGGGGTGTTAACTTTCTGGTAATCGGCAAGGGATTTGATTCCTTGCCACATGCGCCTGGGGTCAGAGTTGTTTTGGAAGTGCTCCTCAATCCGCCGTTTGTGATTGAGTTTGGCATTCCTAATTCCCATTTTCAGATTGGCCCTGGATGAGCTGTATCCCTCAGCGTCGCCAGATCTGAAAGCGGCATCGCGAGCCTTCAGTAGGAGTCTGACCTCTCTGCTCATCCACGGCTTCTGGTTAGGGAAGGTCTTTATCTCTTTGTGGGTAGTGACATTATCGGTGCAGAATTTTATATAGTCCATAACTGTTGAGGTGTATGAGTTGATGTCCACTTGTGAATTGAAGGTGGACTGGGTAGCAAACAGACTCCAGTCTGTCTGCTGAAACTGCTCCTGTAAAACAGAGACAGCCCCCTCAGGCCAAACCTTCACTGTCCTCATATGTGCAGGGAGTGCAGGGGCAAATGACGTATTAGGTCAGGACTCTTCTTCAGTCTGAAAAAGGGTACCAACCCGAAAAATCATCTAATCATTTCCTCCACAGATGCGGCCGGACCGGTTGAGTTCTTCCAGCACTTTGTGTTTTGCTCAGGGTCCCAGCATCCACAGTCTCTTGTTTTCCACTATGTCCTGGACACACAAATGTACACATCGCTGCTCAGAGATGGGGCTGTTTTGCACTAATAATGGGGTTTATGTTTATTTATCATTTTGTTTATTGTGTTATCTAAGGTGGAAGGGGAAAGATTTAATAGGAACCCAAGGGGCAATGTCTTTTTTTACATAAAGGGTGGTAGGTATATGGAATGAGCTATCAGAGCAGGTAATTGAGGAAGGTACTATAACAACATTTAAAAAACATTTGGACGGGTACATGGACTGGAAAGACAGAGGGATATGGGCCAAACGCAGGCAGGTGGGACTAGTGTAGGTGGGGCATGTTGGTCGGTGTGGGCAAGTTGGTCCAAAGGGCCTGTTTCCATGCTATATGAGTACGATGACTCTGCGAGTATTGTGTTTACATACTTGTTATGGGGTCAAGAAAAGAGCGTTCACGTCGCGGCCCTGTTTCCACCAATCTTTCCCCCACAACGCACAAGAAGCACAAGAGTGACAAGGCAGACACCATTGTATGCTGATGCCGAGAAGTGTGTTCAGCTCCGACTGAACAACTTCTAATCTTGTGTGTGGACTCGATGAGAAGTTGCTTGTTATGCTGCTGCAAGTAAGAATTTCATTATTCCATTTTCTGTATATGTGACAATTAAACACTCTTGACCTCGTCAGCTGTTTCTTTTTTATTTCAAATCATTGATTTCAGACCACTGAATTTTTTGTCCATTGGGCATTTGAATTCATTTTAAAATAAATCATATGGAATTAAAAGTAAACAGTTTTCAGTACATGGTGCCCAGCAATGCTATTAAACCGCCCAATAAAATCAACTGCTTTCACCACGTTTACTTATCACTAATTAATCCAAAGTATTTCAATAGACTAACCAAGTAGCCTGGACAGTCAAGAGACAGTTCTCTCAAGACCTTCAGCGGTATAGTTGCTGCCTTACAGCGCCAGAGACCATGGTTCGATTCTCAGGTGCTGACTATATGGAGTTTGCATGTTCTCCCTGTGACATGCGTGGGTTTTCTCCAGGTGCTGCAGTTTCCATCCACACTCCAAAGACGTGCATATTTCTAGGTTTCTATAAATTGTTCATAGCGTGTAGGATAGTGTAGTGTTGGTCGGTGCAGACTCGTGAGCTGAAGGACCTATTTCCGTGTAACTTTACCAAGTGTAAAATGTATTATTATTGTCTCATGTACAGAGATACAGTGAAAAGCATGTTCTGCATGCCATTCAGTCAAATTGTACCATACATAAGAACAGCAGATCCTCTTCTGGAACAGCAGGGAGACAGTCGGCGACATCTTGCAACTTCCAAGTTTCTGAATAGTCCGATCCTGGTCCAAGGAGATGTCCAATTTGTGATTTTCTTCCTCTAAGGTCCGGTGTCCTGGAGGCCCTGGATCATGTTGTAGGTGTCAGCCTGACCCAGCGCAATGCCGTCGGCTCCTTCCACCACCAGCTGCCGCAGGCTACGCTCAATCACTCGTTATTTTGTGACATGGAAGGTGGAGGAGGTCACTTTTGCATTACTCCAGCATTGTGTGTCTTTTTTTTTTTTAAAGAAAACCAACACCTGCAGTTCCTTGTGTGGCTATGCACCAATCTGATGGTCCATGCCAATATTTGCAGCTTAACACTGACTGATCCTACTTTGAGAATGATCAATAAAGGGCCTGTCCCACTGCGGCGACCTAATTGGCATGTTTAGAAGAGTTTGCCCTCGACTCATACTCGCAGCATGGTCGACACAAGGTCCTAGGAGGTCTTTGTAACTCTCCTTCATGCTTGAGAGCCGCGTACTCGAGGCCTCAGCTAGGTTGCGGCGTTTTTTTCAACATGCTGAAAAATGCCCTTGAGTAAAAAAAGGTCGCCATGGGAAAAAAAAATAATATTTTTTTACTCGTAGGTTTAGTCAAGGTAGGTCGTAATGCTATTGTAGGTAGTCAAAGGCAATCGAAGGTAATCGAAGGTATTCGAAGGTAAAGCTCGTTGAGAAAAAAAAGGTCAGTAAACCGACCGGTAATATTAAATGACCGCTAAACTTTATTAAACGTTGTCTGGCTTCTTAAAAGTGTCTCCACTCCTTCTCCCCCCCTTCTCTCCCCCTTCTCCCCCCCTTCTCTCCCCCTCTCTCCCTTTCCCCCTCTAAAGGACTTACCGTAACTGTGCCAGCCGTGTTCATCGCGGGTGTGAATTTCAGACAGCACTCCCCCGCTTTCCCTGGCCCCCGCCTTTGCGGGTGTGTGTGTGTGTGTGTGTGTGTGTGTGTGTGTGTGTGTGTGTGTGTGTGTGTGTGTGTGTGTGTGTGTGTGTGTGTGTGTGTGTGTGTGTGTGTGTGTGTGTGTGTGTGTGTGTGTGTGCGTGCGAGCGTGCGCGTGTGTGTGTGTGTGTGTGTGTGCAGATGGTCGATCCAGCTCGCGGTTTCATCGCTGACGGTCGATCCAGCTCGAGGTTTTTCAGGCGAGTGCCCTCGAGCTTGAAGGTCGAAGACAGTCGCTGAAAAGTCCCGTTAGTGCTCAATTTTGTTCTTGCTAATATTCGTTGTTAATGCCCATTCTAATAGGTATCATTTCACAAAACAGATTATTGTCCATTTGCTTTCATTTTAATTATCTCTTTTGCCATTTATCCAAATGTTGTTTAACTCCTTTTATCTATCATCCCACGTGATACGTCAGAGACTACTTGCACAAAAAACACTTCGGAAACTAGTAAAACAAATCAATTCTTTAGTAGCCTTTTATGAAACATGGATTGTTTTCTCCAGAGGTTGGAGGGAGACCTGATAGAAGTAGGTATCTAAAATAACAGGGAATATTGGTAGACAATAGGATCCTTTTACCCTGGGTGGAAATGTGAATGACTAGAGAGAGTAGCTTTAAGCAGAAGGGAGCAAATTTAAAGGAGATGTGCGGTGCAAGTTGTTTTCACATAGAGGGTGGTAAGTGCCTGGAATGCGCTGCCAAGGATGTTGGTTGAAACAGATATGTTAAGGCCTGTCCCACGAGCATGCGACTCCATGCGGCAAGAGCGACCTAAGCGACTCCATGCGGCACCTAACCACAAGCGGGGGCTGCGCGGAGGTCGAGTGAGAGACATGAAGTGCGAGCGAAGTCCGCGGGAAGTTCGCGCGTTACGTACGGCGTCGAGGCGGCTGCGGGCCGGCAGGCCGTTGCCGTGCGGAATTTTTGAACAGGTCAGTTTTTCGGAGCCCGGCTCCGCACAACTCCATACAGCTCCGGCGATCGAAGTGGGACCGGCCCCGCGAGGCCGTACGGCTCAAGCGACCACGTTGGGTAGCGCTTGCCGCATGGAGTCACTTAGGTCACGCTTGCCGCATGGAGTCGCATGCTCGTGGGACAGGCCCTTTAGTGACATATAAAAGGCTTTTGGATAGGCATATGGATATGCAGGGAAAGAGGGATATGGATTATGTGCATATGTGCAGGCAGATAAGTGATGGTCTTGACATTATGTTCAACACAGACATTGGGGGCAGAAGGGCTTATGTTGATATGTACTGTTCTATTTTCTATAGGTAAGGCAGTATCTGTGGGGTGAATAATTAGGCAAAGTTTCAGATTGGAACCCCAGATGTGCAGGGCTAGTGTTGGGCGCCTAGAACTCACTGCCAGGAGTGGTGGTGGAGGCAGATAAAGTAGTAGCATCTAAAATTTATCAGGCCAATAGATCTGTGGATGATGCAGTCAACCTGGGTCTGCACTTCATCCTACAGCACCTAGACCGCCAATGGACCTATGGGAGGATCCTGTTTGATGATTTTAGCTCTGCATTCAACACCATTGTGCCAGAGCTACTACACTCCAAACTTTCCGAGTTGACTGTGCCTGAACCCCTCTGTTGGTGGATCACCAGCTTAATGACAGACAGGAAGCAGCATGTGAGGCTGGGAAAGCACATCTCAGACCCGCAAACACTCAGCGTAGGAGCACCGCAAGGCTGCGTACTCTACCCTCTCCTCTACACCAACGACTGCACCTTCACAGACACCTCTGTCAAGTTTCTCAAGTTTGTGGACGAAACAACCTTGATTGGACTGATCCAGGATGGGGAGGTATCTGCCTACAGTCCTGGTACCATCGCAACAACCTAAAGCTCAATGCTCTTAAGACAGTGGAATTGATTGTAGACTTTAGGAGAGCTCCCTCTCTCCTCACCCCACTCACCATCAACTACACCACAGTCACATCTGTGGAGTCTTTTAAGTTCCTGGGAACCATCATCTCCAAGGACCTTAAGTGGAGGGCTACCATCGACTCCACAAAAAAGGCACAACAGAGAATGTACTTCCTACGGCAGCTGAGGAAACACAATCTGCCACAGGCAATGATGGTCTAATTCTACACGGCCATCGTAGAGTCTGTCCTCACCTTCTCCATCATGGTCTGGTTTGGCTCAGCCACCAAGCACGACATCCGGAGGCTGCAGCAAATCGTTCAATCAGCTGAGAAGGTTATTGGCTGCAACCTTCCCTCCATTGATGAACTGTACACTGCAAGGGCCAGGAAGCGAGCGGGCAAGATCATCTCCGACCCCTCTCACCCTGGCCACAAACTCTTTGAATCACTTCCGTCTGGAAGGCGACTCCGGACTGTCAAAGCTGCCACCGCCAGACATAAAAACAGTTTTTATCCACGAGTAGTTGCTCTACTCAACAGCCAAAAATCTGGAGCCTCCCTTTGATCTGGTATTTTGTTGGTTCACATGCTTGATCAATGGTGTTTTATCATTAATGTTTTATTATTATTAATGTTTAGTGTTTTCTGAGTCATTCGTAACTGTCACTGTATCTCATGTTGTTACTTGTGGGCGGAGCACCAAAGCAAATTTCTTGTATGGGAATACTTGGTCAATAAACTTACTTACAAAAAGGCATTTGGATAGGCACTTGGATATGCAGGGAATTAAGGTATATGATCACATGCCGGCAGTGGAGATTAGTTTAAGTTGGAATCATATTTGACAATGGGCCTAAGGACCTGAATCCACGCAGTATTTAGTTTAGTTCTGTTTAGAGATACAGCGCGGAAACAGTCCACACAGACACCAAGTCCACGCCGACCAGTGATTGCCATACACTAGCGCTATCCAACACACCAGGCACAATTTACAATTTTTACCAAAGCCAATTAACCTACAAAGACATACAGGTTTGGAGTGTTGGAGGAAACCGCAGCACCCAGAGGAGACCCATGCAGTTACAGGAAGAACGTGCAAACTCTGTACGGACAGCAACCATCGACAGCATCGAACTCGGGTCTTTGGCTCTGTGAAGCAAACTTTGTCTCTCTAAACTAAACTAAACAGCCATATCAAAAGAGTCAAGAGTATTTTATTGTCAAGTGCCCCAAAACAAAACAATGAAATTCTGATTTGCAGCAGCACAACAGGTAAGTAAACACAGTGACATGTCAGCCTCATTTCTCTTCCAATGCACAACATTTGACTTTTTTCCCCCACCGGTAATGAAAGAGTTAAACCGATTCCTCCCAATAACTCCAAATCAATGCAATTTAGGCCATTTCAAACTTTACCACGGGCCTTTATCTTTGCAGCTGATGTACTGGGATCAACAAGAATTTTCTTAAACCTCTCAATTCGACCTCCATTATTTGCAATGAATGCAGCAAATTTGTTCCAAAAATGAAGAAATCGCACAAAGTCAAGGCAAATCAATTGTGAACTGCCGGGCTCTGAATGAATAATGCTTTTGCTACCTAGTACTCTCTCTGACATCTATGATGGAGCATGCATGGAGCAAATCATAAAATATTAAGTGACTGAAACAACTCTGCTCTGTACAGAAAAGAAACACGATTTTTCCAATATTCTTCTTAATTTCCACCTGTCGGTACATTCTCAAATTAATTACATTCCCAAAAGCTTCAGTTTTCTTTATAAAGTATGGAAATGGCCTCTGATATCATTTAAGAAAGTAAGATCTCAGAAAGCAGTTATACTGTATTCCTTCCTTATTGGAGAAACCACCAGATCCCGACTATGGGTGCTTGTCTGTACGGAGTTTGTACATTCGTTCCGTGATCTGCATGGGTTTTCCCCGGATGCAACGATTTACACTCCAAAGACATGCAGGTTAGTAGTCTAATTGGCTTCTGCGAAATTGTAAATTGTCCCTGGGGTGTGTAGGAGGATGCTACTGTGTGGGGTTGCTGGTCGGCACGGATTCGGTGGATCAAAGGGCCTGATTCCACGCTGTATCTCTAAACGAAATAAAACATCAGAGCTTATTTTACCAATCACAGGTGTAACATATTTTGGATTCAAAGCTAAAACTTTATTTTCTTGTTCAGGAACCTCAAAGGTAAAAGGCTGTCTGAATACGACAACTCCAAGATCCTATAATCAAACCATATGCCATACAACCTGAATGATGAGTCTAACAGCGATAAATTAGTCTAGATTTAATAATTTATCCTGATTATAATAAATTGAAAATTACGCAGGATTCCCACCAAGTCTTAAGTCAATCAAATATTTAAATTATTACAAGGTAAACAACTAATCAAATTAATTTGAAGCTGAATGTACAAGTCAAATAAAGGTTACATAGTGCGTGGCATTATCAAATTATCATTATCAAATTAACAAGTTTTTGTTTCTCCTGACTGCTTTTTATAGTTTTTGAATAAGGCACAAGGGAAACACATCAAGTTCAGCTCATTTGTAACAATTTCAGCAGAGGACCAGAGGGAAAAAAAATTCCTCAGATGGATGTTAGATAGAGCTCTAGGGGCTAGTGGAGTCAAGGGATATGGGGAGAAGGCAGGCACGGGTTATTGATAGGGGACGATCAGCCATGATCACAATGAATGGCGGTGCTACTCGAAGGGCCGAATGGCCTCCTCCTGCACCTATTTTCTATGTTTCTATGTTTCTATGTAGGAATTTCAAGTGGTGCAGCTGGTGGAACTGCTGCTTCACAGCGCCAGAGACCAGGGTTCGATCCTGACCATGGGTGTTGCATGTGTGGAGTCTGCAATGTCCTCTCTGCATCTGTGTGTGTTTCCTCCGGGGTGCTCCGCTTTCCTCTCACATCACAAAGACCTGCGAGTATGTAGGTTAACTGGCTTTTGTAAATTACCCCTGGCATGTAGGGTGTAGATGAGGAAGTGGGATAACATGCAACTTTTTTTTTACAAAATTAAATGTATTCAATTATTTACAATAATATTTACACAACAAAAAAAAATAAGCAAACGCCCACCATCATAATACTAAATTGCCAAGTGTTCTTAATACTAAACATCAAATTACTATATTGCAATCCTGATCCAGGATACAGGCAATCAATCCCCCGTGCATAACATAGAACCAGTGTGAACAGATGATCGATGGTCAGCGTGGGCTCAGTGAAGCAAAGGGCCTGTATCTTTCAATCAATCAATCAAATTTCAGTCAAAGCATGGACAACACCCTGCTCTTGCCCCCATCCCCAAACTCCAACCAAATTCAGCACATTTACCCCATTTCTCTCAGATGAAGATCATGCACAGCATTCTTTAGTTTGACCACAACACCCAGGAAGCAGAGCTTTGTTGAAGCTACATCCCCCCAGACAAGTGGTGGACTGCTCAATTATGTCATAAAACATGGAACTGTACAGCGCAGGAAACATAGAAACATAGAAACATAGAAAATAGGTGCAGGAGTAGGCCATTCGGCCCTTCGAGCCTGCACCGTCATTCAATATGATCATGGCTGATCATCCAACTCAGTATCCTGTACCTGCCTTCTCTCCATACCTGGACTTCCCCAACATCGGGAACAATCTTCCTGCATCTACCCTGTCCAACCCCTTAAGAATTTTGTAAGTTTCTATAAGATCCCCCCTCAATCTTCTAAATTCTAGCGAGTACAAACCGAGTCTATCTAGTCTTTCTTCATATGAAAGTCCTGACATCCCAGGAATCAGTCTGGTGAACCTTCTCTGTACTCCCTCTATGGCAAGAATGTCTTTCCTCAGATTAGGAGACCAAAACTGTACGCAATACTCCAGGTGTGGTCTCACCAAGACCCTGTACAACTGCAATAGAACCTCCCTGCTCCTATACTCAAATCCTTTTGCTATGAATGCTAACATACCATTCGCCTTCTTCACTGCCTGCTGCACCTGCATGCCTACTTTTAATGACTGGTGTACCATGACACCCAGGTCTCGTTGCATCTCCCCCTTTCCTAATCGGCCACCATTCAGATAACAGTCTACTTTCCTGTTTTTGCCACCAAAGTGAATAACCTCACATTTATCCACATTATACTGCATCTGCCATGCATTTGCCCACTCACCCAGCCTATCCAAGTCACCTTGCAGCCTCCTAGCATCCTCCACACAGCTAATACTGCCCCCCAGCTTCGTGTCATCCGCAAACTTGGAGATGTTGCATTCAATTCCCTCGTCCAAATCATTAATATATATCGTAAATAGCTGGGGTCCCAGCACTGAGCCTTGCGGTACCCCACTAGTCACTGCCTGCCATTGTGAAAAGGACCCGTTAACTCCTACTCTTTGCTTCCAGTCTGCCAGCCAGTTCTCTATCCACATCAATACTGAACCCCCAATACCGTGTGCTTTAAGTTTGTATACTAATCTCTTATGTGGGACCTTGTCGAAAGCCTTCTGAAAGTCCAGATATAACACATCCACTGGTTCTCCCTTATCCACTCTACTAGTTACATCCTCGAAAAATTCTATAAGATTCGTCAGACATGATTTACCTTTTATAAATCCATGCTGACTTTGTCCAATGATTTCACCACTTTCCAAATGTTCTGCTATCCCATCTTTAATAACTGATTCTAGCAGTTTCCCCACTACCGACGTTAGACTAACTGGTCTGTAATTCCCCATTTTCTCTCTCACTCCCTTTTTAAAAAGTGGGGTTACATTAGCCACCCTCCAATCCTCAGGAAATACTCCAGAATCTAAAGAGTTTTGAAAAATTATCACTAATGCATCCACTATTTCTGGGGCTACTTCCTTAAGTACTCTGGGATGCACCCTATCTGGCCCTGGGGATTTATCGGCCTTTAATCCATTCAATTTACCCAACACCACTTCCCGGCTAACCTGGATTTCACTCAGTTCCTCCATCGCATTTGACCCCCGGTCCCCTGCTATTTCCGGAAGATTATTTATGTCTTCCTTAGTGAAGACAGAACCAAAGTAGTTATTCAATTGGTCTGCCATGTCCTTGTTCCCCATGATCAATTCACCTGTTTCTGACTGCAAGGGACCTACATTTGTTTTAACTAATCTTTTTCACTTCACATATCCAAAAAGGGGTGCTGACCTGTGCGCGGCTGCCCAGCCAGCAGCTGTCCGTCTTTTCATCTTTTTTTTAAATTTTTAGTTAGTTAAAGTGTTTTTGTTTCTGGAGTTCTAGACTTTTTTATGTGGGGGGTGGGGGGGAGGAAGGGGGAAACTACCTTTCAGGGTCCCTACCTGGTCGGAGAGGCAGCTTTTCTCTGGGCTGTAGTTTCGACCCGTCCTCGCGGCCTACCAGTGGGCCTGGAGCGGCGTTTCCTGTCGGGGACCGCCCAGAACCACGGCTTCGGCAGCGGCCCAGCGCTGGAGCGCTATCGTGGAGTGGGCGATGCCTTGCCCGGGTCGCCGCGCTGGAGCTCCTGTGAGCTGAGACCGCCGGGTAAAACATCGCGGAGCTGCGGGACTGTGGAGCGCCCAGCTGCGGGCAGTGGCGCTGAACTGTACACCGGGAGCCTGGGATCTCGCGACGAGATCGCCAGTAGTGGAGCTCCAACTGGCGCGGCCTTGTCGGCTTCGGAAACCGCGGCCTCCAGTACGGAGGCGGCCGTTCCAGGGTTCCCAAGCCGCTGAGAGGATTCTCCCGACGCCGGAGCACCATCACCCGGCGAGAACGGCCAGGAACATCGGGCCTCCGTAGAGGCAACTGTGGAGGCCTCAATAGGCCCGACTATGGGTGAACTGGGGTTGGGGACTGGACATTGTGCCTTCCCTCATGGTGGGAACCATTGTGGGGGGATGTTCTTTATGTTTAAATCTCTTATTAATGTTATGTCTGTATTCTTTCTTTATGTGCTGCATTGGCAAGAAGCATTTCACTACACCTAGGTGTATGTGACCAATAAATAACCTTTGAATCTTTGAACCTTTGAAAGCTTTTGTAGTCAGTTTTTATGTTCCCTGCCAGTTTTCTTTCATAATCTATTCTCCCTTTCCTAATTAAGCACTTTGTCCTCCTCTGCTGAACAGACCCTTCAGCCCACAATGTCCATGCCAAACATAATGCCAAGTTAAACCAATCTCTACCCTTTGTGGTCATGGCCTTCCTACTCTTCCTCCTCATCTTCTCTCAGAAGCGCCTGGACCTGATGGTGTACCCGGGCGTGTTTTAAAAACCTGTGCGGACAACTGGCTGGAGTTTTTACGGACATTTTCAACCTCTCACTTCTGAGGTCTGAGGTTCCCACCTGCTTTAAAAGGGCATCAATAATACCGGTACCCAAGAAGAACAAGGTGACGTGCCTCAATGACTATCGACCAGTGGCACTAACATCTGTGGTGATGAAGTGCTTTGAGAGGCTGATCATGGCGCAAATCAACTCTTACCTTGACAAAAACCTGGACCCACTGCAGTTCGCGTACCACCACAACAGATCAACGGTGGATGCAACCTCACTGGCTCTCCACTCCGCTCTGGACCACTTGGACAACAAAAACTCATATGTCAGGCTGTTATTCATTGGCTACAGCTCGGCATTTAACACAATCATTCCCTCCAAGCAGGTTACCAAGCTCTCAGATCTGGGTCTCTGCTCATCCCTCTGCAATTGGATCCTCGACTTCCTCATTCACAGACCACAGTCTGTCTGTATTGGTGGAAATGTGTCATCCTCGATAACAATCAGCACGGGAGGACCTCAAGGCTGCGTGCTCAGCCCCCTGCTGTACTCACTCTATACTCATGACTGCGTAGGCGGACATAGTACGAACTCCATCATCAAGTTCGCCGACGACACCACTGTTGTGGGACGTATCACTGATGGGGACGAGTCAGAGTATAAAAGTGAGATTGACCGATTGACCAAATGGTGCCAGCCCAATAACCTGGCTCTCAACACCAGCAAAATCAATGAACTGATTATGGACTTCAGAAGGGGTAGGATGGGGACCCACAGTCCAGTTTATATCAAAGGGTCGATGGTGGAAAGGGTCAAGAACTTCAAATCCCTGGGTGTGCATATTTCCGAAGAACTTTCCTGGTCCCAGCACACTGATGCAGTCATAAAGAAAGCACATCAGCGCCTCTACTTCCTGAGAAGATTACGCAGAGTCGGTATGTCAAGAAGGACTCTCTCGAACTTCTACAGGTGCACAGTAGAGACTATGCTGACCGGTTGCATCGTGGCTTGGTATGGCAACCTGAGCATCCAGGAGCGGAAAAGACTGCATAAGGTTGTAAACACTACCCAGTCCATCATTCGCACTGACCGCCCTACCATCAAGGGGATCTATCACAGAAGCTGCCTCAAAAAGGTTGCCAGCATCATCAAGGACCCACATCATCCTGGCCACACACTCATCTCTCTGCTGCCATCAGGTAGAAGATACAGGAGCCTGAAATCTGCAACATCCAGATTCTGATCTGATCTGTATTTACGAGATTGATCCCTGGGATGGCGGGACTGTCATACGAGGAAAGATTGAAAAGACTAGGCTTGTATTCACTGGAGTTTAGAAAAATGAGGGGGATCTTATAGAAACAAATAAAATTATAAAAAGAATGGACAAGCTAGATGCAGGAAAAATGTTCTGAATGTTGGGCGGGTCCAGAACCAGGGGCCACAGTCTTAGAATAAAGGGGAGGTCATTTAGGACTGAGGTGAGAAAAAAACTTTTTCACCCAGAGAGTTGTGAATGTATGGAATTCCCTGCCACAGAGGTCAGTGGAGGCCAAATCACTGGATGGATTTAAGAGGGAGTTATATAGAGCTCTAGGGGCTGGTGGAATCAAGGGATATGGGGAGAAGGCAGGCACAAGTTATTTGGGACGATCAGCCATGATCACAATGAATGGCGGTGATGGCTCGAAGGGCCGAATGGCCTCCTCCTGCACCTATTTTCTATGTTTCTATGTTCAATGTTAATATTCTGTTGTGCTGCAGCAAGCAAGAATTTCATTGTCCTATCTGGGACACATGACAATAAACTCTCTTGACTTGACTTGAGATGCCTGCTCTCATTCATTCTCCAACCTGGAGATGATGACAAGAAGACTCCCATCCACACCCAGACACTGCAGCCAGAGGTAACATACTGTTGAGTTGCGCCACAGCTTGGATTGCGAGCGGCTCTGTCCAAGACCGTAAGAAATTGCAGAGAGTTGTAGATGTAGCCTGTCCATCACACAGGCCAGACTCCCCAACATTGACTCCATCTGCACTTCACGCTGCCTCGGGAAGGCAGCCAACATAATCGGAAACTTGGTCCCCCTGGTCATTCTTTCTTCTCCCTGCTTCCATCCAGCAGAAGCATGAAAGTGTGCACCACCAGAATCAGGAACAGCTTCTTTCTCCTGGCCAGAGCCAGGCTTCTGATATGTTTGTTCCATAAGGTGGGGCGTGCCCGTTTCACCTCTACTCCAATGCGGACATTTGTCTCTGGAACGGGTGCGCTACAATGCTGAGAATTATATTCTTCACTGTTTCTTCTCCTTTGTTCTACCTATTAGGTCTGAGTATGGCTTGATCGTATTTATACAAAGTATTATCCGATCTGATTGTATACAAAACAAAGCTTTTTACTGTACCTCCAAATATGTGCCAATAATGAACCTAAACCTAAACCTGCAGCCAAACTGTTCTGAAGAAGTCAAAAATCAGTGCACGCCAAGGTAAGTCTTTGTTTACACAGAGAATTTCCAGCACTTAATCTCTTGAGAAAATTGGAACTAAACCACATCTGGTTCAAAGATCTTCTAATGCTATTCATTGTTTTTGTTATAGATCTGTATCGTAGCACAGCTCTGATGATAATCTTTCTGTCACCAGCTCCACTATTCCCAAGACCCCCTCCCTCCCTTGAACTCTGAGCTTCAACGGGGATAACCTACAAACCTGTACATCTTGAGAGTGTGGGAGGAAACTGGAGCACTCGGAGAAACCCACGCGGTCACAGGGTTAATTGTAAGTACTGTGCAGGCAGCACCCGTAGTCAGGAACAAACCCGGGCCTCTGGCACTGCAAGGCAGCAACACTGTGCCACCCTTTAAGGCCCTTGGAATGCAGGAGCATGAGAGGTGATCTTATCAAGGTGTATAAAATTGTGAGGTGAATGCACAGTCTTTTACCCAGAGAAGGGGAATCAAAAACTGGAATACATTTGTTTAAACATAGAAACATAGAAAATAGGTGCAGGAGTAGGCCATTCAGCCTTTCGAGCCTGCACCGCCATTCAGTATGATCATGGCTGATCATCCAACTCAGTATCCTGTGCCTGCCTTCTCTCCATACCCCCTGATCCCTTTAGCCACAAGGGCCACATCTAACTCCCTCTTAAATATAGCCAATGCCGACTACCTTCTGTGGCAGAGAATGCCAGAGATTCACCACTCTCTGTGTGAAAAATGTTTTTCTCATCTCGGTCCTAAAAGATTTCCCCCTTATCCTTAAACTGTGACCCCTTGTTCTGGACTTCCCCAACATCGGGAACAATCTTCCTGCATCTAGCCAGTCCAACCCCTTAAGAATTTTGTAAGTTTCTCTAAGATCCCCCCTCATTCTTCTAAGGTGAGAGGGGAAAGATTTTATAAGCACCTGAGGGACAACTATTTCACTCAGAGGATGGTGGGCATATGGAACGAGCTGCCAGTGGAGATAGTTGAGGCAGGCACAATAACAACATTTAAAAGGCATTTGAAAACTTTGATAGGAAAGGTTTAGATGGACATGGATCTTTATGTGTATCTCCTCATGACAACACCCCCATTCCCAAGACCCCTCCCTCCCTACAGCTCCTGTTTTCAATTGGGATTACATACAATTAGTGTGATCGATGGTCGGCATGGACTAGATGGGCCTAAAAGCCTGTTTCCATGCTCTCTCTAAACTTAAACGAAACTGGAGATTTGTTAACAGCAAATCTAGGTTCTCTAAAATCAATGGTGCAAGTTCAAATTTCATCAGAACGAGCTGCTCTTAAATAGATTTTAAAGTCGTAAAAAATCTGAAGCATATTCTGAAATATTTAACAAGCAATTGTCATCAGAATAGAATAAGCGTTTAAAAATTTAGCAAATGGATTAGAGATTAGAAAGTCTGAAACGCATCATAGAGGAATGAAACGGTGCACATTGACAATGCTTGGGATTTTAAGCAGTTAGTAAATTAATTTTGCAAACTGAAATGGCAGCACATTTGCTGTCTTACAGTGCTTGCAACGCCGGAGAACCGGGTTCGATCCCGACTACGGGTGCTGTCTGAACGGAGTTTGTATGTTCTCAACCTCGTGGGTTTTCTCCAAGGTTTTCGGTTTCTTCCCACACTCCAAAGACGTACAGGTATGTTGGTTAATTGGCTTGGTGGATGTGTAAAAAATTGTCCCTAGTGTGTGTAGGTTCGTGTTAATGTGCGGGGATCGCTGGTCACTCATTTGCTGTGGCTGATTTTGGCTTCCACTGCAATCCATTGGCTGCAAAGTGCCTCGGGACAAGCCAAGATCTTCATAGGCATAACATAATGACAACATAACATCAGAGATTGTCGCCAAGGTCCGGGAGTATAAAACCGTGGCCTCTCACATAAGTATCATGTGAGAGGGGAAAAAGGAACTGGAGGGGCCAACTTTTTAACAGAGTGTGGTTTGTGGAATGAGCTGCCAGAGAAGGCGGGTACAATTACAACATTAAAATACATTTTCATAGGTTCAGGGAGAGGAAATATTTGGAGTGATGTGGGCCAGATGCAGGCAAATGGGATGAACCGGGTTAGACAACATGGACAAGTTGGGCCGAAGGGCATGTATCTGGGCTGTATTGTTCTGACTCCTTAAATAAATATTTTTATATTCAGAACTTCCTTAATCATGGGCAAGTGGCTACATAGTTTTAGACTCTCCTACACTTGGGAATATTCTATGGATCAATCTATTGTAAACAGTGGTTCAGCGATGGGGCCACTGCCTCAGAGCGCCAGAGACCTGGGTTTGATCCTGACCTCAGGTGATGTCTGTCTGTGTGGCGTTTGTACGTTCTCCCTGTGACCACACGGGTTTCCTCCAGGTGCCCAGGTTACCTCACACATGCCAAAGATGTGCGGGTTTGTAGGTTAACGGGCCCCTCTGTTAAACTGCCTTTAGTGTGTAGGGAGTGGATGAGAAAGTGAGATAACATCGAACTAGTGTGAAGGGGTTATTGATGGTCAACATGGACTCAGTTGGACGAATGGCCTGTTTCCATGCTGTATCTCGAAACTAAATAGGCCAGGGAATGCACCCTTGCTTGGTATGGTTTAGCTCCTCACAGGACCAGCTATTTTATCTGATGGGGTGCTAGCTTTAAACAATAGGGACACAAGGAGCTGCAGATGCTGGAATCTTGCATAGAGCACAAAGTGTTGTGGTTTCTCAGCAGGTCAGGTAGCAAAGAAGAGTCCCAAGCCAAAACAACATCACAGAGATTCTGCCTGACCCGTTTAGTTACTCCAGCACTTTGTGCTTGAGCTTTTAGCAACGATGTAGTCACAAATTAACGTGGATTGTCCACTCTAGAGCAGCTGCAGATGAATCAGGAAAGCCTTCAGTATTTTTTTAAATAAATCTCCAACTTCCACTTATCTTTGTGTAAATTAAAAATAAATGACAAACCAATTGCAGCACAACAACAATGCACGTTACTCTCCTTCTTTTAAAGAATCACTGACAAAAAATGCTTTAATTTACTTGTGATGTGTCGAATTTCTCATATTCATAAGTTATAGGAGCAGAATTAGGCCATTCAGCCCGTTAATTCTACTCCGCCATTCAATCATGGCTGATCTATCTTTCCACCAACCCCATACTCCTGCCTTGTCCACATAACCCTTGACACCTATACTAATCAAGAATCTGTCAATCTCTGCCTTAAATATATCCAGAGTTGGCCTTCACAGCCTTCCGTGGCAATAAATTTGACAGATTCACCACCCTCTGATTGAATAAATTCCTCCTCATCTCCTTTCTTAAGATACGTCCTTTTATTCTTTGGCTATGGCCTCTGGTCATAGACTCTCCCACTTGTTGAAACATCCTCTCCACATTCACTCTATCCAGGCCTTTCATGGCCATCACTTCATCATATTGGGTGCAACATCGTGATCAATAGTTCTAATAACTTTCACAGCATTCATATCAAAAGTCCTAGGTTAAATAGCACTTTTTTTCCCTGGCTGTCTGGGAACAGACACCATATCAACATCAATCTAAAATATGCATATTGAATAGCCAATATATTTACAATGGATGCAGTCTAATACTCTCCATATATCAAATATCTGTAGATAAATTGCTTCATTGTACATGTTATTGTTCAGAAGGCTGCTCATTGTGAAAGAAAAATGTTGACTGTCTTCTTTCCGATAATAAATGCAGCAAACCAACAGTCTTTCATTCACAACTTGTGCTAACAAAAGCAATTGAATATCTCGACTATTTATTAAATGTCACTCTTATTCACAACCATTTAACCTTGCATTCATATTTTCCTACCTTGTTTGTGACATCAAGCAGAGTCTATTAATCATCCAACTTAAGTAGCTGCGCTCAATACCCCGCAATAGGTATGCAGATGCAATGCACAAATTTAATTTAATTTAAGGCAGCTTTGAAACATTCAGCACAATTCTCCTTGAGATTCTATATCGCTGTTGATGTATTGTTTGAGATTCTACAATGAGGTAATACAACCGCAATGTTTAATATTCTGAACAAGATTCAGCACCATTTAACTTGGATAATATTTTACACTTAAAAGACATTGTGTTTACAGGCTTGTTATGCTGCAACAAGTACGAATTTCATTGTTCCATTGTTGGCCCACATGACAATTAACCACTCTTGACTCTTCCATTCATCCAGACTGTACAATATACTGCCGTTGACTGGACATGTTAATTTAGCTTATCTCACCACAGATGGTGCCTGGCCTGCTGAAAACTTCTTATATTTTCTGCTTTATTTTAAATTCCACACAGCCTCCTTCAACATCGCGGTTTGGCTGCCCTGACCTTTATCACAGACAGGCAGAGCTATAATCTAACCCTGTGTCTAGATTTCCTTCAAAAAATGAGAGATATGCTAGATCCAAAGAATTTATAAACCAACTGAAAACCATCAGAACATACATCATAGAGCAGTACAACACAGGAACAGGCCCTTCGGCCCGCGATGTCCGTGCCGACCATGTGGGAGGAAAGAAGTGAAAACAGTTGAAAACTGAGGAATTTGGTTTGTAAATTGGTAAATCAGGCAATTTATCAGTCAATTTAAGTAAGACTGCTCTTAGGGAGCGGCAGTGAGTGAAGTGCCCTGTGAGAAAAGTGTGAGTCTTTGGCTCGAGAGTCTTCGGAGAGGAGGCTGAGGAGAGGAGACTACGCAAAACACTGCAGAGGGAGAGACGAAAGAAGGAGATGTCAGGCAAGCTGATTCAGTGTGATGCTTGCAGTATGTGGGAGGTCAAGGACACCGCTGGTGCCTCTGGCTGCTACAAATGCGAAAAGTGCATCCAGGTAGAGCTCCTGAAGGGCCGTGTTGGGGAACTGGAGAAGCAAGTGGATGACCTCCGGTTCGTCCGAGAAACGGAGTCGTTCCTCGACAAGTCCTACAGTACGATTGTTACACCTAAGGTACTGGAAGAGAGAAGGTGGGAGACAGTGAGAACGGGAGGGAAGCATGGAATGCCAACGTCCCCGGGGGTTGTACCTCTTGTGAACAGGTTCACCCACTTAGAAGCTGTCGGGACAGAAGAGGTGTTTACACTGGGCGGCGGACTGGCTTGTGATGCGAATAGGGCTGTTGAGCCAAAACCAAAAAGGCCTAAGGCAGGCAACGCCATTGTAGTCGGAGACTCCATTGTGAGAGGTACGGACAGGAGTTTCTGCGGCAACAGACGGGATGCGAGGATGGTGTGCTGCCTTCCTGGTGCCAGGATCCAGGATGTCACGGACAGAGTGCAGAAAATCCTCAAGGGCGAAGGTGAACATCCGGAAGTGGTAGTGCATGTCGGCACAAACGATGTCGGAAAGAAGGGGATGACTATTCTGCAGCGTGACTTTAGAGAGCTCGGAAAAATGCTGAAAAGCAGGACCTCCAGGGTTGTTATCTCCGGTTTGCTTCCAGTTCCTCGTGCTGGCGAGAGCAGGAACAGGGAGATACGGGACCTGAACGTGTGGCTGAGGAACTGGTGCACGGGGCAGGGATTTAGATTCTTAGATCACTGGGATCTGTTTGGGGGTAAGGGGGAACTGTACAAAAGGGACGGATTGCATCTTAACATGTGTGGGACCAGCATTCTGGCAGGCAGGTTTGCCACTGCTACACGGGTGGTTTTAAACTGAATAAGGGGGGTGGGGTGTCGAATGGGCTAGTGGAGGATGGAGTTAAAGGGAAAGGGTTTCTTAAATGTGTGAGCGTAGAGACAGAGGGGTGTAAAATGAGGGTAGGAGCAATAGGTAGCAAGGTGAAAAGTAAAAGTGGCAGGCCGCAAAATCCAGGGCAAAAATCAAAAAGGGCCACTTTTCAACAAAATTGTATAAGGGGTAAGAGTGTTGTAAAAACAAGCCTGAAGGCTTTGTGTCTCAATGCAAGGAGCATTCGTAATAAGGTGGATGAGTTGAATGTGCAGATAGCTATTAATGACTATGATATAGTTGGGATCACGGAGACATGGCTCCAGGGTGACCAAGGCTGGGAGCTAAACATCCAGGGATATTCAATATTCAGGAGGGATAGAGAGAAAGGAAAAGGAGGTGGGGTAGCGTTGCTGATTAGAGAGGAGATTAACGCAATGGAAAGGAAGGACATTAGTTTGCAGGATGTGGAATCGGTATGGGTAGAGCTGCGAAACACTAAGGGGCACGAAAACGCTGGTGGGTGTTGTGTACAGGCCACCTAACAGTAGTAGTGAAGTTGGAGATGGTATCAAACAGGAAATTAGAAATGCGTGCGACAAAGGCAAAACCGTTATAATGGGTGACTTCAATCTACATATAGATTGGGAGGAATCAAATTGGCAGGGGTGCTGAGGAAGAGGATTTTTTGGAATGTATGCGGGATAGTTATCTAAATCAACATGTAGAGGAACCAACAAGAGAGCAGGCTATTTTAGACTGGGTATTGAGTAATGAGGAAGGGTTAGTTAGCAGTCTTGTTGTACGTGCCCCCTTGGGCAAGAGTGACCATGATATGGTTGAGTTCTTCATTAGGATGGAGAGTGACATTGTTAATTCAGAAACAATGGTTCTGAACTTAAAGAAAGGTAACTTTGAGGGTATGAGACGTGAATTGGCCAAGATTGACTGGCAATTAATTCTAAAAGGGTTGACGGTGGATATGCAATGGAAGACATTTAAAGACTGCATGGATGAACTACAAAAATTGTTCATCCCAGTTTGGCAAAAGAATAAATCAGGGAAGGTAGTGCATCCGTGGATAACAAGGGAAATCAGGGATAGTATCAAAGCGAAGGATGATGCGTACAAATTAGCCAGAAAAAGCAGCATACCGGAGGACTGGGAGAAATTCAGAGACCAGCAGAGGAGGACAAAGGGCTTAATTAGGAAAGGAAAAATAGATTATGAAAGAAAACTGGCAGGGAACATAAAAACTGACTGCAAAAGTTTTTATAGATATGTGAAAAGAAAGAGATTAGTTAAAACAAATGTAGGTCCCTTGCAGTCAGAAACGGGTGAGTTGATCATGGGGAACAAGGATATGGCGGACCAATTGAATAACTACTTTGGTTCCGTCTTCACTAAGGAAGACATAAATAATCTGCCGGAAATAGCAGGGGACCGCGGGTCAAAGGAGTTGGAGGAATTGAGTGAAATCCAGGTTAGCCGGGAAGTGGTGTTGGGTAAATTGAATGGATTAAAGGCCGATAAATCCTCAGGGCCAGATAGGCTGCATCCCAGAGTACTTAAGGAAGTAGCTCCAGAAATAGTGGATGCATTAGTAATAATCTTTCAAAACTCTTTAGATTCTGGAGTAGTTCCTGAGGATTGGCGGGTAGCAAACGTAACCCCACTTTTTAAGAAGGGAGGGAGAGAGAAAACGGGGAATTACAGACCAGTTAGTCTAACATCGGTAGTGGGGAAACTGCTAGAGTCAGTTATTAAAGATGGGATAGCAGCACATTTGGAAAGTGGTGAAATCATTGGACAAAGTCAGCATGGATTTACAAAAGGTAAATCATGTCTGACGAATCTTATAGAATTTTTCGAGGATGTAACTAGTAGCGTGGATAGGGGAGAACCAGTGGATGTGGTGTATCTGGACTTCCAGAAGGCTTTCGACAAGGTCCCACATAAGAGATTAGTTTACAAACTTAAAGCACACGGCATTGGGGGTTCAGTATTGATGTGGATAGAGAACTGGCTGGCAAACAGGAAGCAAAGAGTAGGAGTAAACGGGTCCTTTTCACAATGGCAGGCAGTGACTAGTGGGGTACCGCAAGGCTCAGTGCTGGGACCCCAGCTATTTACAATATATATTAATGATCTGGATGAGGGAATTGAAGGCAATATCTCCAAGTTTGCGGATGACACTAAGCTGGGGGGCAGTGTTAGCTGTGAGGAGGATGCTAGGAGACTGCAAGGTGACTTGGATAGGCTGGGTGAGTGGGCAAATGTTTGGCAGATGCAGTATAATGTGGATAAATGTGAGGTTATCCATTTTGGTGGCAAAAACAGGAAAGCAGACTATTATCTAAATGGTGGCCGACTAGGAAAAGGGGAGATGCAGCGAGACCTGGGTGTCATGGTACACCAGTCATTGAAAGTGGGCATGCAGGTGCAGCAGGCAGTGAAGAAAGCGAATGGTATGTTAGCTTTCATAGCAAAAGGATTTGAGTATAGGAGCAGGGAGGTTCTACTGCAGTTGTACAGGGTCTTGGTGAGACCACACCTGGAGTATTGCGTACAGTTTTGGTCTCCAAATCTGAGGAAGGACATTATTGCCATAGAGGGAGTGCAGAGAAGGTTCACCAGACTGATTCCTGGGATGTCAGGACTGTCTTATGAAGAAAGACTGGATAGACTTGGTTTATACTCTCTAGAATTTAGGAGATTGAGAGGGGATCTTATAGAAACTTACAAAATTCTTAAGGGGTTGGACAGGCTAGATGCAGGAAGATTGCTCCCGATGTTGGGGAAGTCCAGGACAAGGGGTCACAGCTTAAGGATAAGGGGGAAATCCTTTAAAACCGAGATGAGAAGAACTTTTTTCACACAGAGAGTGGTGAATCTCTGGAACTCCCTGCCACAGAGGGTAGTCGAGGCCAGTTCATTGGCTATATTTAAGAGGGAGTTAGATGTGGCCCTTGTGGCTAAGGGGATCAGAGGGTATGGAGAGAAGGCAGGTACGGGATACTGAGTTGGATGATCAGCCATGATCATATTGAATGGCGGTGCAGGCTCGAAGGGCCGAATGACCTACTCCTGCACCTAATTTCTATGTTTCTATGTTTCTATGATACCAAGATAAACTGATCTCATCTGCCTGTACATGATCCATATCCCTCCATACACTGCACATTTTTAGTTATTTTTAGTTTAGTTTATTGTCACCTGTACTGAGGTACAGTGTAAAGATTTTGTTGTGTGCTAATCATTCAGCAGAAAGACTAGGCCCAATTATAATCGAGCCATCCACACAGTGTGCAGATACATGATAAAGGGAATAACATTTAGTGCAAGATAGTCCAGTAAAGTCTGATTGAAGATACTTCAAAGGTCTCCAGTGAGGTAGATGATAGGTCAGGACTGCTCTCTAGTTGTTGATATGATGATTCAGTTGCCCAATAGCAGGTAGGAAGAAACTGTCTCTGATCTGGAGGTGTGCGTTTCCACACATCCAAAGCCTCTTAAAAGCCAATACTCTATCGACATGCACCAGCACCACCCCTGGCAGCGTGTTCCAGACACCCATCACCTTCAGTGTAAAAAATATCCGGCCCTGCACATCCCTTTTAAACTTTGCAAATTTGCCCCTCTCACTTAAAGCTATGTCCTCTAGGCTTTGACATCTAGTGTGTGCCTCTTATAATTTTATATACTTCTATCAGGTCTCCCCTTAACCTCTGGCATTCCAGGGAAAACAATCCAAACATGTCCAATTTCTCATAACAACTAATACCCTCTAATCAATGCAGCATTTTGCCATGGAGAGTGACTTTAGATTTTAGAGATACAGCGTGGAAACAGGCTCTTTGGCCCAATGAGTCCATGCCGACCAGCGATCACCCCATACACTAGCACTATCCTGCACACTAGGGACAATTTACAATTTAACCAAAGCCAATTAACTTACAAACCGTCACATCTTTGGAGTGTAGTGTGGAAGGAAACCCACACGGCCACAAGGAGAACGAACAAATTCCGTTCAGACAGCACCCGTAGTCGGGTTCAAACCTGGGTCTCTGGCACTTTGAGGCAGCAACTCTACCATGCCGCCTTATGATGGCTAACTGTCTTTAACTACAATTAATCTACTTTCATCATTCGATCTCTTTCTCTTTATTTTTTTTAAATATTGCTGTCTTTATCTACTTTAGTAAAAGGATTTCCCAGCTATGTGGCTTTTAAAAATAGATTCTTCTGACTCCGTTTCGTTACATTAAATGCTTTGAACCTACTTAATCTCAAGGGATTGGACAATTAGTGGAAACAACTATCTAACTACTTCTCTATATTTGTAATTGATTTTTCCTTAACCTATGTAACAGTAACATAAAATCTAGTTTTCTCAACATACCCTGCAGTTTCTGCTATTGATCAATATCTTCAGAGTTCAGTTATGGGCTCTAAATCATGCCTTACACTAGTCCCACCTGCCTGCGTTTGGTCCTTATTCCTCCAAACCTTTCCTATCCATGTACATAGAAACATAGAAACATAGAAATTAGGTGCAGGAGTAGGCCATTCGGCCCTTCGAGCCTGCACCGCCATTCAATATGATCATGGCTGATCATCCAACTCAGTATCCCGTACCTGCCTTCTCTCCATACCCTCTGATCCCCTTAGCCACAAGGGCCACATCTAACTCCCTCTTAAATATAGCCAATGAACTGGCCTCGACTACCCTCTGTGGCAGGGAGTTCCAGAGATTCACCACTCTCTGTGTGAAAAAAGTTCTTCTCATCTCGGTTTTAAAGGATTTCCCCCTTATCCTTAAGCTGTGACCCCTTGTCCTGGACTTCCCCAACATCGGGAGCAATCTTCCTGCATCTAGCCTGTCCAACCCCTTAAGAATTTTGTAAGTTTCTATAAGATCCCCTCTCAATCTCCTAAATTCTAGAGAGTATAAACCAAGTCTATCCAGTCTTTCTTCATAAGACAGTCCTGACATCCCAGGAATCAGTCTGGTGAACCTTCTCTGCACTCCCTCTATGGCAATAATGTCCTTCCTCAGATTTGGAGACCAAAACTGTACGCAATACTCCAGGTGTGGTCTCACCAAGACCCTGTACAACTGCAGTAGAACCTCCCTGCTCCTATACTCAAATCCTTTTGCTATGAAAGCTAACATACCATTCGCTTTCTTCACTGCCTGCTGCACCTGCATGCCCACTGTCAATGACTGGTGTACCATGACACCCAGGTCTCGCTGCATCTCCCCTTTTCCTAGTCGGCCACCATTTAGATAATAGTCTGCTTTCCTGTTTTTGCCACCAAAATGGATAACCTCACATTTATCCACATTATACTGCATCTGCCAAACATTTGCCCACTCACCCAGCCTATCCAAGTCACCTTGCAGTCTCCTAGCATCCTCCTCACAGCTAACACTGCCCCCCAGCTTCGTGTCATCCGCAAACTTGGAGATATTGCCTTCAATTCCCTCATCCAGATCATTAATATATATTGTAAATAGCTGGGGTCCCAGCACTGAGCCTTGCGGTACCCCACTAGTCACTGCCTGCCATTGTGAAAAGGACCCGTTTACTCCTACTCTTTGCTTCCTGTTTGCCAGCCAGTTCTCTAACCACATCAATACTGAACCCCCAATGCCGTGTGCTTTAAGTTTGTAAACTAATCTCTTATGTGGGACCTTGTCGAAAGCCTTCTGGAAGTCCAGATACACCACATCCACTGGTTCTCCCCTATCCACGCTACTAGTTACATCCTCGAAAAATTCTATAAGATTCGTCAGACATGATTTACCTTTTGTAAATCCATGCTGACTTTGTCCAATGATTTCACCACTTTCCAAATGTGCTGCTATCCCATCTTTAATAACTGACTCTAGCAGTTTCCCCACTACCGATGTTAGACTAACTGGTCTGTAATTCCCCGTTTTCTCTCTCCCTCCCTTCTTAAAAAGTGGGGTTACGTTTGCTACCCGCCAATCCTCAGGAACTACTCCAGAATCTAAAGAGTTTTGAAAGATTATTACTAATGCATCCACTATTTCTGGAGCTACTTCCTTAAGTACTCTGGGATGCAGCCTATCTGGCCCTGGGGATTTATCGGCCTTTAATCCATTTAATTTACCCAACACCACTTCCCGGCTAACCTGGATTTCACTCAATTCCTCCAACTCCTTTGACCCGCGATCCCCTGCTATCTCCGGCAGATTATTTATGTCTTCCTTAGTGAAGACGGAACCAAAGTAGTTCTTCAATTGGTCCGCCATATCCTTGTTCCCCATGATCAACTCACCCGTTTCTGACTGCAAGGGACCTACATTTGTTTTAACTAATCTCTTTCTTTTCACATATCTATAAAAACTTTTGCAGTCAGTTTTTATGTTCCCTGCCAGTTTTCTTTCATAATCTATTTTTCCTTTCCTAATTAAGCCCTTTGTCCTCCTCTGCTGGTCACTGAATTTCTCCCAGTCCTCCGGTATGCTGCTTTTTCTGGCTAATTTGTACGCATCATCCTTCGCTTTGATACTATCCCTGATTTCCCTTGTTATCCACGGATGCACTACCTTCCCTGATTTATTCTTTTGCCAAACTGGGATGAACAATTTTTGTAGTTCATCCATGCAGTCTTTAAATGTCTTCCATTGCATATCCACCGTCAACCCTTTTAGAATTAATTGCCAGTCAATCTTGGCCAATTCACGTCTCATACCCTCAAAGTTACCTTTCTTTAAGTTCAGAACCATTGTTTCTGAATTAACAATGTCACTCTCCATCCTAATGAAGAACTCAACCATATCATGGTCACTCTTGCCCAAGGGGGCACGTACAACAAGACTGCTAACTAACCCTTCCTCAATACTCAATACCCAGTCTAAAATAGCCTGCTCTCTCGTTGGTTCCTCTACATGTTGATTTAGATAACTATCCCGCATACATTCCAAAAAATCCTCTTCCTCAGCACCCCTGCCAATTTGATTCACCCAATCTATATGTAGATTGAAGTCACCCATTATAACGGTTTTGCCTTTGTCGCACGCATTTCTAATTTCCTGTTTGATACCATCTCCAACTTCACTACTACTGTTAGGTGGCCTGTACACAACACCCACCAGCGTTTTCTGCCCCTTAGTGTTTCGCAGCTCTACCCATACCGATTCCACATCCTGCAAACTAATGTCTTTCCTTTCCATTGCGTTAATCTCCTCTCTAATCAGCAACGCTACCCCACCTCCTTTTCCTTTCTCTCTATCCCTCCTGAATATTGAATATCCCTGGATGTTCAGCTCCCAGCCTTGGTCACCCTGGAGCCATGTCTCCGTGATCCCAACTATATCATAGTCATTAATAGCTATCTGCACATTCAACTCATCCACCTTATTACGAATGCTCCTTGCATTGAGACACAAAGCCTTCAGGCTTGTTTTTACAACACTCTTACCCCTTATACAATTTTGTTGAAAAGGGGCCCTTTTTGATTTTTGCCCTGGATTTTCCGGCCTGCCACTTTTACTTTTCACCTTGCTACCTATTGCTTCTACCCTCATTTTACACCCCTCTGTCTCTACGCTCACACATTTAAGAAACCCTTTCCCTTTAACTCCATCCTCCACTAGCCCATTCGACACCCCACCCCCCTTATTCAGTTTAAAACCACCCGTGTAGCAGTGGCAAACCTGCCTGCCAGAATGCTGGTCCCACACCTGTTAAGATGCAATCCGTCCCTTTTGTACAGTTCCCCCTTACCCGTCCAAATGCTTTTTAAACATTGTGATAGTGGCTGCCTCAACTATCATCTCTGGCAGCCTGTTCCATATACCTGCCACCCTTTGACCCTCAGGTTCCTATTAAATCTTTCCCCCTCACCTTAAACCTATGTCATCTGGTTCTTGGTATCGTTCTCACTCTGGGTAAAAGATTGTGTTTTTATCTAATCCTTTCATGGTCTTATACACCTCTACAACATCACCTCACCCCCCTGCACTCCAAGGAATAAAGTCCAGCACGCTCAACCTTTGCCGCAAGCCCAAGCCCTCAAGCCCTGGCACCATCCTCGTAAATCTTCTGCTATTAGACTACAGAAAGGTCCTCCCAGTCAGAAGGGTCCCGACACGAAACGTCATCTAACTGTTCCCTCCACAGATGCTGCCTGACCCATTTTTTCCAGTCTGGAACTGCAATGCTACAATGCTGTAAAACTATATGCTGTATTCTGGTAATTTATCTCTTTGCACTGCCTGCTGCACATGGCTTGATTGCACACATGTATTGTATGATGTGAAAAGATAGCACACAACCAAAACCTTATTCACTAAATCTCAGTACAAGTGACAATAATAATCCAATAATACTCCCAAAATCTATTCTTGTTTTACAGTCATTGGCACAGACAACTGGAAGAGTTAGAACTGCTCTTAAAGGTGCCAAGGGATACGGAAAGAAGGCAGGAGAATGGGGTTGAGTGGGAAAGATAGATCAGCCATGATTGAATGGCGGAGTAGACTTGATGGGACGAATGCCCTCATTCTGCTCCTATAACTTCAAAACCTACGGAATGCCACTCCAATTAGAATGGTAATAGGTTATCTTTTCCAAAAAGAGAAATAAAAATTGTCCCTTGATTGATTGCATTCCAAAACAAAAATTGTATTTTGCATATTCCGATCGCATTCCTATCTTATTGGATCTTTCAAGTTATAAAGATGAATCTTTCCTTCTCCATGTATTCAATTGATTTTTAGAGGACATAATTTGATGTCTATTGATCACCATCTTAAAGCTCGTAAAAGATACTCACAAGCTCCCAATAATTAAACAGAAGTAAAACAATTTACTGTAATTAAACACTTTCTTTGAAGACAGCTAGTCTATAACTAAAAACAAATTACCCTTGCATTTTGGAATACTGGAATGATTTATTTAAAATTATAATCCATTCATATTCAATCTAAAATCACCCACTTGTCTATAAGATTAAAGTGCAATTAACATTCAGCATGCCTTTGTCATATATTTTTTCATAATGTCCTATAATGTGATCGTAGATCTCATCAATGAGACCCAACAGGGTTTGCACTGAAAGAGCCTCAGCATTAATCGAGCCATGGAGCTACAGAAGTGGCTGTTTCATCCATAGATGAGATAATTTATGGGTCAATATTCCTCTCTTCATAAAAACACATGAATAACAATAACAGGATACCAAGAGTATAAATCACAAGCAAATTTGTCCTTGTTCGCTGATGTCCTTCTGTGACAGAGAGGGAACTTTCAGTGGTGGAAGAGAGTCGTCACTGTCCAGGGTGGCACGGCGGCACAGCGGTAGAGTTGCTGCCATAGAGCGCCAGATATGTGTTCGATCCTGACTACGGGCGCTGTCTGTACGTAGTTTGCATGTTCTGTCCGTGACCTGCGTGGTTTTTTCCCCAGGAGCTCCGGTTTCCACCCACACTCCAAAGGTGTACAGGTTTGTAGGATAATTGGCTTTGGTAAAATGGAAATTGGCCCTAGTGTGCCGAATAGTGCTAGTGTATGGAAATCGCTAATCGGCGGGGAATCAGTGGGCCAAAGGGCCTGTTTCCGCGCTGTATCTCAAAGCTAAACTAATCTACGATCTCTGACACTTTGACATATCA